>NC_081181.1:98813471-99413471 GCF_029867415.1 Vicia villosa | reverse complement strand
TTCAGTCTGATAGTCAACAGATACAGAATATTCTTGAAATATTTTGTAATCCTATGTGGCGCAAATTTAAAGGTCTACAGAATATTTGGAGAACCAGATCAGAAGATTGAAGATTCAGGAAGAATCAGATCAGAAGATTGAAGATTCAACAGTTTCTAATTTAGAGATAAATTAGGAAACTCATGATTAAAAGACCTTGATTGTAGCAGAAGATTTCTACAGAATCGTAACAGCAAGGAGTGCTGCGATTTGTAAGCCCAAGTCCAACTGGGAATATGTTATAAATAGAAATCTTTGTAACCTAATTTTATATAGAAAACCTTGTTTAGAAACGATGTAGTCATTAGGGTTTCTATAGGTAGACCATCGAGGTTGTGGGATGGCTGCCTTGACCTTCTCGAAACCTGTAGGTGAGAGAAGTGATTGTCCTCACTCGAAACCTATAGGTAAGAGTTGAGTATTGTATTCTTGATCGAAGCTGTGAAGCAAGATCAAGTTATTGTTCATTGTTAATTGTGTAAATAGCTGTTGCAGGGATGTAACAGTTAGGTATCACTAGGGAGTGAGCAGAGGTTCTCTTGTCTTGGATGGAGTTCTGAGATAAAGGTTGCATTCGGTAGTGACTAAGTAAACCAGAGGTTGTTTATCTGTAAACGTGAAGTTGTTTACATTAAATAGTACTACTGATAGTGAAATCTTCTTCCTGGCTTGGTAGCCCCCAGAGTAGGTAGTTAGACCGAACTGGGTTAACAATTAAGTGTGTTATTTATCTTATGCATTGTGTTGTTTGTTCAGTCATGGATGTTATGACATCGTTTATAACATCAAGTTCAGAAGTGTTAGCTGTTCCTTTATAGAACCATATAAACTTTACAATCTGGTTATGTTGACTGAACATATGTGATCCCAGGTCTCATTGACTCCTATTTAGGAGTAATTAAAAATTGGGGGATCTCTCTATTCTGCCTCTACTACGTTAATAACAGATCTGATGTCTTGACATCGTGAATGAAATTCGAGTCTGTCATACCAGAATTTTCAACAATGCCAAATCTTCTGTTACATCTATGGGGGAAAAAAGCATATCCAAGATTACCAGTGCTATAGGAAAGCCTATCACAACAGATGAATGTATGGCTAGGAAGCTAAGGATCTCATATGCTAGGGTGTTAGTGGAGGTTGACATCGCTAAACCTATGAAAGAATCTGTTACCATAAAGGGTCACAATGGGAAGGAGTGGGAACAGAAAATTGATTATGAGTGGAGATCCAAGTATTATCAAACATGTCTGAAAATTGGACATGATTGCGCTGCCATGAAGGGTACTGGACAACAGAATCCACATCAGAAGGTTTGGAAGCCTATAAAGAAGCCAATTGAAAATGTTAATGAGGAGAAGAAACTTGAGAGTATAGCTGAAGAGCCTATTATAGAGGACACCAAACCTAACAATTCTACCCCTGAGGAGAACTGGACTGTAGTTAGTTCAAATAGATCAGACAGAGCTAAGAAGAAGATCTTGTTCACACCTGGAAATGACATGTCTGTGCAGAATGTTTTCACACCTCTTGGGATTGGAGTTACTCCGGGAGGGGGAAGCAGTAGTTGCAAATGATTACGACTTGGAATGTGAGGGGCATTAGTAAAGAAACAAGGCATAGAGAGGTTAGCTCCTACTTCTCCACTTTTAAAGTTCCTATTATTTCTTTGCTAGAAACTATAGTGAAAAAAGCCAATGCTAGTAGAATAAGACAGAAATTTGGGAATACCTGGTCCTATTTTAACAATTATTCTCACCACCATAATGGGAGGATTTGGTTAATGTGGAAGGATCAAGAAGTTAAAATGAATTTGTTGCGTGTAGAGGAACAATTCCTTCATGTGGAAGCTATGAGTTTGGATGGGAAGATTCAGTATTATGCTACCATTGTGTATGCTATCAATCAAATAAATAGGAAAAGATTGTTATGGGAGCAAATAGATACTCTGGATAATAACATTAACCATCCCTGGATTGTGACGGGCGATTACAATAATGTCCTTACCAGTCAGGACAGGATTGGAGGAAACCAAGTTCAGATTACTGAGTATAGAGATTTAGCTGATATGATGCAAAGACAGGGATTGTTTGAAGCTCCAACTAGAGGTTGTCAACACTACAGGTATTATTTACTCGAGGATTGACAGACTCATAGGGAATGTTCATTGGTTCCAGATGTTTCAGGATGCCATTGTGGAGGTTTTACACCCCAATATTTCTTATCACTCCCATGTGAGAGTTAGTTGGATGACTACCCAAACCAGAAGGAAGTATATGTTCAAATTTCTGAATTGTGTCACAAAGAAGGAGAGATATCAGGAAATTGTGAGAGATAGCTGGGAGCAAAGAGTGCAAGGCAATGCTATGCCGAGATTATGGTGTAATATGAAAAGATTACAAGATCCTATAAAGCAGCTTCAAAAAATCTTCACTGATATCCAATTTCAGATTCAGCAGGCCAGACAAAAGCTTACTAACACTTACCAAACTCTGTTGATTGATATGTTTGATTGTAATGTTATTGAACAGGTTAAGAGACAAACTGAGAAAGTCATGGAGCTTAAGCTAAGGTGGAGTGGCTACATCTTGGTGATGGGAACAACTCATTTTTCCATACTGTTGTGAAAGAGAAGAACAAGGAGAAGAATATGATTAACCTCATATCTCTCAAAGGTGAAATGCTCAATAATAAAGATGATATTGCTAAAGAAATTCTAGACTTCTACAATACTCTGGTTGGGACTGCTGCAAACAATCTCAAGGGAATTGATATGCCTTGCATAATGAGAGGTAATATTCTTTCTAGGGATGATGCTCTGAGTCTTATACAACCTTTTTCTGAGCAGGAGATATGGGAAGCTCTTACTGGAATTGGCAATACTAAGGCCCCAGGAGTTGATGGCATCAATTCTTATTTTTTCAAAAACTCTTGGAAGATTGTTAAACATGATGTTATTGCAGCAATTCAAGAATTCTTTCAGACTGGCAGAATGCATAAAGCTCTTGATTTCTCCCTAATAACCCTCATTCCCAAGTCTAATGAAGCAAGGACTATCAAGGACTGGAGACCCATTTCTTGTTGTAGTACCTTTTACAAGATCCTCTTTAAGATCCTAACTAGAAGACTGAGCAGAGTTATCAGTACCATTGTGAATGAGAATCAGTCTGCCTTCATCCCTGGAAGGATAATCCATGACAATATTATGATTTCTCAAGAGCTTGTTAGAGGGTATGGAAGGAAACATATTTCACCTAGCTGTATGATCCAAATGGACATACAAAAGGCTTATGATACTGTTGAATGGCTTGCCTTGCAACAAATTATGTGTGCTCTGGGATTTCCTCATAGATATGTTAAGTGGATTATGGCTTGTGTTATGACTGTATCCTACAAATTTGCCCTTAATGGAGAGCCAAGTGAGATTCTTAAAGCCAAGAGAGGGTTGAGGCAGGGGGATCCTATCTCTCCCCTGCTGTTTGTTTTGATAATGGAATACCTGCATAGGGTGCTGCAAAGCCGGAAGGATAACCCTGATTCCAAATTTCACCCCAAGTGTAAAAGGTTGAATATTTTGAATGTTTGTTTTGCTGATGACATCCTTCTATTTTCCAGTTCTCTCAAGCTACAGGGCTACACATGAGTGTCCATAAGAGCAAAATTTATTTTGGAGGGGTGGACAGTAATAGCCAAATCCAGATGCAGCAGGAGACTGGTTTTTAGATTGGTACTATACCTTTCAAGTATTTGGGAGTGCCTTTGGATAGTAAGAAGATCACAATTGCCAACTGCCAACCTCTCATTGACAAGATGCTATGCAGAGTCAAGCATTGGAGTACTAGAATGTTGTCCTATGCTGGGAGACTTCAATTGGTAAAGAGTATTATTTTTTCCATAGCTAATTATTGGCTGCAAATTTTTCCTTTACCTAAGAAAATCCTCAAACATGTTGAAAGCATATGTAGAATCTTCTTATGGACTGGAAAAGATACTGTTAGAAATAGGGCTCCTATCTCTTGGGATCATATTTGTGATCCTGTGGCAGCAGGAGGTTTATATGTTATTGACCTAGGTTTATATGCTATGGAATCTAAATGCTAAGAAAGATAGAATGTGGATCAATTGGGTTAACCACTATTATTTGAAAAACCGTGATGTTGGGAGTTATATGATAAAGCAGTCTGATTCTTGGGTCATTAAAGCTATTTTTAAACATAGGGACACTCTCTTTAACACTGTTTCTTGGAACCAGTTTGCTGTGACAGGGGCATATAGAACCAGAGTGATGTATCAAGAGCTGAGAGGAGCAAGAGATGCAGTGCCTTGAGGAAATCTGATAAGAGGAAATCTGGCTAGTCCCCGAGCCATTTTTATTCTATGGATGACCTGTCAAAGTCGAATCCATACTAAGGATAGGCTAAGTAAGTTTGGGGTTATGATTGATGGCCAATGCCTGTTCCGTGGTGAGCAAGAAACATGCAATCATCTGTTTTTTTCGGGTAAAGAGACTAGCAGTTTCTGGATCCAATTGTTGCAATGGATGAGAATCAATCATAGGCCACATGATTGGAAAAGGAAGCTTCAATGGATCATTGATTATACAAAAGGGAAGAGCAATAGAGCTAAGTTGTTAAGGATTTGCACCGCAGAGGTTATCTACCATGTGTGGATTTTGAGGAATAGAAAGGTTTTCGTTCCAACAAATGTGGAGGAGCTTAAGTTGCAGGAGGTGAAAGATAGAATTAAGGGTAGAACACAACAAGATAGATCTCTTTGGTTATATGTTAATGATCTATAGATTGTTTTAGTGTTTTCTGTTGATTTCTAGTCATTTAGAGGCTTGGATCCTATGGATCAACATGTATTGAACTGTTTTTTTGGATTATATATATATATATATATATATATATATATATATATATATATATATATATATATATTCTTTATTTGCTCCAAAAAAAAAAAACAAAGCCTAACTCGGCTCATCCTATTTCCACCCCTAATCCTATATATATATATATATATATATATATATATATATATATATATATATATATATATATATATATATATATATATATATATATATATATATGGCTTAAATAGTTGTTTGGTCCCTGTAAATTAGAGTGTTTTTGGTTTTTGTCCCTATATCTTATTTTGCTTGGATTAAGTACTTAAATATTGAATTTCTTTTGGATTTAGTCCCTAAAACTAAAATCCGCAGGAAAATCTGCAGGTTTCCTGCGAATTTTCCTTCGGATTTTAACTTTAGGGATTAAAGCCAAAAAGATTTTAACATCGAGGGATCATTTCCAAGGGACGAAAATAAAAAACACGCCAAATTACAGAGACCAAATGAATATATATATATATATATATATATATATATATATATATATATAATGGATGAAATTCGCCTGATCGATTTGTTTAACTTGTTATTTTAGTCACTTAGAACTTAAGTTTATACTTGATCGCCTATGTTGGGACACTCCATTTAGTCTGCCAAAAAATAGTCTGGTGATAAGGTGGAACATGTTGAATCCTTTGTCATAGAAGATTTATTTCGTATGGATCTGTTTTTGAAACTTTTAGTAAACAATTTCATCTCTTAATGTTGGATGTCTTCTATTTTTTTAAATCATATTTTTATATTTTATATACATTTATATTAATTAATTTGTGATAAATTGTGTATAATTGTAACAATTTTTCTGAGAAGCCCTAAGATGTCAATAACATTACTTTAACTTAAAAAACAAAGGATATTGATGGAAAAATAAAGGTTAGGCAAAAAATTATACACATATAATGGAAAAACAACGGGAGGCTTGTGGGATATAAACCCCCTGTTTGGGAGTTTAAAAAAAGAGAGAAAGGTTTTGGGGATTTTTTGAAACCCTCCAAAGCCCTCATTTGACCCAATTTTAGAGTTTCCCCATATTGGAGTTTTAGGGGATTTAGGACTGAATTGAACAATTTTCCCTCATCATTATTTAAAATTCTAATTTTAGACATAACCTTAATTTCACCACATGGATCAGAAATTCATCGATTCTCACTCACTTTGAGAACGGCGTCGGGTTGCCTCTCTCAACCTTCACGAATTCGACGATTTCCAACGAGTTCTCTCTCTCTCTCTCTCTCTCTCTAACTTTCGACTTATCTAATTTAACAATAATTACTCGCCTCTCTCATCCCTTACATAGACGGTCTTTGCAGCAATCTCCGACGATGTTTCCCTCTCACTCGCCTCACTCTTACTTCTACCCATGTTCATAATAGGAACAATTTAAACTTCTATTTCTTCTCACATCGAATATTATTGTCAGTGATATAGAATCTTTATGAAAAACAGTGGTAAGAATACGTAGTTAGCACTGGTTTTTATGGAAACCATAGTTTTATTATCATTTTCTTAAACCATAGCTACTGATTTTGGTATTGGAGTAGAAAACTATTTTAACATAATCACTTTTCTTTGACTGGATTTAGGTTTCAATTGTGAAATGGATCAGCGAACAATTAATGCATTGAGCAGATGGAAAGAAATACTTCAAATTACTATTGTTCATGTTCTATGTATTGTAGTTCATTATTGCATAATTAAAATTTGATCTCAAATTAGGATTGTTTATCGTAGTTTGACGCTAGAGAAAGAGAGAGTACGAGATAAGATAATGAATATAGTTGCAAATAGTGAAGGTCAGAAGATAATAAGAATGAGTCATAAAGCCTTCTTGGACTTATGTTATATATTACAACAAGAGGGTGGTCTTCGACCAACACAAAGGGTAACTGTTATATGGTGAATCGACTTTTAAAGAAATGTCGCGGTTAAGCAAGAGTCGCCACCGACTTTTATTTTATCCAATTTATAGAAAGGCTAAAAGAACAGAAAAAGACCTTTTAAAGAGATTTTGAGTTCGGGGGGTAAGTTATACAAAGGGAAGGTTTAAGGCACCCTTTGTATCCATGGTTATCCATGGGCTCTTAATTGCTTAGCTCACTTTGTTTTCAAAAAGTTTGAAGTGTCGTGTGTGAATAGTAAAAACTTTGTTTAAGGACTTTAGCTTGTAAATAAGCGTAGCCTTGTTTGAAAGTATTTGAAAAGAGAGTGGAAAAAGAGTTATGAATTTGAATCAGAGCAAGCAATTAGTAGCAATTACCCTAAGTTAGAAAAATTGTTCTTTTAGCTTTTCGGTTTGAAAGGGTCTATCCATACCATGAGAGGGCAGGAAGTCTTCCAATTGGATGTTGAAGGGTCATCGAGAAATTATCGTTCGCC
Source organism: Vicia villosa (assembly GCF_029867415.1). Classification (NCBI taxonomy): domain Eukaryota; kingdom Viridiplantae; phylum Streptophyta; class Magnoliopsida; order Fabales; family Fabaceae; genus Vicia; species Vicia villosa. The sequence continues at coordinate 99,406,141 of NC_081181.1, read as the reverse complement.
ATAAGACTGTCCCTACCATGTAGAGGTAGGTAGTCTTTATGGAAGGATATAATAGTTATTAATCTTTTTAGGCATCATGCGAGGATACCTTAGCAATGGGGACGATCATCATGTTTTACCGAGGCAACCTCGAGGGACAAGATCTCATATGATGATTTCAATCTTTAAAGGAAACCTTTGCTTTTGGTATCCTCAGAATCGAGGGACTTGACTATTTTTAACAAACAAAGGCAACAAGGCAACCTGTACAAGTTCTGTTGAAGTTGAACGGCGGTTGTGATTTGCGATCCCTCTTCCTCCTTTTTTCTGAAAATAACAAACAATTGTACAGGTTGCCTTGTTGCCTTTGTTTGTTAAAAATAGTCAAGTCCCTCGATTCCGAGGATACCAAAAGCAAAGGTTGCCTTTAAAGATTGAAATCATCATATGAGATCTAGTCCCTCGAAGTTGCGTCGGTAAAACATGATGATTGTCCCAATTGCTAAGGTATCCTCGCATGATACCTAAAAAGAGTAATGACTATTCTATCCTTCCCTAAAGAATACCTACCTCTACATGGTAGGGGCAGTTTCATGGCGAACGATATCTCGATGACCCTTCAAACATCCAATGAAAAGACTTCCTACCCTCTTATGGTATGGATGGCCCTTTCAATCTGAAAAGCTAAAAGAACATTTTTTCAAAACTTAGGGTAGTTGCTACTAATTGCTTGCTCTGGTTTAAATTCAACTTTCCTCTTTCAAAAACCTTCGAAAAGGCTACGCTTATTTTACAAGGTAAAGTCCTTATTCAAAAAAAAATCTTTTCTAAAACACACTTCAAACACTTTCAAACAATTCAAAAGTGAGCTAAGAAATTAAGAGCCCATGGATAACCATGGATACAAAGGGTGCTTTAAACCTTCCCTTAGGGGTAATAAGTGAGCTAAGAAATTACCGCGACATTTCTTTAAAGTCAGTTCTCCCACCGTATTACAGAGAGAAAGCATAACCATTAGGGGTAATAAGTGATAATCTTAATTTTGATTTTAATCAATTCCAAGAAAATAAAACACACTACTCGAGTGGTACTAGGTAGGTTTAACGATTAGCATAACCAAGGTTACACGCATTAATCATGTAGGATGACAAGTTTTAATATTCTCAGAATCTAGAAGAGAAAATGTTTTTCCATCTGATCAGAGACATTTCTGACCGAAACATCTTTAGATGACTGAGGTTTTGACTAAATCAAAATGAAATGACAGCAGTATATCATAAAATGTAAAGATGTTACTCACTTAAGTTAGATAGAGAAGAGAGCCTATCATACCACGATATAGCTTCTGACATACCTTTCTACTTACCTCTTCTTCTATTGTGGAGGATCAGAGGGAATTTTAACAGCTTCAACTATAGGAGCTTCGGATTCTTTGAATTCTAATTCCTTTTCTTTGGGTTCTACAAGAGTTATCTCCAAATCTGCAAACTTTTTAACTAGCTTTGACTTTTCAGAGGCAGACTTATTATTGAATCTGACTTGAATAAATTATTCCATGATTTGTGTTTCTGTGTTATACATTCTATAATCTTTTGAGTTTTTACAGTATCATAATAGTAAACACTTTATCACCTATGGTTTCAGAGCCAATAATATTGTCTTTTTTTATTATCTTTGAAACCAACAACGCTTTCGGGCCTAAGTTCCAAATTTTGGAATATATGCCTTTCTCCCATCGTATGCCATAAGCAACCATTCTTCTTGATCATCATAATCTGACATATCCTCAGTTATCAGCTCCTTTTCTGAGAACACTTCTCTGGTGCTGACTTCAGCCATGAGTGACACGTTAGCTTGTTCTTCATCAGAATCTTCCTCTTCTGAATCCAAATCATCCCATGTTGCCACGAGACCCTCTTTGCTTTGAACATTTTCTTAGGCTTATTTTCTTTCCTAAGCTTTGGACAATCATACTTGTAGTGTCCAGACTCATTGCACTTGTAGCATGTGACTTCTTTTCTAGAACCTTTCCTTTGATAAGATGATGACTCAATTATGTCCTTTGATAAGATGATGACTCCATTCTATCCTTTGATCTTCTTGGTCCTATGAACTTGCTTTTTTTATGTTTCCATAACTGATTTAATCTTTTGGATATCACAGAAAGTTTTCATCTCCGCCTAATTCTTCTTCAGACTCTTCTAAATCTTCATCTTCTTGAAAAGCCTTTGTCTTCTCATACTTAGACTTTAGAACCACAGATTTGCCTCTTCTCTAAGGTTCGTCTTATTGAATCTCAATCTCATTACTTCTTAAAGAACTTATTGGTTCCTCAAGACTGGTGTTGTTTAGATCCTTTGAGATTTTCAAAGTAGTTACCATTGGTCTACATTTCTTGGGCAGACTTTTGATAATCTTCTTAACATGATCTGATGTGGATAATCCTTTGTCCAGAACCTTAAGTCCTACAACAAGCATCTAAAATCTTGAAAACATTGTTGATCAATGGTTTTCACACGTATTTTTACAGTTGTTTTTAGTTGCATTTGAAGTATTTTGCTTAATGTTTTATTTCTGTATTCCGCATATTATGCTTTGGTCGTGTGTTATAGTGTTTGTAGACTCAGATGAATGAAGTGGGAGAAATCAGTGCGAAAAGGTGAAAAATGAAGAAAAGCGCATAGACTGGCCAAACGCATGCTCAGACGCGTCCTCAGTCAGTTAGTGAGGAACAATAATGACCCTCTGGTCACACGCGTGCCTAGACGCGTTCAGCAAAGCCAAAACGCAACCCTCAGGCCACACGCATGCCCAGACGCGTCCATCAAAGCCAAAATGCAATACTCTGGTCACACGCATGCCCAGACGCGTCTCCCCAGCCTAAACGCCTTCCCACACGCGTGTCTGAGGGAGTAAATCACAAGGAAAGACAAGCTTCTTCTCACACGCGTCCCTGGACACGTCTCCTTGTCCCACACGCGTGCCCACATGCAATATTTTGGGCTTTCTTGTCCAAACAGCCTAGAAAATCGAAAATAAAAGAAGTAGAATGCGTTGGGGCAAGGGTTGGACAGATTTGGGTGCGAAAATACATTAGAAAGGCTGGAGAATTCAAGGTTGATGCAAGGATTGAAGATTTTCAAGAGCTTTCGCGATTGAAGATCTGATTCCCTTCAATTATCTGTAATGTCTATACTTCAAACTGTGATTTTTGTTATTGTTATGAGTAGCTAAACCCCCCATTGCTAGGGGTTGACCCTGATTCTGAATGTAACGACATTATTTCTTGATGCAATTTTTTTCCTATAATTGATTTGTTCTACATCTGCCATTTATGCTTTAACCGTTAGAAAAGAGATAGTGAATGTGTATGAATAATTTAAGCAGGACAACGATTGTTCATTGACCTGAGTAAGAACATAGGATAATAATTATCACCTAGAACTAGAGATATTTTATCTTAACCGGAGATTCTTGTTATTGGAATGCTTGATCACAAGTATAATTATCTATGGAGATAGTAATTAGGTTGTGACGTCAAAGATCTTTTCACTAAGGCCTTAGGATTAGATACTCCTGAGAACTGGTAGTTAATTGTGAAAACTATATTGTTGCATTGAGAAACAAGTTGTTACAGGAAGAATCATTCACCGACTCCTATTAATCTACTCATCTCCGTTCATTGTTCTAATATTTTAGTTATTTATTTTACTTGCAACTTTATTAAAAACCAAACAAAACCTCTTATAACTTTTGTTTAATTGAAATATCAATAAAACTCTTATTCGTCAAGCAGTCCTCGAGATTCGACATTCGGGGAATTTTACCTTTATCACTACAGAGGTAAAATAGTACACTTGCTATTTTACCGATCAAGTTTTTGGCGCTGTTGCCGGGGAGTGCCGAAGATTGTAGAGTTTTTAGATTTATTTCAATTAGAATTTTGTTGCTCTGCGACTAAAATTTTATTTTCAGCACAATTTTATTATTGTTCCTCATTCTGATAATTGACTAATCTATTTATGCGAGGTAAGGCCTCAGCTGAATTTCTTTTTGACGCAGAAATTGAAAGGACCTTGCACGCAAGGCGCAGACAAGCTCGTCAAGCTAAACTAGAATCCGAGGAAGAAGTGGTTACAGTTCATTCTGGTTCAGACACCAAAAGTGAAGAAGAGATCATGGGCAAGGTACCACCGCCGGAGAGGCTTCTCGGAGACTATGGTGCTACAAACACGCCGGGGGGTAGACTAACTATTCTTAACCAACCGATGAATGCTGCCAACTTTCAATTGCATCCGAGCATGGTAAATCAGCTTGAAAGAAAACCTTTCACCGGAAAGGTTAATGAAGATGCAAACAAGCACCTACAGAGATTTCTGACCATGAGTACAACTTTAAAAATTAAAGGTCATACAGAAGAGGCAAAGAGGCTGAGAATGTTCTCATTCACATTGGCCGAAGAAGCAGAAGAGTGGTTCTATTCTCTTCTAGCGGGGAGCATTACATCATGGGAAGAGATGGAAAAAGCTTTCTTGAATGAGTATTTTCCCGCATCTGTATTTATAAGGAAGAGGTATGACATCTTGAACTTCAAGCAGACGGAGGTTGGGCCCTTAGGAGATACCTACAAAAGATGCAAAATAATTCTAGTAGCATGTCCCACTCATAATATGGACAAGATTGAGCAGATGCAAGTATTTGTCAATGAGCTCAGAATGAAAACAAAGCAGTTGATTGATACAGCAGTTGGAGGCTCAACAAATTTCACAACAGCCTCCGGCATCATAAAAATCATTGAAGCAATGGCTGCAAATGAGCATTTGAAGTTGTATGGCAGGTGTGCTAGCAAACCGGAAGGAATCATTGATCTTAATCTGGAAAATTCAAAAATTTGGGTTGAAGATGTTATAGCTGCAGAAGTTGAAAAGAAACTGAAAGCTATGAACATAGGTCCAGAACAGGTGGCTCAAGTTCAACAAGCTCAACCTGTAAGTTGTGAAATTTGCCATGGTCCTCGCCAAACTGTGTACTGTGTTGCTACTCCAAAGCAGATTGAAGAAATAAAATTCTTGAGGAAAAACAATCCATATTCTAACACCTATAATCATGGGTGGAAGAATCATCCAAATTTCTCGTGGAAAGATCAACAACAGCAAGGCCCTCGGAAGGCGGAGTGGGAAGTAGCTATCGAGATATTGGCTGGACAATGCTCCGAGTTTCAAGAAGAGACAAGAAACAACCACAGGAACACCACAGCTTCAATCAAAAATCTGGAAGTTCAAGTGGGTCAAATAGCACAACATCTCACTCTACAGGCACAAAGTACCTTTCCGAGCTCAACTGTGAAAAATCCGAAAGACCAAGAGAAGATTAATGATGTTACAACATGGAGTAAGAAAGTTTCAGAATCGGAAAAATAAAAAGAGGAAATAGATGACAACTTGGTCATAGAGGTGGATGTGGAAATACGAGAGAATCCGAAAGAGACCGAAGTTGTGATACCACCGGTTAATCCACTTGAAGAGAAAAATAAGAAAGATGCTAAACCAGCGATCAAGATGCCTTTTCCTTCTAGAGTGACAAAGAAATATTCAAAAGAGAAAGACTTTAAGAAGTTTGCTGCCTTGTTCAAGAAGTTAGAGGTTAATCTACCTTTCTTTGATGCACTTGAACACATGCCTTTGTACAAGAAGTTTATGAAGGAGGTTATCGGTAAAAAGAGACCAGTGGGGGGAGAACCAGAAATTGCAACTGAAAAATGTAGCATAATCTCTCCAACAAGGAAGATCCCCATCAAGAAGAAAGACCCTGGAGCGGTGGCGATACCATGCACCATCAAGAACTAAATGTTTAAAAAGGTACTCATTGATTATGGTTCTAGTGTGAGTTTAATGCCACTATCTATCTTCAAAAAGCTTGAATTGGGAAAGATAAGTGAAAGTGAGACAAAGTTGAATTTTGCTGATCACACCATCAAGAAATCATATGGTGTAGCTGAAGACGTACTAGTGGAGGTTGATAAGTTTGTATTCCCTGTTGACTTCCACATCATGGACATTCCTGAAGATGAAGAAACTCCTATCCTTCTTAGGAGACCATTTTGTTGACAAGTCGTTGCAACTTTGACATTGAGAAATGGACACTGACGGTGAAAGTATTTGATGAAGAAGTAACCTTAAAGATGTCAGAAGTCAAGAAACAAAGTGCAGGTGTACATGATCAAGCTTCTGTTGGTATGATCGAAAGTGAGGGAGAAGACAAAATCCCTAAACATCTCCAAGAAAAAGTTTCAAGCATAGCCTCTCAGGTGGAACCAACTCATGTAGCTATCAAAAGTCCTAAGAAGGCTAAGGAAGTCAAGAAGAAGGGGGAAAAGAAAGAGCAAGGTGAGAAGAAGAATGTGGGAAGTGAATCGAAGAGAAACGTAGTCCATGCTTTTCATCTTCATGAGTTCTTGGTTGCGGAGGTGAAAAGCAACCAGGTGTGGAAGAGAAAATATCCTCCATAATAAAGGGTAATGGACCGTCGAGCCATGCGACACTAAACGAAGCGCTTCGTGGGAGGCAACCCACACTTTTAATAATTAATTTGTCTTTTTGTTTGTTTTATTTTCAGGTAATAAAAGAGGGCGTCTCTAGTGAAAGCTCGGAAGTGATCGTTAGAGTGCAACACCCTCTGTGAGTCACCTCTCTCGAGCTTGTTCTGAAACGTTGAGGCCAATGTTTAATTCAAGTTTGGGGGGAGGCTCTTCTCTTTGCATTTTTTTTATGTTATTGGTAATGATGTGAAACCATAAAGTGAATTCTTCCCAAATTTTGACCGAAATTTTAATTTTTTATTAAGAGTTTTGATCTTAAAGGGCGATCGGAAATAATATATAGAGATGAAGGGAGGATTGTTTGAGAATAGGAAGTTAGGAATAATGTGACAAGAAGAGGTTTGTTTAAACACCCTTGGTTCCCTAAAAAAATACGAGTCTAATGTGTAGATTTGCACCATAGTACTTGTCTCTTGAGAAGTACTCCTCGAGTAGTTTATTGATACAGTATAGCATAATTTAGATTCACATGCATGATGACTGGTTGAGAAAAAAATATATAAAGTCGGCACCAGATGATGAAAAAGCGGTAAAAGGCAACCGACTCGCTAAGTTGGGTAACCCTCACCCGGTTATTCAGCCCAAAGGAGGTTGATCCCCAAACGTCGTCCAAAAAGGACAATATATAACTGCAAAGTTTGAAAATTTCATCGATAATTAAAAGTAGCAAATGCTGCTCGTTTGGTGATAGAAAAAGAAAATAAAAAGCCTTGATTCGTCTCTTGCATGTGATTATTATTACTAGAAATGCAGTGCCTTCATGTGATTGTCCAAATGAAAGAAGAGGAAAAATCGGAAGGAGACTTAAGAGCAAAGCATAGTTGGAGAGGTATCCGAAAGGGGAGCTTAAGGTTTAATGTTCTAGCAAAAACTCGTCGCGTCATGTGAATTCCGGAACAACTGTTTCTTGATCAATACAAACGGATATCTCACGTATGAACACTGGTGTGCCTTGAAGGTCATTAACTCTTGTAATTATCGCTTGAGGTCAAGCAACGGTTTAAGTTTGGGGGAGTTTGATCAGTAGTTTTCACACGTATTTTTACAGTTGTTTTTAGTTGCATTTGAAGTATTTTGCTTAATGTTTTATTTCTGTATTCCGCATATTATGCTTTGGTTGTGTGTTATAGTGTTTGCAGACTCAGATCAATGAAGTGGGAGAAATCAGTGCGAAAAGGTGAAAAAATGAAGAAAAGCACATAGACTGGCCAAACGCGTGCTCAGACGCGTCCTCGGTCACTCAGTCAGGAAGAATAATGACCCTCTGGTCACACGCGTGCCTAGACGCGTCCACCAAAGCCAAAACGCAATCCTCTAGCCACACGCGTGCCCAGACGCGTCCAGCAAAGCCAAAATGCAATCCTCTGGTCACACGCGTACTCAGACGCGTCTCCCCAGCCTAAACGTGTGCCCACACGCTTGTATGAGGGAGTAAATCAAAAAGAAAAACCAGCTTCTGCTCACACGCGTCCCTGGATGCATCTTCTTGTCCCACACGTGTCCACACGCAATATTTTGGGCTTTCTTGTCCAAACAGCCCAGAAACTCGGAAATAAAAGAAGCAGAATGCGTTGGGGCAAGGGTTGGACAAATTTCTGTGCGAAAATACATTAGAAAAGCTGGAGAATTCAAGGTTGATGCAAGGATTGAAGAAACAAGTTGTCACAGGAAGAATTATTTACCGACTCCTAGTAATCTACTCATCTCTGTTCATCGTTCTAATATTTTAGTTATTTATTTTACTTGCAACTGTATTAAAAACCAAATAAAACCTCTTATAACGTTTGTTTAATTGAAATATCGATAAAACTCTTATTTGTCAAGCAGTCCTCGAGATTAGACATTCAAGGAATTTTACCTTTATCACTACAGAGGCAAAATAGTACACTTGCAATTTTACCGATCAATTGTTTCCACAGATTCTTATTCTTCCATCTTGAAGGCTTCATGTTTTTAGATTAGGGCCAGAGCCTTTATCTCTTTAACTTGAGTGTTTCCTTCATGAGTCATTTTGAGAGAATCAAATATGGACTTAGCAGTCTCTTTATCAATGATCTTATTGTACTTAATATGAGAAATAGCAAATAACAAAATAGACCTAGCTTTGAATTGATTCTTGTAAGTTTTCTTTTGGTCATCTGTCATTGCAGTCCTTGCAATCTTGACACCACTTGCATCTACAGGATATATGTAACCATCAAGTACCAGATCCCAAAGATCAAAGTTAAATTCTATGAAATACGTTTCAATTCTATCCTTCCAATAGTCAAACTTTTCTCCATCAAACATAGGAGGTTTAGCACTATAACGATCTCTATCGTTATTATCAACAGTAACATTGTTGGTAGGAGTACCATAGGGAGTAGCCATTGCTTTTCCCACAGTCTGGATCGGTACTAAACACTGTTAGGTGCTTGATAAAGATTCAAACTCTTTATCACCACTCGGAACTGGAGCTCTGATGCCAACTAAAGGTGTCAAAAACACTAGAATATATGGGATTTGACCAAAATTGGGATGATTTTTTATTGAAAATTTGATTTGGACAGAATGCTTTCCGAAATTGAGTTTTTCTGGTTAATCGTAACCTCACATAGCGCGATAACCTCGCTTAGCGCGGTCTGGAAGGAAATATTTATATTTTTTGAAATTGAATGGATTCATGTATGCTTACGATTTATCATGGATTTTAGTGAATTTTCCATAATTTTATGAAATCGTTTGGTTGGCGCTTGAATCAATTTTGTGAGTTAATAGGATACTTGAATTTACATGTGTATATGTTGTGAAATGATACTGGAATTGTTCTGGTTTTTTGCTTGGCTGTAGACCCTTTTCATGACTGATGTGTGCACAATGATTTTGTTAGTTATTTGTTCTTTGATTCATTAGTGTAATTACTTAAATCTGCTAATTGAATTGGCCAAGATGGTACTGTAAGTTCGAGCGGTCTTGGGTCTACTTTAGAGAGTTTTTTATGATTTGGTGGCAACAATGAATCTCATAATTTTAAATTTACATCAATGAAACAAGTCACATAATGATATCATGCTACTGCTATGAAGCACTTCACACTGATAGTTTTAGGGTGTTTATTGATACAAACTGGGTCAACTAGATTAGGGAGAAAGTGATTTGGGTTAGGGACAAAGTATATGCTTAGAATATGTTTTTTTCCTACAATTTATTTGAAGATTTCCTACAATTCAAATGAAATATATAATATGATATATTGACAATAATTTAATAATTTATGTTGGAAGTGAGAATTGAACCCAAAATCATTTTACATGCAGTATTCACTTTAGATGAAGGATATGCTTAAAATATTTTCCTTATTTGGTGACAGAGTTTGTTGGTTGTAAGCTTGTGCCTCGGTTCCCAATTTAGGCTTGTGTAGAATTGTGTTTATGATGTACTTGGAATCTTCATTTAAAATTGTTAAAAGTTTTGGAAATGCTAGGGAATTGTCTTGGCCAAGTTTTGGGATAATTTATCTGCACTAGAATTTTGTATGATATAACACATGGTTGTACTAGGACTCTAATTATTTTTATGCTACAGTCATGCATTTTCAAATTCTTGGTGAGTGCTACAATTTGAGTTCTAAGTTCTAACACTAGAAGTTGGGTGTTGTGCATGTTTGTAGTGTTTTGGAAAGATTAGGGAATCAATTTAGCGTATTATATTGATTGGTGAAGGTTTGTTTATTTTATGTAGGAAAAACTGTAAGTCTAAAGTACGCCTAAGAGGGGGGTGAATTAGGTCTTCAAAAATTAATCGTTTTTATGAGAATACTTCTAACAATTTTTGGTTGAATGAATGAAGATTTTTTGAGTGATTCTTTTCTTTTCTTGTTAATAGTGATGAGAGCAATAAAATGCGAAAAAGTAAAGAACGCAAGGATATATACTAGTTTCCCTCACAATCCGAGAGTACTCCAGTCCCCTTTCCAACACGAATGAAATTTCACTATAGTTAGAATTATAGTACAAGCCTATGCTTACTATCTAACGTATAGGGTGATCAAAGGTTCTTAACACCTTTAAGATCAAACAACACTAATGTGAATGAAGAACAATCCTCTTCAAAACACAACACTTACTTCCAACAATCCTGGATAATAAGGAAAGAAAAAAATATATCTTTGAATGATACAAGAGTTTATGAAGATGAATAATATATCAATCTTGGATTGATCTTCCCTTTCAAGCACACGATTCCTTTTAATGATAAACAAGTGTTCAATGAATGTATGATATGAAACCTTGGTATTTTGAGTGAAGTTTATATGCACAAAGTTTCAATTAAAATGAAGTATAGACACTTGGTAATTTTTGTGAAAGATATGGACACTTGAATTGTTTAAATTATATGAATGAAAGAGGTAAAGAATAAATTCTGAAAATCTGAAATATATAGCCTCTAAGACACCTTTACAAAAGGTTATTATGTATGGAAGGATGCAAGGATAAAAGGTGAAGAGGTACCATTTGAAGAATGGAAGAAATTCTGAATTTTTCAAAATTTTCACGTGGGAACCGGTTCCCTTATTCTAGAACCCGGGTTCCCTATATGCAACGTTACAAAAATTTGAAAAAATGAATTGGGGAACCGGTTCCCAGAAAGTGGAACTTGGTTCCTGGACATGAGAAGCGTAAAATGAAGTGGCAGGGGGTTCTGGGAACCGGTTTTTAAAGGTTTGAATGAGTTTCTAATGTTTTGTAAAGTTTATGGGACATGTATGGATGTTTGAAAACACTTGTTTATGCATTAAGAGACTTGTATACCATATACCTTAATATTTTTGATCATTCAAGTTTAAGCTCCTTTTGAAATACTTGAATCTTGTACTTTCATGTGTATTGATCCATTCCTTTTGCAATTGAGATCTTGTCTTCATCAAAACAAATTTGTATAAAGATTGTCTTCACATTCTCCCCGTTTTTGATGATGACAAAATTTTGCTTGAAATTGATAAAATGATGTTTCTTTAACAGTACAATCTCCCCCTAAGTCAAAGCTCCCCCTTGATTCTTGAATAATGCTTTGGTTGAGTTTTGGTTTTTGCTTTCTACAAATTTGTTAGAGAAACATACACACATACATGGATATATAATTCTTCTCCCCCTTTGTCATTAGCAAAAAGGAATGGGAAAGTATATGAAAGATAAAAGACATCATGTATGATAATAAAGAGCTAACATACAAACTTAATATATAAGAAAAAAATAACATAACTTAAGTCTTACAACATAGGAATTAAAACTTATTGAAACATAACATAGGAGATAAAACATAGTGCAAACTAGAAATGCATAAACGGAAAGGACATTAAACAGAAAGTACATGAAACGGAAAGGAAATTAATTAAACACATAATGCTCATTCATCACCCATGCCATCAATCTCTTCATCATCTTGGCCTTGGTCAACATTATCCTCTTGATTGGGTTGGTTATGGTATTGGAGGATTTGTGAAAATTGTTGGCGAAAGAAGGCATTTTCCGCTTGTTGTTCTCTATAGTTGTTGGCCATGGTGGTTTCTATAGAGCATATTTTGTTGAAGAGAATATCCATGGTAACACCTCCTTCCGGAATGGGTGGCGGAACTTCGGTTGGACCATCGTATTTGTAAATGAAGGTTCCGTCCATGGCTAATACAATACCGGTATTTTTTAGAGCAGTTTTGTCGTTAATTTCACATTCCCTTGGTGACATAGGCAAGGAAGGTTGATTCTTAAGGTTAATTCCAGCAGCTTTCAAGAGATGAGTAATTGGACGACTATAGGGCAAACCACCATTCAAGTGTTGAAGCCTATGCATATGAAGCAAGATTGTGACAACCCAATTGACCTTGATGTTATTTTTGACACCATAGAGCACTTGAAGTTCCAACTCATTGACATGAGAGTGATTTGAATGTTTTGGGAGCAAAACATAAGCAATGATGAAATGGAGCATTCTCTTATTAACCGAAAAGTTTGATCCAAACATGTTAAACTTTGTGAGGAGAGGGTTTTGTTGAGTCACGGTAGCGGTTTGAGAGGGTCGAATCATATCTAGAAAACTTTGTGTTTTGTTAAAACCTTCCCACTCGGGTGTATGTCCGGCAACCAAAATTTGGCCGGTAGTAGGAAGTCCTAAACAATTTCCAAAAGAAGCAACATCCATCCTAAAAGTCTTATTACGAACCGAAGTGGTAAGCTTAATTTCATCTAAATTAGAGAGATCACTACCAAACACAATTTTCAAATTTTCATAAAACTCCCTAACCAAATCCGGATAGATTTTTCCATAATCACTAGCAAAAATTGTAAACTCCTTGATATTGTAGTTTTTCTGGAAAAATAAAACTATGAGAAGAGAAGGATTCAAGATTACCATACTTTGAAGACAAGAGAGGCCTATTTCGAATGTTAAGCTTTGGATTCTTTGTAAGAGGTTGCTCATCAAAATCATTCCTAGCCTTTTTCTTTCCCTTGGATGCTCTTGAGGATGAAGCCATGGATGAAGCTTTTTGAAAGTTAGGGTTTGAGAAAGGGACTTTCGGATTTGTTCTAGATGGAGAGTTTGTTATATGAGTTTCAGAGTGAGAGAGTCTTATATAGGAGTGTGGATGAGTGGAGTTTAATTTTGGTGGAATAAAATCTTGATTTAGTGGAGTTTTAATGGTAGTGGAGGAAGGTTGAAGAAGATGAATAGTGGTCAAAGTTGTTGAAGAGAGGTTGAATGGAATGAATGAGAATAAGTTATGAGATAGAGTGAATAAATGAAAATAAAAAAAAGTTATGACACATAGAGAAATGGGAAGGGAACATAAAAGAGGAGAGAGTTATGACATATAGAGAAGAGAGAAGGAAACATAAAAGAAGAAAAGTTATGACATGTTGGAACAAGGAAACATAAAAAGAAAAGGAAAAATCACATGTGGTACGCAGGAACCGGTTCCCCCTTTTGGGAACCCGGGTTCCAGCCCTTGTGAAAGCGTGAAAACCTGGCAGATGGGTGCAGGAACCGGTTCCCCCTTTTGGGAACCCGGGTTCCTTAACCAAAAAGATGAAAAATACATAGAAAACAAGCATTTTTCACACATAGAAACATGAATATAAATGCAAATATATTTCTAGAATTGTATTAAACATATGTGTACCTTTATTTTACCAAATGAAGAATCATATATCTTTTTCATCTAAAATTCCAAGTTCTCGCCGAATTTTGTAAAAAGGTTCCTTTGCAAGCGGCTTGGTGAAGATATCCGCAAGTTAGTTATGAGTATCCACAAATGTTACTTCGACATCTCCTTGAAGGACATGGTCTCGGAGAAAATGATGTCGAATGTCTATGTGTTTGGTTCTAGAATGCATGACCGTATTTTTTGTAATATTAATTCCACTTGTGTTGTCGCATCGAAGAGGAATGCATCTGAGATCAAGTCCGTAGTCACGAAGTTGTTGCTTAAGCCAAAGAATTCGTGCACAACAACTACCCGCTGCTATGTATTCTGCTTCGGTCGTGCTAAGAGCAACACATGCTTGCTTTTTACAAGCCATGATACCAATGCATTTCCAAGAATGTGACAAGTACCACTTGTGCTTTTACGATCAGTTTTACAACCTGCATAATCCGCGTCAGAATAACCAATTAAATTGCAAACACTACCTTTAGGATACCATAAGCCGACATTGATTGTTCCTTTGAGATACTTCATGATCCTTTTTACCGCCATGAAATGTGATTCCTTTGGATTTGCTTGAAAGCGAGCACAAAGACAAACACTGAACATTATGTTAGGATGGCTTGCCGTCAAATACAATAAGGAACCAATCATACCTCGATACTTAGTAATATCAATTGGAGTACCTGATTTATCTTGATCAACATATGTACCGGAGCCCATTGGAGTTATCATTGCTTTACAATTATCCATATCAAACTTTTTCAATAACTCTTTACAATACTTGGATTGGTTGATGAAGATTCCATCTTTGAGTTGCTTAATTTGTAATCCAATAAAATAGTTCATCTTTCCCATCATAGACATCTCAAATTCTCCTTGCATCATCAATGAAAATTCCTCACACATTTCTTTGTTAGTCGATACAAAAATGATATCATCAACATAGACTTGAACCAATAAAGTGTTACTTTTGATTTTCTTAATGAACAAAGTTTTATCAACCTTACCCTTTTCAAAACCTTTTCACACATAAAATTTCTAAGTATATCATACCATGCTCTTGGTGCTTGCTTTAAGCCATAAAGAGCCTTTCTCAACTTAAAGACATGTGAAGGATTTTTGAAGTCTTCAAATCCCGGGGGTTGTTTGACATAGACTTCTTCATTGATATAGCCATTCAAGAATGCGCTTTTGACGTCCATTTGATAAAGCTGAAAATTTAATGAACATGAATATGCAAGTAAGAGACGAATAGCTTCTAACCTTGCAACCGGAGCAAATGTTTCTTCAAAGTCGATTCCCTCTTCTCGATTGTAACCGTGAGCCACCAATCTTGCTTTGTTTCGAACAATTATACCATTCTCATCAAGTTTGTTCTTAAACACCCATCGGGTACCTATGATGTGTTTATCACTTGGTTTAGGAACAAGTTCCCAAACTTGATTTCTCTCGAATTGATTTAATTCTTCTTGCATTGCATTTATCCATTGATCGTCTCCTAAGGCTTCATCAACTTTGGAAGGTTAAATTTGAGAAACAAAAGCCATGTGTAAGCAAGCATCTTTAAGATTTAATCTTGTTGAAACTCCTTGGCTAATATCACCAATAATTTTATCAATAGGATGGTCTCTATGAGTTCTCCATTCTTTTGGTAGATCGTTGGTGTTTGATTCTTGTTGTACACTTTCTTGTTGATTTTCCGGTGCCTTCACAATTTTATCATTTGAAAGTTCATTCGGGGGTAAATCTAAAGGATCATCATCATCACAAACAACTATTTCCTCATTAGAGGTGTTAGTTTCATCAAAGGATACATGCATGGATTCTTCAATAGTTAAAGTTCTTTTATTATAAATTCTATATGCTTTACTAGAAAGAGAATAACCGAGAAATACATCTTCGTCGGATTTGTAACACCCTTCTAAACCCCCGCAGAAATATAATAAAAATCAGAGTAAATACACAGCAAGGATGCTACAATTAATAAAACAAATAGAATACCAAGTCGTTTGTCATGCTTTATTAGGAATAATCCAAAAATATCAAAATACATGTTCAACACAGCGGAAACTCATTCAACAATGTTATAAAACATTTCCGATAAAGTCAACGGTACATTATACAATAATGGCAAAATAGTGTATCACAAGTAAACTCTAAGACTATCGTCCCCCAGTGTTACAAGATCAGAGCATGACCGACACGACCCAACATAACCGGATAAACTCTGCGAGTCATCCTCACCGATTGCTTAGGCCGCTACTTCAATCTGAAATCATTAAAGTAAGGGTGAGACTACATCATAATTAAATAGCATTATAAATCGTCCGATATAGAATTCATAAGCAATTATCCACCTGTCGCGGGCGAAAAACCGTTTTGTTCCTCTTTTTTGTGGGATGAGACACCTGATGCCTTCTTTGGGCTCGAGTGCTCATAAAAAATGATTTTTCTTTTGTTTCGACCAAACTTTTTATTATTTCCAAAGGAGGAAAAGGAAAAAAGCTGCAATAACCTAAAAGTGGGGGGAGAGATCTTTGGGTAAGAGGGTTGGTTATACGAAGGGAAGGTATTAGCACCCAACGTATCTATAGTACTCTATAGGTTTCTTTGCTTTGTTTTTCATTCCATGATATTGAGAGGTTCTTGTGAAATAGGTGGGAGACTAAGGTGTTTGTTTGATTATGCTCGCAAAGATCATCGCGATCCTCTGCATACATATCCCTTAGAGGGAATCAGAGCATCTGTAGCTCGGGGTCTACGGGTGCTAAGGTTTGAATGGTTTTTTTTTGTTTTGTTTTGCTCGCCAAGGATCGACCTTGTGCCTACGTATTCTCAAAGGGATGTTGAGAAAGTCAGAGCAATCGTAGTTCCCACTTATGCTAGTGGAAGCAAAGGAAAATAGACAAATGTCGTCTAAATGCTAGATGTATCTAATCTATATCATCACATACATCTGTTTGATTTTGTTTGTTTGTTTAACCAGCCTTGTGGCAAAAACTTTCAATGAAGTCAGCCTTGTGACAAAAAGTTTTGATTAATCAGCCAGCCTCGTGGCAAAAGTTTCAATAAAGTCAGCCTTGTGACAAAAACTTTGATTAATCATCCAGTACGGTGGTAAAACAGTTTGATTGATTAGCCAGCCTTGTGGCAAAAAAGTTTGATTGATTGATTGTTTGTGATGATATATAAGAGATACTCCTAGCATAGAGATGAAAAATGTCTAATCTCCTAGGGTATTTGGTTTTGGATATTGGGGGATGCTTATAAGAAGCCCGTGGGTCCTTGTACGAAGCCCAAGAGGAGGCTATCCGAGGGTCCTTGCATTGTAAGCCCAAGAGGAGGCTATGGGAGGGACAATCCAGGGTCCTTGCATTGTAAGCCCAAGAGGAGGCTATGGGAGGGTCACTCGTTTGTACAAAGCCCAAGGGGAGGCATGGTATAGTTGGTTTGAGCTCTTAGAGCGATTTCACCGGGAAACCATACTCTATGTCCTAACCTAAACTAGTGGAGATTCTTTGCACGAAGCCCAATAGGAGGCTATGGGGAACCTAGTGTTGTACTAAGTTGAACAAGCACACATATCACACATATGAACAAACATGAACAAGTATGAACAAACATGAACAGGTTATGAATAAGCATATATATATGACAAAGTGTGTGTATATAATGGAGTTTATGAAGGAAATATACCTGTAAGCATAATCCATTTGTATACACAGGGCTCGGGACTCACACTCGGGGAGAGGTCCACTTGAGTTTATTCAAAGCTATGTAAACAGGTATTTACAAAAGGGCTTGGGACTTATACCTACATGGAGGCCCATGGTATATTTTTGGGAAGATTTAAAGAAAACCTTCATTTTTGGTTTGTTATTCAAAGTTAAGAACAGATTGATTGAGATATGTACAAAAATGTGTGTGTACAATGAAATACCTAATTTCATGTACAGGAATGGGTATGTACAAAAGGGGCTTGGGACTTATACCTACGTGGAGGCCCATGGTATATTTGAGAAGCTTTGAAATTGTTTTGTTAACAGATGCGTCGTTTGAAAAACGGTTTGAAAGTTTGTTTTGAAAGAAAGTTTATTTATTTTGACTAAAAAGACTGTGTAAAAAGAAAAAGGAGTGGGTCTTATACTCTCTAATATTCGAGAGGCCCCACATCGTTTTGAAAATCAATTGATCAATTAAAAGATTTAATCAATAGTTTCAAAAGAAGAAATGGTTTATCGTTTTTGAAAAGAGACGCGATCGCTCGTTTTAAAACGATTTGAATTTTGAAAGGAGTCAAATTAATCAAGATGAACAAAAAATTATCCTTAATTAACACTTAGATGATTAGGGTTTGCTCAAAAAATATTTACAAATGATTAAGTTTGAAAATCAAATGAAAAAACAATATTTAAAGTATTTAAAAATACTTAAAAATGTATCATTTTAAACCTAATTAAAAATATATCAAATGAATCTTTTTTTGTGATTTTTTTTAATATTGTCAAAATATGTATATTAAATAAAGAGTGTAAAAAAATGAAGTGAAAATAATGAATTTTGATTGGTTAAATGAATGGTTAAAGTTTGTTAAAAAATGAAAGAAAATAGGTTGCAAAAAATTGGTTTTGTCTCCAATAGGGCTTGAACTCACGCCCTCTCTCTCACCAGCCAAAACACTTGCCAACTGAGCCACGCTTGTGGCTTGTAATACATACGCTTCCAGTTTAATATATTTTAAAACAACAATTTGAATTTTCTGAACCAAAAAACGCGCCAAGAACACAACCCTAACTGATTTTCAAAATTCTTCAAAACTGTGTTGTTTTGATCGATCAAAGGGTCTATCTCACTCGGTTTTGGACGAGGAACATGATGATGACCTTTAATTTCATTTATTTTTGCTCTAAGATGATTAATTCTCTGATGAACACGAAGAACCCTAATTCTGAGTTTGATCATGAAATCGTGTATGTGCAAGATAAATAGCAATTGATTGAGGGTTAATGATCCTCATGTGTGCAGAAATGAGATGGTATGTTCATATTTCATTCATGATGCATGATTCATAGAGTTTGAAGTTCAAGTAGCTTACCTTCAAAAACGGCCAAACTGGAAATTGAAATCGTGCCTGGAGGTGTTACAGATGCTTTGTGATGATCTGGATAGCTTCAATGGACCTTATGTGATGTGTTTGAATGCCTGGAATGAACTGGAAACCTCTTGATCACCTTGTGGTACCCGAACTGCAGTTTAGCTCAAGTGAGGATCAAGCTAGTTGATTTTGATGTTTCAGATCATGTATGATGGTTGGAACAGTTCATGTGAAGTATATGGAGTGTGTTTAGATGATTAACTTGGACAGATATGGCCTGGTATGAGAATTGATATGTTAAGGCTCATTTTATGCAAATATGGTGGTTGAAGAGTGATTCTGAGATTTAGGGTGATTTGGGGTGTATGGATGGATCAAACACATCCCATATGATGTTTGTGGTTTGTGGGAAGCATCACTTTGGTCAGAACTTGCAAGAGATGGAGGTTGAGTTTTCTACCTCACTTTGAAACACATGACTTGTAATTCAAGAAAGAAGAGAGAAAACCTATAATTGTGAGGTTTTGGGGTGATTTGTAATGAAGTTTGGACCTCTATTTATAGGCCAAGGTTTCTGAATACAAAGCTTTGCAAGTTGATCAAGAATTGGTGATTTGGCATTTGAAGATAAAATGGAATCTTTACATTTAATGCACATGGTTAAAAGTTACTAAACCATGGTTAAATCCCAAGCTTCTTATCCTCTTCCATTCTGATCTCATATCAGAAAATATCTCTTCAATTATTGCCTCTTTGCATCATTGCTTGGATTATAGGTCATGTAGTCTTGAAACTTAGTGAAAAATGGTGAAAATTCAAGTGAAAATGATCACTAAATGCATAATTCAAAACCATACCTAAACTCCATATTTTTTCATGCTCTTTGACATTTTGGAAAGCTCATATTACACACTTCAAAAGCCTAGTTGAAAGTTTCCTCAAGTCTCTTAAGGAAATGGGTGAAAAAGTTCCATGAACTTTGAAGAAAATGAAGTTTTAAGTGAAGTTTTCAAAAAGTACCAACTTTGAAGCTCCATATCTCTTAAATGGTTGATCTTATGGAAAAAATTTATATGTGTCAAAGTTGTTTATTGGATCAAAATCTACAACTTTCATGTTGGAAGTTTTTTTCAGTTTGTAGGTGAAATTTTGAGAAATTCCCTTTCAAAGTTTGGAAAAAACCATGAAAAACACTTAGAAAAATTTTCTAAGTATGAAAGTCAAACTTTTGACTTTTTGATTCTTGATTGATTTTCTTGATTTTTCTTGATCAAATGACTTCTCATATCATATATTGATGATTTAAAACTTCAAAAGTCATGGTTGACCAAAATTCCCCAAAAGTCAATGGTGATCTTGTACAGTTGACTTTTCAGACGAATCGCGTTTCTGGAGATTTCAAATGAAACAGGCTATCCTCACCAAATGAGTGGTATGAATGGATCATATTGAAGCATTAGAGGATATTGAGCCATGGTTTGAGTTGTGGCACCATGTCCTGATTAAAAAGTCAGTTATTCAGTGAATTAGGTCAAAACCCTAATTGTCGACCTGATGAGATTGATGACTGTAGGTCTTGAATTGAGATGCAATTTCCATTGGATATTGTCATAGGGATTATTTGAGGATGATTGAAACCTTTGATTGACTTCCTGGGGATTTTTAGGGTTTCCCAAATGTGATCCCTGATTTCAGTCCCTGATAGTTCAAAAACCCTGATCTGAGGATTTGTCTGATCAATCTTTGTGTAGGAGATGTTATGAGCCAATGGATTAGGTCAAAATGATGTACTTGGGGTCTTGAGGTCATGTCCCAAGTCATTGGGTCACATCCTGAGCAAAAGTCAGGAGTATGCTATCTTCAGTCAAAACCCTAATTCAGTCGATTCAAAGCTGTTGAGCTTGTTGAAATGAATCTCTGAGGACCAAATGTTGATTATTGATGAAGATGATTCATTTGAGATGAAGGGAGAACAAAACCCTAATTGATTGTTTCTTGCACTGATGAGTGATTTCTTGTTTAAATCCTGCTGAGTCACAAGTAACAAACACAGGCTATGCAATTTGTTAGAGATGCAAATGGTGCATATGCAAATGATATGAGGTGGTATCTTAGGTCAAAAATTGGGGTATGACAGATGCCCCTATTTAAGTTTCTTCAACCTGAGACATGAAGATTGAAAATCTTCGTTTTGATAGGGTGGAAGAGACTTAAATATCAGAAGACGCAAATTTTGGACCTAAGATACCAAAATTGCGGATGATGCAAGGATATCTTTACCGAGGGAATATCAAGAACTGACTCCACTGGGGAAAAGAGATCGGGAAAGATGTCTCAATCCGTTTTAGGAAGAGAATCTGTTTTATCGGGAAAACAAGTGTATGCTTCACCGGGGAATGATAGCTTTGTAAGAAAAGCTTACCTATCGACATTATCGACTATCAGCATGGGGATAGACTTGTTTAATAATGCGAAAGGTGAAAGGTGTGAAACTGTATTACCGACTATCAGCATGGTGACAGACTTGACATGGTAAAAAGAGTTTCAAAGGTTCGGTTAATATTACCGACTATCAGCCTTGTGATAGACATGTTAAATAATATAACCAAAACAAAAGGTTACCGACTACCAGCCTCGTGATAGTGGTTTTGAAGACATGATCAATTATCAGCCAAGTGATAAAATGATTCTGGAGACTTTGCTAGGGAAATTACTGGTTATTCAGCCTTGTGAACAGTAATAAGGCCCTGATTGTCAAATGGTCTTCATGATTGATTTCCTTGAGAGGAAAAGTCTTTTGGAAGAAACATAAACTGCTCAGATGATGAGGCTATTGCTTATGGTATGTTTTTCACGACTCTATTTGAGGAATCGGAGTTTTGAATCTCTGGTAAAGACAAGGTTCTAACCAAGAATGAATTGGAAAGAGACAGTCAAACAAGACTTTGTACCCATGAGGAATGAACTCAACTGGGGATTCTCTCCTTTGTTTTGAGAGGAGACACTAAAGCAACCTTCTTCCACGAGGAATGATCTCAGTGGGGAACTGGAGAAAGAAGATGTCCTTTCTGCTTATGGGTGACAACCTACTGGAGAGATGACACGCCCATACTTATTTCTTTTTTTCTTTTTCCTTTTTTTTTCTCTTCTTTTTTTTCTCTTCTTTTTTGGGATAGATATATCCTGAACAAGTAAGTATTAAAAAATGCAAGAATGCATAAATGATGCAAATATGTATGAATGATGAATGTCATGAATGTAGCATGCATACTGACAATACTGACAGACAATGAAGTATATACTGGAGAAGGATCGACGTCGCAATACAACCAGATACTTGGCAAATGTTCTCCAACACGGTGTAGATAACACAGGTGATGATTGGTGTTGCGTGTTTTAAACTTCTCTGAGGAAGATGAGCATCTTTTCTTATTGAGATGGAAGAACTTCTTCACTGGAGATGGAAAATCTTCTTCACTGGGGATAAAAGACCTTCTTCACTGGGGATAGAAGAGCTTCTTCACTGGGGATAGAAGAGCTTCTTCACTGGGGATAGAAGAGCTTCTTCACCTCGAGGGATAATTGCTTCAAAAATTCTTTTCTGGGACAAGAATACCGTTGTCTCAACAATTTTTCAGGGAGAATCCTTTTGTTCATCCTGTGGAGACGACTGCTGATGTTCCTTCCGTTGTTCACAACTCAAAGGAAAATTTCGCTTTTATTTTGAAAAAGAAAAGTGAAGTAAATTCATTTAAAACTTATTTTTTCTTTTTTGTTTCAAAAGTGAATAACACAATTAAAGCGTCATTTTGCAAGCTGAAAGAAATTAAAGATTGCAAACAAATGGGCACAAGGCTCAAATTTATTTAATAGGATGGTAATCAGCTAAAGGCGTGATTCCACGGAGTATTTACAAAAGTTGGAAATGGTAATTATGCGGAAAAGGCTACATTGAAAGCAATAACCACTATTCCCTATCAACTTTGAGTTCCAACTGTATTTGTTGCTTCAGATTGGCGATGATTCGATTGAAGATCCTTTGATGAAGTACAGACTCTTCAGGTGACGAAGTACGGACTGGTGCAGTTACTTTGTCATAAATCCTTAATTTTTGCCTAGATTGCCCTTTCGGGTTTTCAATCTACCAGGATGAATTTTTTTCTGTTTATTGTCTCTAATTTTTGCCTGGACCGCCCTTTCGGGTTTTCAGTCCACCGAGACGCTCATTTTTGCCTAAGTCGCCCTTTGCGGGTTTTCGACTTACCGAGCTGTTCTTTTGTATTTTTTTAGACAAAGTATTTCTTGACTGCATCAGCATTCACAGGATGTGGGAGTTCATCACCATCCATGGTTGCAAGAGTCATGGCGCCGCCAGAAAATGTTCTTTTGACAACATACGGGCCTTCGTAATTAGGAGACCATTTGCCCCTAGAGTCTGGTTGAAAAGACAAGATCTTTTTAAGCACGAGGTCGCCTTCTCGAAATTCACGAGGTCGAACCTTTTTGTTGAAGGCTTGTTTCATCCTTGCTTGGTATAACTGTCCATGGCATAGAGCAGTCATACGTTTTTCTTCGATTAAGTTCAACTGATCGTATCTGTTTTGACACCATTCAGCCTCTGATAACTTAGTCTCCATGAGGACTCTCATTGATGGGATTTCAACTTCTACGGGGAGCACAGCTTCCATGCCGTATACCAGAGAAAAGGGAGTTGCCCCTGTTGAAGTACGCACTGAAGTACGGTACCCATGTAAAGCAAATGGCAGCATTTCATGCCAGTCTTTGTAAGTGACGACCATTTTCTGGATGATCTTCTTAATGTTCTTGTTGGCAGCTTCAACGGCGCCGTTCATTTTTGGTCTGTAAGGAGAAGAGTTATGATGCTCAATCTTGAATTCCTCACATAATTCTTTCATCATCTTGTTGTTCAAGTTTGAACCATTGTCAGTAATGATCTTGCTGGGAACACCATATCGGCAAATGATGTTATTCTTGATAAACCTCACAACCACTTGTCTTGTAACATTGGCGTAAGATGCTGCTTCGACCCATTTGGTGAAGTAATCAATAGCTACCAAGATGAAACGATGACCGTTTGAAGCTTTCGGTTCGATCATTCCAATCATGTCGATCCCCCACATGGAAAAAGGCCACGGAGATGAGAGAACGTTGAGTAGAGTCGGTGGCACATGGATCTTATCTGCATAGATCTGGCACTTGTGACATCTCTTCACGTGTTTGTAACAATCAGATTCCATTGTCAACCAATAGTATCCTGCTCTTAAGATCTTTTTGGACATTGCATGCCCGTTTGAATGAGTTCCAAAAGACCCTTCATGCACTTCATGCATTAACATGTC
This sequence comes from Vicia villosa, assembly GCF_029867415.1. NCBI lineage: Eukaryota > Viridiplantae > Streptophyta > Magnoliopsida > Fabales > Fabaceae > Vicia > Vicia villosa. The sequence goes on along the minus strand of NC_081181.1, from coordinate 99,381,929 downwards.
TGCTTCGTGTCTATCCACGCATCTGAGCAAAACCATGTCGAATATTCTTTTGTATAGCACATCTCCGTTCAGGAAGAAACTGCCAGAAAGCCTCCTTAGAGTTTTCTTATCTTTGTTTGATGCCCCAAGCGGGTACTCTTGAGTTTGAAGGAAGCGTTTGATGTCGTGAAACCACGGTTTATCATCGATGACTGCTTCAGTTGCAAACACATAGGCGGGCCTTTCAAGGCGCGTGATTCTGACTGTAGGCATATCGTTCCAATGATTGACTTTGAACATGGAAGATAGAGTAGCCAAGGCGTCTGCCATTCGATTCTGATCTCGAGGTATATGATGCAATTCAACCTTGTTGAAGAAAGTCAACAGACGTCTTGCATAATCTCTGTAAGGAATCAAGCCAGGGTGGTAAGTTTCCCACTTGTCTTTGATTTGGTTGATCACGAGGGCTGAATCTCCATATATGTCTAGGATCTTGATCCTTAAGTCAATGGCTTCTTCGATACCCATGATACAAGCTTCATATTCTGCGATGTTGTTGGTGCAATCAAATAGCAATCTGGCAGAGAATGGGATATGAGTACCCTTGGGAGTGATGATGATTGCCCCAATTCCATTGCCAAAAGCGTTTACTGCTCCATCAAAAATTAGGCCCCATCTTGATCCAGGCTCAGGACCTTCTTCAGGTAACGGTTCTTCACAATCTTTCATCTTCAAGTACAAGACATCTTCATCAGGAAAGTCAAACTTGAGAGATTGATATTCATTAATTGGTTGATGCGCCAAATGATCGGCGAGAATGCTTCCTTTGACCGCTTTTTGAGCACGGTATTCAATGTCATATTCGGATAACAGCATTTGCCATCGGGCAATCCTTCCTGTTAATGCAGGCTTTTCAAAGACATACTTGATCGGATCCATTTTGGAGATTAACCAAGTAGTATTGTTGATCATGTACTGGCGGAGACGTTTTGAAGCCCAAGCCAAAGCACAACACGTTTTTTCGAGCATGGAGTAACGAGACTCACAGTCTGTGAATTTCTTACTCAAGTAATAGATGGCATGCTCCTTCTTACCGGTTTCATCTTGTTGTCCAAGCATACAACCCATGGATTCTTCTAACACAGTAAGGTACATGATTAATGGTCTTCCTTCAACTGGAGGAATCAATATTGGTGGTTCTAACAGGTATTCTTTGATACTGTCGAACGCTTTCTGGCAATCTTCAGTCCATACAACCCCTTGATCTTTGCGGAGAAGCTTGAAAATTGGCCCACAAGTAGCAATCATTTGAGAGATAAATCTGGAGATATAGTTCAATCGTCCGAGAAATCCTCTTACTTGCTTTTCAGTCTTTGGTGCAGGCATCTCTTGAATAGCTCTGACTTTGTCGGGATCTACTTCAATACCTCTTTGGCTGACAATGAAACCCAAGAGTTTTCCAGATCTAACCCCAAAAGTACATTTGTTAGGATTCAAGCGAAGCTGATATTTCCTTAACCGTTGAAACAACTTCAAAAGGTATTCAATATGTTCTTCTTCTGTGCTGGACTTGGCTATCATGTCGTCCACATAAACTTCAATTTCTTTATGCATCATGTCATGAAAGAGAGTAGTCATTGCCCTTTGGTAAGTTGCGCCTGCATTCTTCAATCCAAACGGCATCACTTTGTAGCAAAAGGTACCCCATGGGGTGATGAAAGATGTCTTCTCCATGTCTTCGGGAGCCATCTTGATCTGATTATAACCGGAGAACCCGTCCATGAAGGAAAAGACGTTGAACTTAGCGGTGTTATCGACCAGCATGTCGATATGCGGTAATGGAAAGTCATCTTTTGGACTGGCCTTGTTCAAGTCACGGTAGTCAACACACATTCTGACTTTGCCATCTTTCTTCGGAACTGGCACTATGTTGGCCAACCATTGAGGATATTCAGAGGTGACAAGAAAACCTGCGTCGAGTTGCTTTTGAACTTCCACTTTGATCTTGTTAGCCATATCAGGGTGAGTCCTTCGCAATTTCTGCTTAACCGGCGGACATTCTGGCTTCAATGGCAAGTAATGCTGAACAATATTGGTATCCAACCCAGGCATGTCTTGGTAGGACCAGGCAAACACGTCAACATATTCTTTGAGAAGGTCTGTCAACTTACTCTTGATATCAGCATCAAGCAGTGATCCAATGGTCACTTCTTTTTTGTCTTCTTCAGAACCCAAGTTGATCTTTTCTAAAGGCTCTTTGTGAGGCAGAATGGCTCTTTCCTCGTGCTTAAGTAATCGAGAGATCTCGTCCGGGATCTCCTCTTCTTCTTCTTCTTCGGCTTCGAACACAGGAAACTCAAAGTTGGGAGAGGGCATAGGGTTATTGCATTCAATGGGTTTATCAATAGTAAATCTGCACATGTGATTTATATCTATTTCAGAAAATTTATGAATGCAAGAGTGTATGCAGATTTTTTTTGAAAAAGTTGTTTTTTTTTTATTTATTTTTTTGGTTTTTTAGGATTACCATTTCCAGAAAAAAAAGCAAAAATAAAACATATAATGTAGGGAATTCAAAATGACACTTTATTTATGATTCATTTTTGAAACAAAGCCCTAAACACAAACTCATTTGCCTTGGGCAGGACAAAGAGGGAAACTTTTAAAACAAAGCCCTATACACAAAGTTATTTGGGCGGAATATTTAAAAGCAAAGCCCTATAAAACATCTCTCTGCTTTGGGCAAGGCAGGAGGTCAAAATAACAGCGAGGTGATTACTTTGAGCGGCGAACAACATTCGGAACGTCGACAGCTTTCCAGTAGCAACGAACTCCTCTGTGTATTATGTATTCAGGAAAATTCCCCTCGGAATTATCTTCAGTATTGACATTGACCGCTGGTCGAGCAGGATTTGAAGGTCCTGGTTTGCCAACCTTGTTCTTTGTAGAGTTGAAACGGTCTTCTTCTACTTCTTGAAGAGCATAAGACGAGTCACAATCTTTGGAATTTTCAGGATGTATTTCCCAGTCTTCAGGATGAAGAGACTCATTGTCAGCGACACTTTCTGAGTCAGCTGCGGGACCATCTTCCCCTTCATCTTCAAAAATGGCATTTATGTGATAATAACCATCTTCAGGATTATAAACCTTGGCAGATGCATTAAAGTCAGTAATTTCAGGCTGCTGAGAAAATTGACAGGGCTGATAAGCCTCTTCTGGTTGACTATCATATTCAAAGGAATCTCCCCATCCAGTTGGTTGGATATCCTCAATCGCAATCTTGTAACTTTCAGGTGCAGTATATTTCACCATGTAATCAAATTTTCCACTTGGTTGTCCCAAGGTGTCCCAGACCTCTGCAGGAACAGGCTCAATTTCTTTGCCTTTGGATTTCTGTGACGGAGGATATGGTTCTTCCTGAGATATGTATCCCGAGTCATTGAGATAACATTTCCATTCTTCTTCAGTATCAGGTAGACCTTCTTCGATGCATTCTTCGATAAGGACATTAACCTCTTGAGGAATTGGGTTAAGGAATCCTCCACTAATGAATGTTTCTTTGATCGGTCGAAGGGTTTCATCCTTCTTGGTGCAATTTGAGAACATCGGTGAACATCCGAGCCCTGCTCTAGTTTCATTCTTGGTCGGGATCACAACTTGCCCCCAGCCAGTGGTAGTTCCATTTCTCACTACTTTCACTGCCTCTTTGTATGAAGAGATTGATGCTTTCTTCTTGGAAGATTCGTCTTCTAAAGAGAGACCTTGGAACTGAGTTCCTTCCACATCATCAGCACTTATGAAAGAGAAATTGGATAAATGGCTCACCATCAAGGCTTGTTCTCCACTTATCGTTACCAATTTTCCATTTGTTACAAATTTTAACTTTTGATGGAGCGTAGAAGTTACTGCCCCTGCTTCATGGATCCATGGTCGTCCTAACAGGCAGCTATAAGCAGCTTGTATGTCCATGACCTGGAAGGTGATTTGAAATGTATGTGGACCAATTGTCATGGGAAGGTTGACTTCGCCGATAACAGATTTTCGCGATCCATCAAATGCTTTGACTACTACACCACTGAATTTCATAGGCATTCCTTGGTAAGACAAGCGAGCAAGAGTCGTTTTTGGCATCACATTCAAGGAAGATCCGGTGTCTACCAACACATTGGACAAAGAGTCTGACTGACAGTTCATAGAAATGTGCAAAGCAAGATTGTGATTTTTACCCTCCTCGGGGAGTTCTTCATCACAGAAGCTTAAATTGTTACAAGCTGTTATATTGGCTATTATCCCATCAAAGTGGTCAACAGTCACATCATGATCTACAAAAGCTTGATCTAAGACCTTCATCAGGGCTTCCCTGTGTGCTTCAGAATTCAACAGCAATGAAAGTATTGAGATCTTTGAAGGAGTCTGCATAAGCTGATCCACAATCTTATATTCACTTCTTTTGATAAGTTTCAAAATTTCATCAAAGTCAGGATTCACATTGGCTCCACTGGATTGACCAACATCAGTGTTTTCATTACTAACAGGAGTTTCCACAGGATTTCCCACTGGTGTATTCACAGGATTTTGCCCGGATGCAGGAGCAACAGGCTGTTTCGGAGGTAGCGGAGTATACACACGTCCACTTCTTGTTACACGACTTACATCAGCAATGTTTTCAACAGATGAGAGAGTAGGCAAAGGAACTTCTTGTCCATCTTTTATCATTGTAGCATTGTAGTTGTATGGAACTGCCTTGTCAGAGTTATAAGGAACAGGTCCAGGTAGACAAATGATCAAAGGAGCAATAGGAACCTTCGGCTTGTTGTAAGTAACTTCCATGCGCTCAGGCATGTTGAAATGAGGAACGATGACGTTAACTGTAGGCATTTCCGAGTTGATATCTGAGACTAAAAGCTCATGCGGATAACATCCTATCATGTTAACTTCATTTTCATCCCTATTTCTGTAGATCTCAATAGTACCATTATCTAGCAAAACTTGGAGATCTCTTCTCACAATCGAACACCCGTGAGGATCCACACAACATGTTCTACAGGAACCGTATTGATGCTGGCGAAAATTCGGCCCCCGACAAAGAGTAGCGTGCATTTGTACCAAATCTGCTCTTGAGAAGTTGATATTATAGACTCGGTATTGGCCAGGACATCCATATACCATGTTTACAACATGCCCTCCATGATTGGGCAGCGGATTTGCTTGCACATTAGGATTCAAATTTCTGAAAGAGAGGAGATTAGATCTAATCAACCTCTGAACTTCATACTTCAAGGCTATGCAATGCTCAAGATCATGACCAGGTGCTCCTTGATGATAAGGGCATGAGACCTCAGCTTTGTACCACCATGGGAGTTTCTCAGGTACTGGTGGTGGTGCTTTAGTTTGAACAAGACCTCTTTCAACCAAAGCAGGGTACAATTCTGTGTAGGTCATTGGAATCGGATCGAACTGTGGAGCTCTTTGTACACGATTCTGATTATTGTTTAACTGCTGAGCCTGTGGTCGAGGCTGTTGTTGTTGAAACTGCGGAGTAAACCCCGGATTCGGTGTTGTGTTAACGACTGGTGTGATAGCAGCTACCTGTCGTGGACGATTGACATTCCCTCTTGACTTCCCTTGGGATACCATGTCAACACTTTGTTCTTTCTTCTTTGGGAAACCACTTCCGAACTTTTTGGTTCCACTTGAAGATCCACCTTCTTTAGTCAAACGTCCTGTTCGGACTCCTTCTTCTAAACGCATACCCATGTTTACCATTTCGGTGAAATCACTTGGAGCACTAGCGATCATGCGTTCATAATAAAACGGACTGAGAGTATTCAAAAAGATCTTTGTCATCTCTTTCTCTTTTAACGGTGGATTAATCTGAGCAGCAGTTTCTCTCCATCGTTGGGCATATTCTTTGAAAGCTTCATGATCTTTCTGAGCCATGGATCGGAGCTGATCTCTGTCTGGAGCCATATCCGAGTTATACTTGTATTGTCGGACAAAGGCCTCACCTAGGTCATTGAATGTTCGAATATTAGTGCTATCCAAGCCTGTGTACCACTTCAGTGCGGCACCAGTCAAACTGTCTTGAAAGTAATGGATAAGCAACTGATGATTATCTGCATAAGTAGACATCTTTCTGGCATACATCACAAGATGGCTTTGTGGACAAGAACTTCCTTTGTACTTCTCAAAGTCAGGGACCTTAAACTTAGCCGGTATTTGTACACTGGGAACCAAACATAGCTCCTGAGCATTCTTTCCAAACAAATCTTTTCCACGGATAGCTTTAACTTCCAGCTGCATCTTGTTAAACTGCTCTTGGAGATCTCCCACAAGATTACGCTGATTTGTGCTATCACCTTGATCATGATAAATCTCATTGCCATCATAAGGAACAGTGTGAACCGTAGGGGTCGGAACTGTCATAGTGGGTTGAGAAAGTGCCATAGTGACTTGAGAAAAAGTTACCCCCTGATTTGGAGTGAACAGTGAACTTTGTGCAGCGGGCGCTTCAGTTGTGGATGTTTGAACCCCAGAAACATTATGGCGGAAACCTGTACCAAAGCTGAAAGGCGTGCCCCAACCTTCTGGCATAGAGAAAGATGGAATACCGAATGCAACCGTAGAAACTGGAGTAGTAACCTCAGATGTTACTGTTGCTTGACTGTTGGGTGGCGGCGGCTGATTCTGTGCGGCCATTAAAGAGTCAACCAGAGTAGTGAGACTTTCCAATTTTCCCTGAAGAGTGGTCACCGTACCACGAAGTTCAATATTCTCTTGTTCAGAGTGTTCCATTACTCTTCTTCTATTCGAACGAGTATTGTATCTGTGATCTGATTGCGAGCGCGGTCGAGAAACTTTGAGACGCGACAGCTTGACGATCTATTGGAGAAAGATCCAAAAGATGAGACTCTATACAACAGACTCGATATGCAGAATGATGTATGCAAAAAGAAATTTATGATTTTTCCAAATATTTTAAAGATTATTTCCTTGCAAACATTTGAACACAAACAATTCTTTTATTCATTCATTTTTTTATTTTTTTTTTGGGAAATGTTACAACATTGGAGCGTAGCTCCTTACAAAAGCAAATGATAAATAAAAAAATCTAAACAAATCCTAAACATCTTCATCAGACGAAGAACCAAATGCATTGTGCAGCTTGAGCTTCATGATTTCTTTCCCATAGTGAGCTTTCAATTCGGCCTTTTCAGCTCTCAGCTTGTCAACAACAGTCTTCCAATCATCAGGAGTCGGAGCGTTGCTTGTCGAGCCTTCCAGATTTTTCTTGCTTTCTTTGATGTACCTCTTGATTGCAGCGTCTTTCTGGCGAATCTTCTCATCTTTGCTCATGAGCCATCCATCTTGATAATAGAGAGTTTCTTCGTGATCTTTCACTCTTTTCTTCAACTTTCTATTTTCCACCTCAGTGCTACGAAACTTTTCTTCCCAAGCATCTTTTTCTGCCCTCATTTTAGCCAAAGTGCGTTGGTATTCCTCCATAGCTGGAATGTTGGGTCGTTGAGACACAGCAGGAAACATGGGTTTTTCATAAGCATAAGGCATTTGGAACTCCTTGGCTCTTTTCTTTACCCAGCAGGTGTAGGCGTCCATGGCAATGCAATTTCTTTCCTCACCTTTTTCTTTTCATCGGATGTCGTACCAAGCTCTCACCATTCTCGCTTTCAACCTTTTAGGATTATCCCCTTCTCGGTAAAAGTATCCTTCCACTGAGGGACCAGCAGGTTTAACTGAATTTGCATACCCGAGTTGTCGTCGGGCTAGGACCGGATTATAGTTAATTCCTCCTTGTGTACCAATGAGGGGTACGTTGGCGAACTCTCCACAACTATCAATGGTTTCTGTACCACAGCGAGCCAAGGTATACCAATGAATATCATTATTAGTAAGAGACATAAGTCTTCGAGGCCAACGCAAACCTTCTGGGTTTTCAGTGAAAATAGGAGACTCAGGTAAGTGTGAAACAATCCATTTGAACAACAAAGGTGCACAACATACAATGATTCCACCGCCTTGGCGATTCCTATGATGGACAGAGAAATACATGTCACCAAGCAAAGTCGGAACAGGATTTCCAATCAGAAAGATCTTTATGGCATTGATATCAACAAAGTTATCGACATTGGGAAACAGAACCAACCCATAGATGAGCAAGGCTAGTACAGCTTCAAAAGCTATCATGCTACCAGTTTCGATGAAATCAAAGGCTTTCTTTATCAGGAAGTGTGAGGTTAAACCCGGGAGGTTTCCTTTGGTAGTCCAATTACTCTCTACTTCAGACTTTTTCATGTGGATACTTGATGCAATGATGTGTGACTTAGGAATGGCTTCCAAACCATTGAAGGGTATTTTGTCAGACACAGGAATACCCAAAAGATTGGCATATTCTTCCAAGGTCGGTACCAACTGGTAGTCTGGAAAGGTAAAACACCGGTAGACGGGATCATAGAACTGAACCAGAGTTTTGAGAAGTCCTTCATCAACATGAGCGTTCAAAATAGGCAAAAGCTTTCCATGACTTTTCCTAAAATTAGAAGGATCTTGTACAGAAGATGCTAACTCTATCAGTCTTTCTACATCAGGCGTTTTGAAACCGTACTTTTTGGTATACCTTTTTTCCATAACTTAATCCTATAATGTTTGCAAAGAAAATTCTCTAAAATTTTTTGGAAAAATCATGTTTTTTATGGAAAAAAGATGGGTTTTTTAATGAATGTATGAATGCATGGATGCGTGGATGCCACATATTCAAACATGGTAAAGCAAACATGGTAACGCAAACAGGGTAACGCGAACATGGTAACACAAACATGGTAACACAAACATGGTAACACAAACATGGTAACGCATAGGTTCAAAGGTCCAAAGTCACGAGCATGAGGTCAGAGAACCAAAAATGGGATAGATCTAGTTAATCACCTGCATGACATGTTCTACTGATACGTCAGAGTCTACATTTTTCTTTCGGATATTACCGGCCTTCCACAATTAAACTCATGAGCCAGTAATATTCTCAAGAAAAACTCGTCTGAGTGTGGTTCTCCGCATTACAACTAATCCAAGTCTTCACCTGAATAGTTTCTGCACCACAACCTAATAAGGCCAGGATGGGTTGGGGTTCTACGGTCTCTCAGCTTCTACAGTTCAATGAAAGTAATAATGTCTTCGCTACGAAACATGCTAAACATATATTACCAACAAGGAACCTCCACTGAGCGGAAGGATTCTCACGTGCGCCTGCACATGACTATACCCTCCACCTAATTTCTTATGTGTACTTAATCCGGGTTAGGATTTGTCCATAATGTATCACTTGTAACAGAATCACACAAGTAACAGAACCAGAACCACACATATAACAAAAAATGAAATGAAAAATAAAGCAAATAGAATTAACCCTTTCTTTGGAAACAATAAAAAGATGGTCCCCAGTGAAGTCGCCATTTTTCTGTCGCGGGCGAAAAACCGTTTTGTTCCTCTTTTTTGTGGGATGAGACACCTGATGCCTTCTTTGGGCTCGAGTGCTCATAAAAAATGATTTTTCTTTTGTTTCGACCAAACTTTTTATTATTTCCAAAGGAGGAAAAGGAAAAAAGCTGCAATAACCTAAAAGTGGGGGGAGAGATCTTTGGGTAAGAGGGTTGGTTATACGAAGGGAAGGTATTAGCACCCAACGTATCTATAGTACTCTATAGGTTTCTTTGCTTTGTTTTTCATTCCATGATATTGAGAGGTTCTTGTGAAATAGGTGGGAGACTAAGGTGTTTGTTTGATTATGCTCGCAAAGATCATCGCGATCCTCTGCATACATATCCCTTAGAGGGAATCAGAGCATCTGTAGCTCGGGGTCTACGGGTGCTAAGGTTTGAATGGTTTTTTTTTGTTTTGTTTTGCTCGCCAAGGATCGACCTTGTGCCTACGTATTCTCAAAGGGATGTTGAGAAAGTCAGAGCAATCGTAGTTCCCACTTATGCTAGTGGAAGCAAAGGAAAATAGACAAATGTCGTCTAAATGCTAGATGTATCTAATCTATATCATCACATACATCTGTTTGATTTTGTTTGTTTGTTTAACCAGCCTTGTGGCAAAAACTTTCAATGAAGTCAGCCTTGTGACAAAAAGTTTTGATTAATCAGCCAGCCTCGTGGCAAAAGTTTCAATAAAGTCAGCCTTGTGACAAAAACTTTGATTAATCATCCAGTACGGTGGTAAAACAGTTTGATTGATTAGCCAGCCTTGTGGCAAAAAAGTTTGATTGATTGATTGTTTGTGATGATATATAAGAGATACTCCTAGCATAGAGATGAAAAATGTCTAATCTCCTAGGGTATTTGGTTTTGGATATTGGGGGATGCTTATAAGAAGCCCGTGGGTCCTTGTACGAAGCCCAAGAGGAGGCTATCCGAGGGTCCTTGCATTGTAAGCCCAAGAGGAGGCTATGGGAGGGACAATCCAGGGTCCTTGCATTGTAAGCCCAAGAGGAGGCTATGGGAGGGTCACTCGTTTGTACAAAGCCCAAGGGGAGGCATGGTATAGTTGGTTTGAGCTCTTAGAGCGATTTCACCGGGAAACCATACTCTATGTCCTAACCTAAACTAGTGGAGATTCTTTGCACGAAGCCCAATAGGAGGCTATGGGGAACCTAGTGTTGTACTAAGTTGAACAAGCACACATATCACACATATGAACAAACATGAACAAGTATGAACAAACATGAACAAACATGAACAGGTTATGAATAAGCATATATATATGACAAAGTGTGTGTATATAATGGAGTTTATGAAGGAAATATACCTGTAAGCATAATCCATTTGTATACACAGGGCTCGGGACTCACACTCGGGGAGAGGTCCACTTGAGTTTATTCAAAGCTATGTAAACAGGTATTTACAAAAGGGCTTGGGACTTATACCTACATGGAGGCCCATGGTATATTTTTGGGAAGATTTAAAGAAAACCTTCATTTTTGGTTTGTTATTCAAAGTTAAGAACAGATTGATTGAGATATGTACAAAAATGTGTGTGTACAATGAAATACCTAATTTCATGTACAGGAATGGGTATGTACAAAAGGGGCTTGGGACTTATACCTACGTGGAGGCCCATGGTATATTTGAGAAGCTTTGAAATTGTTTTGTTAACAGATGCGTCGTTTGAAAAACGGTTTGAAAGTTTGTTTTGAAAGAAAGTTTATTTATTTTGACTAAAAAGACTGTGTAAAAAGGAAAAGGAGTGGGTCTTATACTCTCTAATATTCGAGAGGCCCCACATCGTTTTGAAAATCAATTGATCAATTAAAAGATTTAATCAATAGTTTCAAAAGAAGAAATGGTTTATCGTTTTTGAAAAGAGACGCGATCGCTCGTTTTAAAACGATTTGAATTTTGAAAGGAGTCAAATTAATCAAGATGAACAAAAAATTATCCTTAATTAACACTTAGATGATTAGGGTTTGCTCAAAAAATATTTACAAATGATTAAGTTTGAAAATCAAATGAAAAAACAATATTTAAAGTATTTAAAAATACTTAAAAATGTATCATTTTAAACCTAATTAAAAATATATCAAATGAATCTTTTTTTGTGATTTTTTTTAATATTGTCAAAATATGTATATTAAATAAAGAGTGTAAAAAAATGAAGTGAAAATAATGAATTTTGATTGGTTAAATGAATGGTTAAAGTTTGTTAAAAAATGAAAGAAAATAGGTTGCAAAAAATTGGTTTTGTCTCCAATAGGGCTTGAACTCACGCCCTCTCTCTCACCAGCCAAAACACTTGCCAACTGAGCCACGCTTGTGGCTTGTAATACATACGCTTCCAGTTTAATATATTTTAAAACAACAATTTGAATTTTCTGAACCAAAAAACGCGCCAAGAACACAACCCTAACTGATTTTCAAAATTCTTCAAAACTGTGTTGTTTTGATCGATCAAAGGGTCTATCTCACTCGGTTTTGGACGAGGAACATGATGATGACCTTTAATTTCATTTATTTTTGCTCTAAGATGATTAATTCTCTGATGAACACGAAGAACCCTAATTCTGAGTTTGATCATGAAATCGTGTATGTGCAAGATAAATAGCAATTGATTGAGGGTTAATGATCCTCATGTGTGCAGAAATGAGATGGTATGTTCATATTTCATTCATGATGCATGATTCATAGAGTTTGAAGTTCAAGTAGCTTACCTTCAAAAACGGCCAAACTGGAAATTGAAATCGTGCCTGGAGGTGTTACAGATGCTTTGTGATGATCTGGATAGCTTCAATGGACCTTATGTGATGTGTTTGAATGCCTGGAATGAACTGGAAACCTCTTGATCACCTTGTGGTACCCGAACTGCAGTTTAGCTCAAGTGAGGATCAAGCTAGTTGATTTTGATGTTTCAGATCATGTATGATGGTTGGAACAGTTCATGTGAAGTATATGGAGTGTGTTTAGATGATTAACTTGGACAGATATGGCCTGGTATGAGAATTGATATGTTAAGGCTCATTTTATGCAAATATGGTGGTTGAAGAGTGATTCTGAGATTTAGGGTGATTTGGGGTGTATGGATGGATCAAACACATCCCATATGATGTTTGTGGTTTGTGGGAAGCATCACTTTGGTCAGAACTTGCAAGAGATGGAGGTTGAGTTTTCTACCTCACTTTGAAACACATGACTTGTAATTCAAGAAAGAAGAGAGAAAACCTATAATTGTGAGGTTTTGGGGTGATTTGTAATGAAGTTTGGACCTCTATTTATAGGCCAAGGTTTCTGAATACAAAGCTTTGCAAGTTGATCAAGAATTGGTGATTTGGCATTTGAAGATAAAATGGAATCTTTACATTTAATGCACATGGTTAAAAGTTACTAAACCATGGTTAAATCCCAAGCTTCTTATCCTCTTCCATTCTGATCTCATATCAGAAAATATCTCTTCAATTATTGCCTCTTTGCATCATTGCTTGGATTATAGGTCATGTAGTCTTGAAACTTAGTGAAAAATGGTGAAAATTCAAGTGAAAATGATCACTAAATGCATAATTCAAAACCATACCTACACTCCATATTTTTTCATGCTCTTTGACATTTTGGAAAGCTCATATTACACACTTCAAAAGCCTAGTTGAAAGTTTCCTCAAGTCTCTTAAGGAAATGGGTGAAAAAGTTCCATGAACTTTGAAGAAAATGAAGTTTTAAGTGAAGTTTTCAAAAAGTACCAACTTTGAAGCTCCATATCTCTTAAATGGTTGATCTTATGGAAAAAATTTATATGTGTCAAAGTTGTTTATTGGATCAAAATCTACAACTTTCATGTTGGAAGTTTTTTTCAGTTTGTAGGTGAAATTTTGAGAAATTCCCTTTCAAAGTTTGGAAAAAACCATGAAAAACACTTAGAAAAATTTTCTAAGTATGAAAGTCAAACTTTTGACTTTTTGATTCTTGATTGATTTTCTTGATTTTTCTTGATCAAATGACTTCTCATATCATATATTGATGATTTAAAACTTCAAAAGTCATGGTTGACCAAAATTCCCCAAAAGTCAATGGTGATCTTGTACAGTTGACTTTTCAGACGAATCGCGTTTCTGGAGATTTCAAATGAAACAGGCTATCCTCACCAAATGAGTGGTATGAATGGATCATATTGAAGCATTAGAGGATATTGAGCCATGGTTTGAGTTGTGGCACCATGTCCTGATTAAAAAGTCAGTTATTCAGTGAATTAGGTCAAAACCCTAATTGTCGACCTGATGAGATTGATGACTGTAGGTCTTGAATTGAGATGCAATTTCCATTGGATATTGTCATAGGGATTATTTGAGGATGATTGAAACCTTTGATTGACTTCCTGGGGATTTTTAGGGTTTCCCAAATGTGATCCCTGATTTCAGTCCCTGATAGTTCAAAAACCCTGATCTGAGGATTTGTCTGATCAATCTTTGTGTAGGAGATGTTATGAGCCAATGGATTAGGTCAAAATGATGTACTTGGGGTCTTGAGGTCATGTCCCAAGTCATTGGGTCACATCCTGAGCAAAAGTCAGGAGTATGCTATCTTCAGTCAAAACCCTAATTCAGTCGATTCAAAGCTGTTGAGCTTGTTGAAATGAATCTCTGAGGACCAAATGTTGATTATTGATGAAGATGATTCATTTGAGATGAAGGGAGAACAAAACCCTAATTGATTGTTTCTTGCACTGATGAGTGATTTCTTGTTTAAATCCTGCTGAGTCACAAGTAACAAACACAGGCTATGCAATTTGTTAGAGATGCAAATGGTGCATATGCAAATGATATGAGGTGGTATCTTAGGTCAAAAATTGGGGTATGACACCACCCTACTAAGCATATTTTGATTTATCAATTCATACCAATCACAAACACAAGTCGAAAGTATGCACCAATAACACAACACAATCATAACACCGGAATTCATCCTGACATGTCACAATTTATACAAAGACCATGCAGACTCTTATGCATGTGGTACCATACATGGGATACACCCATCCAACTGATCTTTTTCATCACCGAGATACAGTTTAACCAGCACAAATTCCACACAATGGGAATTATGCCCACCATTTTGATCCATTTCATCACCGGGATCCATCACCAAAAATGCGTATGAATGAATGCACACATATGACATACTTACAACATCACCAATCCGATGAGCAACATCGTCTCACATAACTCAACATAGTTATCACCAATAAGTATGTACATGTATCATGCATCATTTAAAACAAATCAATCATCATTATGCGATCACAACAATCACCACATGATCAAAATGAACAATGTCATTACCAATAACTCACCAAAAGCAACACCGAATAATATATTCGATTTCAGCACCATCTACAATTATATCATATATAATTCACACCACATATAACTTCAAATCACAGTCATATCGTTATAACGTCACCACATTGTCACATTAACCAAATCATGCACACAACGTACAAAACACCCTACAAACGAAATAAATCAAGATTTCCAAAATAAAATCAAGTTATTGTTGTTTTCTTTACTTTATATTATAGAGTTTTTAATTTAAGAAACGACGTCTAAAACGGACTTACGGTTTGAAAATTAGAGCTGTTTGAAGTTAGAATAGTTTTCAAAACGTGCTGCTGGAAATTTGTACTGGAACCCGGTTCGTCCCACATGGGAACCGGTTCCTGGACCCAAAAAAGCTATTTTTAACGTTCTAACACAGTGGAACCCGGTTCCTCCCACATGGGAACCGGTTCCCACGAACCCAGAAGCTGAAAAACATGATTTTTAAGGCTTTTATGCATCCCAAACACATACCAACTCATACCATTACGAAATTGATCACCAATAACATCAAAATACTCCAAATACATGATTCTAATGCACAAACAACATACCATAACACCATGTAACAATACTACATCATCAATTGCAGTCAATTCATCAAATCATACATGTCAGTGTTGGTATTTCACAAAACCTAACATCCCAAATAGAGATTCTAATTCCTTAATTCAATCCTATCATCATCAAAATCATAATACCATATAATTAGAGTAATCACCCCTTACCTTGGCCAAGGATTCTTGATTGGTCTTCTTCCTCTTTGTTCCTCTTCACGTATCAGCTTCCCAATCTCTCGTCTCTTCTGTTCTGCTTTTCACGTTCCTTTTTCCTTTCCTCCAGCTCCTTATCATTTTATAAAAATAACATTAAATTAGTAATGGGCTTTACTAACTTAACACCTCCTTCTTACTAACATCACACAGGGCCCAATAACTATTTTCCAATATTTCTCAATGTTCCTCATAAAATCAATTATTCCAATTAAATAATTTTCCTATTTAAATTAAATAATTAGAAATAATTTTCGGGGTGTTACAACTCTCCCCCACTAAAAGAGTTTTCATCCTCGAAAACATACCCCAAGTGAAAAGTTTCGGATAAGAGTCCTTCCTCTGACTCTCCCGTTCTCAGTCAACACTTTCTTAGTCGAACCTCAAAAATTCATTTGACATAATCAACATAAGCATGCCTCATGCATTCAATCTCAGCTCTTACGCCGCATTTGACCATCCCAAGGTATGCCACTCGCTATATCTCTAAAGGTTAACGACAATGGAACGTCGGGGTGCGATCCCTACAATATGCTCAATAACTGAGTAATATAATTACACAACCATGGTATGACCACACCCGATCAGCACTGCAGTAAAGCATTCCATCTACCGAACGTACAAACCTTAGACACACTTTTCCATCTGAGCGATGAAATAACACTTACACTTTTCACCAACTGCTTCCTTCAAGGGCTCGATAATAACATTCCTATACCATTGAATTTCAACCATCTGACTCCTCTCAAGTCATACCAGCAATTATCCAACACGTTACATTCTGCTTTTGCTGCACTATTCTGATTACTCATTGCAACCATCATTACCAATTAGACTCCTGAGTTATACCCAACTCTGGACCTCTTTACTCATTCGTTCAAGAATCATTCTTTACCATCCATGGTACTAATCCACCACTCGTCAATACTTACTCGCACTCAAAAACAATTTCCTGATTTACTTCATTTATTAAACATTCCAACCATGGAAATGAGTGCACACGAGTTGTCATAATCACACTCATCGGCCTCGATATACCATTGCTTACATAATAGCTCAAACTGAATCCCACTCTCCTTTAAGAATTAAGTCAACTTCGTCTTTCATAGAGTATAATTCATCCTCATATCTGGAATCCACGATACCACCTTAACAACGAAACAAAATTATTATAACATCATATAGTATACACTCATCGCCTTAACTTCACTGAATACATACTCGTTAACTAAGTACGTCCACAATAACATACTCATCGTCTCGGCAATTATTCAAAAGAGTTCTAATTCTCTAGCACGACATCCTTGCATCCACTAGATTCTAAATCTATCATATAGATCAATTCATGTTCTCTACGTAGGCTCCCGGCATATTAATTCCTCACTGCCCACGAGTAGTACTCGCACACTACTCTGCATCACACTTTCGCTGCGCGACTCTGATTACCCGTCTTAAATGATCATCCAATATATTGCACTCTTTCGTATTCACTTCTTCATAAGTTCACACAACATGGTGAGTGATTATTCTCACGACTTAGTATCCATCATATCCTAAACCATTAAGGTAACAAACAAGCTCATCCTATCTATATGATTCCGTCTACTATCAACAAGAGATTAAGGGTGATCAAGTCCTCAATTTGTCAATAGATAGCCGACAACCATATTTAAGCATAAACCGTCGTTACTACATAATAGTGTCCTTTCCGAGTTTGCACCCAAACTCATTAACATCGCCATAGTCTAATAATTCACTTTGAGTCTTTACAACCCGCACACTCCCCTTTCATTGGCTCTTGTCGGTGAGACACCAACGTCCAAACATTTTACACAATCCGCTTCGTAGTCACTTAGCATCACACACTTGTTAAGTACTTCCAAACTTCATAATCACTAGTATACTCGTACATTACTATTCATCTCGTTCCAAATTAAAATCCTCATCTTAGCAAAAGACCGCGACAACATTCATAACTCGAGGTTTTAATCTAAATCCCATGACATCTTTCACGTCCAAATGCCATTCCACTCGGAATTTCCACAAAGTCTTCCTCACATCAATAGGTGTTAGAAATTCTCTACAATTCTTCTTTTATACCTGTCGTTACTTTGACATCACAGTTACGACTTCAACTGTTCCCAAAGTTTGTTCCACCTCTCCTACTAATTCACTCCTCACTAAAATCCATTGGCACTCAAATCATCTTTATTACCGAACATCTCATTCACTTATTCCTTAACAACATATTCTACTCAATTTTGTTTCAAACAATCGTGGTAGTAGGCATTCCTATTCAATAAGTTTTACGCTTCCTTAACCGACTTCAGAATATCTCCTCATAGGATCAAAAGTTATGGGTTTTTAAAGTAGAAATAATTTTTCCAAAAACACACAGTAGAACCCGGTTCCTCCCACACAGGAACCGGTTCCTGGCTGCTTCCCATAACTCGTCTCTGATTTTTACTATGGGGAACCGGGTTGTCTCTATCTGGGAACCGGTTCCCAACAACCCAAAATTCCCACGCCTCTGTTTTTTATAATGGGAACACATTTCAAACAAGTTTTAAATATCAAATAACATTATATCTCATGGTTATTAAGTCAGCTTCGCAATGCCCCAAACGGCACTTAAATCAGACACTCGGATCTCAAGATATGAATTTTCCAATCGTTGTCCGAAATTGCAACACTGACGCCATGCAGCGACACCTTAAATGATATTTCCAAAACGCCTCAAATGGTACACTTAATTCTTAAAATTTCTTCTCAACAAACCTTTTAATTATTCCTTCAATCCGTTCAACTCTGACACTGACATCCCGTGTCGTACCAACAAACAAGTCTAGTTCTAAGAGCACGCGTAACCGCAACTTCACCTCTTTCCAACATCATCCTGTCACAATTAAATATGTTACAGCTTCTGCAACCATTTTTATAAGAAAGTTCATCTCTTTAGCTTTCCGACGCTTCAAACGAAACTCAAATCGGATGTCCAGAACTCCAATTATGAATTTTCGAAGTTCTGTAGCTATTCAGCAATTTCCTGCGTTTTGCTTACGAAAATTTCACTCCAAAACTCATTCTCTTCAACTCGGTCACATTCCAAACAACCCCTTATCATATCTCTTCACTTCCAAACATTCTTATAACTTAAGCAACACATCCCATTGCCGAAGTGCGATTTCTGAAACATACGACAGCAATCCTCTCTGCAAACTTGCAGCTAAACCTCTTCCGAGACGCACGGCTACTCAACTGACAACTTCGCAGCCCATCAGCAAAGCTGATACATTTCAACTTCTTAATTTCCCTCTCTTACAAATAATCATCAATTACCTCTAATCATTTTCCTTCCAGATGTTCCAACTTAACTACCAATCAAGTCCTAATTTCAAGTCACCTTCGATTCGGAAAACAACAACTCCAACAACGCTTGCACGGTTGCCAACAACAGCCTACTGAATCAATCGTCTTACAACTGAAACACAACCGAGAAGCGAAGCTTCTCCCCCACCTGTTTCAATCCAACACCTACAACAAAACAAACAAGTACCGACAGTGATTCACTCACATGCCGTGTACCAAGGGATAAAATGCCGACAGTATACAACTGTCGCGCAACTCAACTGACTAGACAATTGGATGGACAGACCGACCTGCTCTGATACCACTATTGTAACACCCTTCTAAACCCCCGCAGAAATATAATAAAAATCAGAGTAAATACACAGCAACGATGCTACAATTAATAAAAGAAATAGAATACCAAGTCGTTTGTCATGTTTTATTAGGAATAATCCAAAAATATCAAAATACATGTTCAACACAGCGGAAACTCATTCAACAATGTTATAAAACATTTCCGATAAAATCAACGGTACATTATACAATATTGGCAAAATAGTGTATCACAAGTAAACTCTAAGACTGTCGTCCCCCAATGTTACAAGATCAGAGCATGACCGACACGATCCAACATAACCAGATAAACTCTACGAGTCATCCTCACCGATTGCTTAGGCCGCTACTTCAATCTGTAATCATTAAAGTAAGGGTGAGACTACATCATAATTAAATAGCATTATAAATCGTCCGATATAGAATTCATAAGCAATTATCCACCCTACTTAGCATATTCAGATTTATCAATTCATACCAATCACAAACACAAGTCGAAAGTATGCACCAATAACACAACACAATCATAACACTGGAATTCATCCTGACATGTCACAATTTATACAAAGACCATGCAGACTCTTATGCATGTGGTACCATACATGGGATACACCCATCCAACTGATCTTTTTCATCACCGAGATACAGTTTAACCAGCACAAATTCCACACAATGGGAATTATGCCCACCATTTTGATCCATTTCATCACCGGGATCCATCACCAAAAATGCGTATGAATGAATGCACACATATGACATACTTACAACATCACCAATCCGATGAGCAACATCGTCTCACATAACTCAACATAGTTATCACCAATAGTATGTACATGTATCATGCATCATTCAAAACAAATCAATCATCATTATGCGATCACAACAATCACCACATGATCAAAATGAACAATGTCATTACCAATAACTCACCAAAAGCAACACCGATTAATATATTCGATTTCAACACCATCTACAATTATATCATATATAATTCACACCACATATAATGTCAAATCACAGTCATATCATTATAACGTCACCACATTGTCACATTAACTAAATCACGCACACAACGTACAAAACACGCCACAAACGAAATAAATCAAGATTTCCAAAATAAAATCAAGTTATTGTTGTTTTCTTTACTTTATATTATAGAGTTTTTAATTTAATAAACAACGTCCAAAACGGCGTCTAAAACGGACTTACGGTTTGAAAATTAGAGCTGTTTGAAGTTAGAATAGTTTTCAAAACGTGCTGCTGGAAATTTGTACTGGAACCCGGTTCGTCCCACATGGGAACCGGTTCCTGGACCCAAAAATGCTATTTTTAACATTCTAACACAGTGGAACCCGGTTCCTCCCACATGGGAACCGGTTCCCACGAACCCAGAAGCTGAAAAACATGATTTTTAAGGCTTTTATGCATCCCAAACACATACCAACTCATACCATTACGAAATTGATCACCAATAACATCAAAATACTCCAAATACATGATTCTAATGCACAAACAACATACCATAACACCATGTAACAATACTACATCATCAATTGCAGTCAATTCATCAAATCATACATGTCGGTGTTGGTATTTCACAAAACCTAACATCCCAAATAGAGATTCTAATTCCTTAATTCAATCCTATCATCATCAAAATCATAATACCATATAATTAGAGTAATCACCCCTTACCTTGGCCAAGGATTCTTGATTGGTCTTCTTCCTCTTTGTTCCTCTTCACGTATCAGCTTCCCAATCTCTCGTCTCTTCTGTTCTGCTTTTCACGTTCCTTTTTCCTTTCCTCCAGCTCCTTATCATTTTATAAAAATAACATTAAATTAGTAATGGGCTTTACTAACTTAACACCTCATTCTTACTAACATCACACAGGGCCCAATAACTATTTTCCAATATTTCTCAATGTTCCTCATAAAATCAATTATTCCAATTAAATAATTTTCCTATTTAAATTAAATAATTAGAAATAATTTTCAGGGTGTTACATGATTTCTCATCAAACTTACCGAGATTGTCTTTGTCATTGTTGAGAACAAAGCACTTGCATCCAAAAATGTGAAAGTGAGCAATGTTTGGATTTCTTCCTTTGAAGAGTTCATATGGAGTCTTCTTTAAGATAGGTCTAATGATTACTCGATTTCCAACATAACATGCCATGCTAACCGCATCCGCCCAAAAGTATTTAGGAAGATTTGCATCACCAAGCATTGTTCTTGCAAGTTCCACTAGAAACCTATTCTTTCTTTCAACTACTCCATTTTGTTGTGGAGTTCTTGGTGCTGAAAAATTATGAGAGATACCATGTTCTTCACAAAATTCTTCAAATGATGCATTTTGAAATTCTCCACCATGATCACTTCTTATGGATACAATCTTTAGTGACTTTTCATTTTGGATTTGTTTTGCATACTTCTTAAAGGCTTTAAAAGCATCACTTTTCTGCACAAGAAACAAAGTCCAAAAATATCTAGAAAAATCATCAACAATAACTAAAGCGTATACATTACCTCAGAAGCTTCTTGTTCTTGATGGACCAAATAAATTCATATGCAACAATTGTAGTGGTCTTTTAGTAGACACCACATTCTTTGGTTTGAAAGATGATTTGGTTTGTTTTCCCTTTTGACAAGCATCACATAATTTATCTTTGACAAACTTTATCTTAGGTAAGCCAACAACAAGATCATGTTTGGTTAATTTATTTAAATGATCCATATGAATATGGGCTGCTCTTTTATGCCATAACCATGATTCATTATTATTGTTTACCAAAAGACATTTTACTTTCAAAGATAAATCATTTAAAGAAATCATAAAAATGTTATTAATTCTTGTACCTTTGAGTTTTACCTCATTGGTGACTTCATCAATAATCAAGCATTCCTCTTTAGTAAATTTGATCTTGAAGCCTTTGTCACAAAGTTGGCTAATGCTAAGAAGATTATGCTTTAGTCCTTCAACATAAAAAACATCTTCAATGGATGTGAAAGGTGATGCACCAACTTTTCCTTTGCCAAGAATCCTTCCTTTATTGTTATCTCCATAAGTGACATAACCCTGGGCCTTAAGCTTTAGATCTGAAAATTGGTTTAGATCTCCCGACATATGCTTTGAACAACCACTATCTAGATACCATAAGTTTGAAGTGGTCTTCAAGAAAACCTACAAAACAAATTAAGTTTTGTTAGGTACCCAGACGGCTTTGGGTCCTTCATAATTAGTACCTTTCTTAACCCACACATAATGCCCACTTGGTACACTAAAGTTTCTTACATAGCAAGCATTAGGTGTATGGCCAATAATACCACAATAAAAGCAAGTAGGTTCAAAATTACTTCTATATCTAGGAGGATAAGATTTATTCTTAACAAAGTTTTTTCTTTAGGATTATGTTGAATTACTTTAGGCTTGTTCACTTTCTCTTGAATTGGTTGGTTACTAGCCTTGACAAAGATAGTTTTGTTGGAACTTGGTTGAGAAAACTTTGAAAAACCAAGTCCACTTTTATCATTAGAGTATCTTTGTGTGCTAAGAACATTTTCTAATCCAATTTGTCCCATTTCATATCTTTTTAAAACACGTTTTAATTGAACAATTTGGAAAGAAAGTGATTCACAATTCTTGCATGCAACATTCTCTTTATGAACACTAATCATTTTTTCTTTTTCATCTTTATATTCTTTTTCAATTATTTTAAACTTTTTTTCTAAAGATGATATCATTTTCTTTTGAGATGAGATAGTTTTATAGAGAATTTTGCACTCATTTAATAGTTCAACAATTGCACCTTGTGCACCATTATCAAAAAGAGAATCATCATAACTAACCTCGCCTTCTTCATCATCGGAGTGGTGTGAAGCCATCAATGCTAGGTTTTCACTTTCGTCACTATCCAAATCAGATGAAGAACTTACTTCATTATCTTCCCATGCAATATAGGCCTTTTTATTTTTGAACTCCTTTTTGCCTTTGAATCCATTTATCTTGGAAAGTTTTGGACAGTCCGGCTTTATGTGCACTTGTTTCCCACATTCATAGCATGTAACTTCTTGTGTTGAAGTGGAGGCTTCTTTATCCTTATGTTTTGAGAATTTCTTTCTTTTGGTATAGTTAGCATTATCAATATTATTTTTATGACCAAAATATTTGCCTAACCTTTTCACAAGAAGCAAGAAGTTTTCATCTTCCTCCGGTGCATCTTTCATTTGGCTTTCTTTTGAATCTACCTTTAATGCAATGCCTTTGGATTTTTTCTCTAAGTTCTCATGCTTTTCCAATCTTCCAAGTTCCGTCTCATATTCTTGAAGCTTTCCAAATAATGTTGCGGAAGTCAATTTTGACAGGTTTTTCTTTTCGGATATCACCGTTACTTTTGGTTGCCATTCCCTTGTTAAAGATCTAAGCACCTTAAGATTAAGTTCTTCGGTAGTGAGGGTCTTACCAAGTTCCTTCAAGTGATTTGTCAAATGAACGAATCGTTTTTGCATTTCGAGAATAGTTTCTCTGTGCTTCATTATAAACAGTTCTTACTCTTGAATTAAGGTATTCAATCTTGATCTTTTAACTGCAGTGGTACCTTCATGAGTTTCTACAAGAGTATCCCATATTTCCTTTGCTGTTGTACATGGCGATACTTGGAAAAAATCATCCATACTAAGAGCACCTTGAAGAAGACTGATAGCCTTTTTGTCAGCAAAAACCTTCTTTCTATCGTTATCATCCCATGACGCTTTAGGTTTATTTGATCCAACACCATTGACGACAGTTACAAGAACATGAGGACCTTCTAGGATAGCCTCCCATACTTCTTCTCCTTGTGCTTCTAAATGAGCCTTCATTCGAATTTTCTAGAAATCAAAATATTCACCACAAAATAGAGGAGCCTTGTTATTGCTACCACCGTCTTTAAAAACTGGATTTTGATTTGCGGAAGCCATTCTGGATCTTTAGGAACAGGTTACCTATAACCTGCTCTGATGCCAATTGTAAGTCTAAAGTACGCCTAAGAGGGGGGTGAATTAGGTCTTCAAAAATTAATCGGTTTTATGAGAATACTTCTAACAATTTTTGGTTGAATGTATGAAGATTTTTTGAGTGATTCTTTTCTTTTCTTGTTAATAATTATAAGAGCAATAAAATGCGAAAAAGTAAAGAACGCAAGGATATATACTGGTTCCCCTCACAATCCGAGAGTACTCCAGTCCCCTTTCCAACACGAAATATATTTCACTATTGTTAGAATTATAGTACAAGCCTATGCTTACTATCTATCGTATAGGGTGATCAAAGGTTCTTAACACCTTTAAGATCAAACAACACTAATGTGAAAGAAGAATAATCCTCTTCAAAACACAACACTTACTTCCAACAATCCTGGATAGTAAGGAAAGAAAAAAAATATCTTTGAATGATACAAGAGTTTATGAAGATGAATAATATATCAATCTTGGATTGATCTTCCTTTTCAAGCACACAATTCCTTTTAATGATAAACAAGTGTTCAATGAATGTATGATATGAAACTTTGGTATTTTGAATGAAGGTTATATGCACAAAGTTTCAATGAAAATGAAGTATAGGCACTTGGTAATTTTTGTGAAAGATATGGACACTTGAATTGTTTAAATTATATGAATAAAAGAGGTAAAGAATAAATTCTGAAAACCTGAAATATATAGCCTCTAAGACACCTTTACAAAAGGTTATTATGTATGGAAGGATGCAAGGATAAAAGGTGAAGAGGTACCATTTGAAGAATGGAAGAAATTCTGAATTTTTCAAAATTTTCTCCTGGGAACTGGTTCCCTTTATCCAAAACCCGGGTTCCCTATATACAACGTTACAAAAATTTGAAAAAATGAACTGGGGAACCGGTTCCCAGAAAGTGGAACTCGGTTCCTAGACATGAGAAGCGTAAAATGAAGTGGCAGGGGGTTCTGGGAACCGGTTCCTCCAAACTGGAACTCAGTTCCCATATGTAAGAAACTCCAAAAACATATTCTTAAAGGTATGAATGAGTGTCTAATGTTTTGTAAAGTTTATGGGACATGTATGGATGTTTGAAAAAACTTATTTATGCATTAAGAGACTTGTATACCATATACCTTAATATTTTTGATCAATCAAGTTTAAGCTCCTTTTGGAATACTTGAATCTTGTGTTTCATGTGTATTGATCTATTCCTTTTACAATTGAGATCTTGTCTTCATCAAAACAAATTTGTATAAAGATTGTCTTCACAAAAACTAGAAGTTACAAAATGGATGACAAACCATGTTCCTAATTATGACAAGTTGTCCATTGTATGTGGAGATGATAGGGCCACTAGAGAAAAAGTTATGAATGATGAAGATATTCAGAAAAATCATCCACTCAGTCGTGAGTCAGATTCTATTGAAACTAGTGAGTAAGCAACATTAGAGAGTTTGCAAGACAGAGGCAATGATCAAGATGTTACTTCTCCTAAGGCGCAAATTCCACAAGAACCTAAAGTTAAAAGATCTAAAAAGACTCAAGATGAAGCTAAAATTGAAAGGATATGATATGCTCTTTTGACCATAGCTGATGATTTTAGAGAGAGTATTGCATCTCATGATAAATATTTTAAGGAAAATGTTTCTGCTTATGAGAGAGCTAACATCAAACTTCAAATTTCAGAAGAAGATGTTTGAAAACTTTTACAGGAAATGCAAGTGGAGAGACATATGCTCACTTCAGTATATACTTGTCTTCTTGAATACCCTGAAAAAGTTAGAGTTGTACTTGGACTCCCCAAAGATATGCGAAAGAATTATCTAGTTGAACTTATGTTTGGTCAAGGTTGTTCGTCAAGGTAATTCATCTATTTTTTGAGCATTTTTCCATATACTTACTAATTCTAGTGTTGATGGTAAGTTGTTATTTTGGTTTGAATATTGTAGGAATTTGTGAGATAGAAGTTTGAATATTGTAGGAATTTGTGAGATGATGGAAGAAAGAAGTCAAGAATATGTGAGTATTTGAATAAATTATCTTGAATTATAACTAATTTCGATCTATGTGGTACTTATGAAAATTTTGAAAACTTGGTTCTACATTGTAGAGACATATCATAAACAAAGATATTATCTGAAATAGTATTATTATTATTTGTCAATTAAATTGATTTTAAGAAAATTTTAGTACATTTTCTTTGATTTTGGACTTCAATAATAAAATAAGAAATATTGTCAATATTTTTATATAGGGAAGTTTATCATTTTTTTTGTATTTTTAAATTAATAATGAAATAAAAAGATTATATTTTTTTAAATATTATAATTTATTATTATTTTATCAAGTTTTTTCAGATTTAAATGTATTTTAATTTTAATTTCATTTATTAGATATAGTTTTTAATTTTATTTAGAAAAATTTATCACTTTTTTGTATTTTTTAAATTAATAATAAAATAAAAAATAATATAATTTAAAAAATTAATTAATTATTATTTTATCAAGTTTTTTCACATTAAATTAAATATTTTTATTAGATATGAATTGTAAAGTAGAGAATAAAAATTAATAGTTTTTAAAAAAGGATAAAAAAAAGTACTAATACAACAAAAGTTCTCCATTGCTTTTTGTTTCTATTATTTAAACTTTCAAACAAGAGAAGGAGTTTCTCTTCTTCCTCCTCTCTCCCTTCCTTTCTCTTCCCTCCAAAGCCTATCCCCTCTCCTTATTTTAAAACTCTCAAACATAGCCTAAAAATAAATGAGCACTTGAATTTATATAATTCAATTAGCAATTATAATATATACACTAACTGATATATACGTTCCTTTAAGTTAATTTAAATAT
The DNA here is from genome assembly GCF_029867415.1 of Vicia villosa. NCBI lineage: Eukaryota > Viridiplantae > Streptophyta > Magnoliopsida > Fabales > Fabaceae > Vicia > Vicia villosa. Next base: position 99,354,783 of record NC_081181.1, on the reverse strand, counting down.
TATTCATATGTAAATTTAGATGGTCACTTTTGACATTATTAGCTTTTAATTCATATAAATAGTTGTATATAAATAGTTGTATTGTGAAAATACAATTAGAGATTCAATTAATATTAATAATCATAATAATAATCATAATAGTTATACTACATCATTTAACTTTGATGAGATAATCCAGTACTTAATTTTATATTTTGTACATAGAAAACATAGAATTTTTTTTAACTTTATCAACATTTTATTATATTTTTATTTATATCTCTTATTTTATAATTATTTTATTACATTTTTATTTATCATACTCTCTATTATATTCCGACTATTAAATGAGTTCTTTGCAAATTAAGTTAATAGATATATATGGTTCTAGTCGTCACATTTGCAAAATTATCATAAATAATAATATTGAAAAAGTATATGAATTTATTAAATTTATTTTTAAATCAAATAAATTAATGATATATATGGCAATGAATTATTAGGATAACATATATGTGTGAATTTTTAAATTTTATTTGGCGAACATTCTCGAGACATACGTATGTAACCAAAGTCAACTACACACATATAAAATACTATCAATTAGGTTACAAATATTTCTTCTCAAAGCTTTACTCTGAAGCGATGAATTTTCTTTCTTAATAGTTAAGGGTGTGAAAAGATAGTTCTTGATATATTTTCTAATAAAAAATTTCTCTCGATTCTTTTTTATAGAGTTCTTATTTTGTTAGCTTCTGAATCTTCTAACTATTCAATCAATCAAATTTGATTGTCATCATTTTTTAATGAAATTTGTTTAGGGTTTTGAAGAGCTTCATTTCAAAATGGACAAAATCGATAAATCTCAAAACTTCGATATTGGAGGTAAATCATTCGTTATCTCTTGATACATGTAAAATTTATGCTTGAATAGTACAATTTTAATCCATTTAGATCGAATTTAGGGATTCAATTATTTTTTATCTTTATAGTTTTCATGTTGATATGATTCTCGGGTTCGATAAAACTATAAATATGTGTGTAATAATTCAAATTTATATATATTTGTTATCATTTGATTTGAGTTTATCTTGGGAGAATAATAACTAAAGTAGAGAAATCGATCAAAATATTAAAATTAATCAATTATACAAGATCATCATTTCATTGGTAGATTGGTGCATTCCGCTTGACACAACTTTTATCATGTAAATAGGAGGAAAACATATAGCGCGTATAGTGCATTAAGTTGCGTTGAATATTTTTTATTTTTCAATTTTTTATTTATACTTTTTGAATTTAATTATCACTTTTTGTTAAAGGTGGCTCTTTTTCAAAGGGAGTTGTCAATAACCTTCTTTCAACGAGCACGGATGACAAAACTGAGGTTAAGCTTAACTATGTATATAAATATGATATAGTTACATGTTTTGGATGAAAAATTATAAGTACGATTAGTTCAATAATTAAATTGAAAGTTATACATTTACACATTCATCTTTGTTAAAATTAAATAAGATTGCATGTAACAATTTTTAATAATTTATATGCATAGGATACAAATATAGTCTCACCAAATAACAATGTTGAAGATAAGAATGTCGAGCTAGTTCCTGAGACATTAATTGGTGCCGAAATCATGAAGGAGCTACTTGATGGAACTAAAACCCGTGGGACTGTTATTTCCTACATGGCATATGGAAATATATTTCAAGTATGAATTATGATACACACATTGTGAATATTATTTAGTTTATAAAATGTAGATTTTCCTATCATTATTAAACAACTTGCTCATTAACCTTAATCTTTTGGATATTTAGGTTATGTACCGAGAGACTAGGAAAATGGAGTATTTGAAAATAGATGAAATTTTGACACATATGGTAAGAAAGGAAGAGAAAACAGTGGTTCAAAAAGTACAACAACCTATGGTTCAACAACATGTATCACTGGCAAGGTATAACAATAAACTATATAAGCAAAAAAAACTTCCATTATACTAATGACTATTTACTATAATAAAGCATTTACATAATGACTCGAAATAGACACATTGACATTGATACTAATTAAAAAAAAGATAAAGTTAATTATATGTATCAATGTTGTGTAAGTGTTTGACAGTGACATATATCAGACACTAGACACGCTTTATATTAATTTGTGCTAAAATGTGTATGATTGTAGCAAGAGTTCAGAGAATACTATTGAAAAGAAAATGGAAGAGATTTCTACGCCTAAAGAGACATCCAATCTAATAAGGAGGAGAAGAGTTATTACAAAAAAGAATCGAAATAGTTCAAGTAAGTGAAATTTCTTTGATTTTTCGGCATATATTACCCACCTATGAAGCTTTGACCCGCCAATTAGAAGGCGTGTTTCCGCACCGGACACGTATCGGACACCGACACATGTACGGCACGTGTCAGACACTTTTTTGAAGTGTCCAATGAGAAAAAAATTAAAATATAACAGACACGGATACGACACACTATTTCAAATAACAGACACATTAACTAGTCAAATTCTCATAATTTTAAAAAATAAAAAACTTTTTTTTACCTTAATATTCCATTTGCTTACTATAAAAATAACTTGTATTCCTTATTTTTTTCATCTTCTCTGTTTTTTTTCATCTTTATCGCATGTTGTTTCGCCGCACTCTAGTATTCAACTGTCGTCTCACCGCCCGTATTTCTCTCTTTCTATAGTGATTCTTTTTCTTTCTTAATTGAAAGTACTCAATTTAAGTGATTTTTTTGGTTAATTGAGAGTACTAAGTTTAAATATTCATAAATTTTAGTTCTCATTTTAGACACTTTATAAATTGTGCTCATAAATTGCATTATTTTATTAATATATAAAATATATATAGCCGTGTCCTATATTTTTTACATTAGAGGTGTCCTCATATTCGTGTCGTATCCTGTGTGCGTGTCAGGGTCTGGACTTCATAAGTATCCAGAAACTTGGTACTTGGAATTATACTTGAAGTTATACATTTTTTAACTTAATTTAAGACATACATGAAAGTTATATATATGTATGTACATAATATACAGACTTATAATTATACTATATAAATTTCATTTTATTAATTTCTGAATCTATTTTCATTTATAGATGAAGGCGGTTCTTCTGCGCTTGAAATTGTCAATAACATTACCTTAAGTGTTGGGAAAAAAATAGAGGTTAGGACTAAACTATACACAATTATGATGCCTTTTAATGCATTTAAAAACTATATATTCACTAATTTAATGTTGTAGGATTTAATTTTTCTTATTTATTATAAAGAATCAAAATTACGTTTAAGAAATCTTATATTTTTTTATGATTTCTTTGTACAGAATAAAAATGAAATTGTGCCAAATGAAAAATCTAGCCAAGTGTCTGCACCAAGGTATAATAAGTTTTTAAAATAATGATAAAACAAAATAATCTAATTTAACTCGTTATTTTATGCAGGATGAATTTAAGTTTTGTACATGACCATTTAAATTGGATTATTATATTTATCCCACTAAAAAAATATTGATAAACGATGACGCGAGTTTGCTCGTCGGATCAATTTAAATAACTTTTTTTTCCTTTTTTCTACGTAGTGAGTATTACTTTTTCTCTTTTATTCTATTTCTTATTATTGTGGTTTAGTAGCTTTTTTATTCATTACCATATCTGTTCATTTGTGTGTGCATGTGGGGGTGGGGTTAGGGGGATGGGTGTTGAGATCCTCTCCATTTCTCTAAAAAAATGAAGATGCCAATTATTATAGTTTTAGATTAAATCAATGATATAATTGCATATATTTTTGGAAATTGTGACATTAAGTAGACATTTATGCACAAAAAGGATAGTAATGGAGATGTCCATTCTAAGAAACGGAGAAGATCTATACTCGTGGGGTAGAGGGGGGGAGGGTAGTGGTGAGCTTTAGAGAAGCATACTGAAATGCCAGTGGTTACATTCCTAAGTCAATATTGTTTAGCCTGTTTTTCTATATTTAATGTGAAAAAGGGAAAAAAAAACACATTGTCTTTCTTTTATTCATAAGTGTATTTTTAACTTTTTTTTAATATTTTATTTACATTAGTATTATTTTTTTCTCAATTGTGTATAATTGTAGGAGTAATTCAGAGAAGCATACTGAAATGCCAGTGGTTACATTTACAAAGACATCTTCTCCAAGTAAGACAACCTTTTATTACACTATTTTGAGTTATAGGTGTATAAGTGTACTCTTAATTAATGATTATATGCATGAATGTATATATGTACACATGTATTTTATACTATGTAAATTTTATTATACTAAATTCTCAAATTGATTTTATTTATAGTAAAAGATGATTCTTCTTCAGTTGGAGTTGTCAAAAATATTACTTCAAAGACTCTTAAAAAAGTAGAGGTAAAGACTAAAACAATACATATATTTAATGTGCTCGAATGTTCTTGAGGAAGCCTTAGTACTATAGATTCATTAATTAATTATTTTAGATTTTTCGTATTTTGTATAATTAATTCAAATAACTTAAATAAATTAATATATTTTTATTTATTTTTATTCACAGACTTTAGAGAGTGTCCATTCAAAAATTAATGATGAACAAGAAAATGTTGTGTTTGCTAGAATGTGTGATGGAGCATCAAGACACTTTAATCCAAAAGTGTTGGAGCCGACAACATTAAGAGGTCATAATGTTGTTAAGGTATGAGCATTTTGATTCATGTAATTTATTAAAGATGATGTTTTCCTTTAAGTTAATTTATATTATTTGAGAGATAAATTAAAATGATCAATTTTGTTAGGATTAAATTCTTATAATTTTTTGTAAAATAATTTAGGATATAATTAATCATAATAAATAGATTAATAAATAAATATTCTCTTAGGTCTAAAAACTTTAAATTCCAACTATGAATAATGTCTTGCAAATATTTAGTTGTTATTTATCATGTGAATATTTTTTACATTAACATCATGTAAAATAACCATTACGGTCACTACATCACTAAGTGTGCGATGGTTGTAATGTAGTACATTTTTTACTATGTGAATTTATTTTTATTAGGATCAAATATTATATTTATTACTTATTATAGCTCATATATTTTCAATTCTCCCTAAAATAATTAGTGTGGCCACTATATAGTCTAATGTGATGCGGCTCTAAAACCCACTATGTTATGTTAGTTAGTGTGAACTCTTTTGATGAAACTGGAAAGGGGTTTAAATGCAAAGACTTGGACAATATAGAATCATAAACAAGGGTGGAGAATACTTGGCTTAAGGTAGAACCTTCCATAAGTGTCACTAGAGATGATAAGGAGGATGCATTCTGACTCCTAAACTTAGTAGAAGTCAACCTACAGTGGATCTTAACTATCAGTTGGCTAGAGATGGGGCAGGGGTGGATATTGTTTGACTAAAGATATATGGATATGTTGACCTTACTTATTATCTAAAATTGAAAATTTTCAAGTCTCGAAATTGAAGAGCTTTGAGGAAAATTTTTATATTAAAGAAAGTAATAAATGGTTGAAGTAATTAAATGGAGAAATTCATTCATTTAAGAACAATCATACTTGAAAACTTTTCAAAATACCGAAGAACCAAAGGGTAGTTGGAAGAAAATGGATCATTGAGAATAAGAATGGTTTTCTAAAAATTAAAGAACTACGATACAATTGAAGAATGGTAAAGCATTGTTCCATAAGGATTCTTAAGGATATCATGAATCAGAACTATCTTAAGTTAAATCAGATGGATGTGAATATTATTTTCTTACATGAAGATGTAGAAGATACAATATATATATATATATATATATATATATATATATATATGGAACAATCTAAGGGTTTTGTAAAGGATAAATATAAGGTGTGTCTTTTGAAGAAATACTTGTATGGAATGAAACAAATTCCTCGTAAATAGTATCGGTAATTTGATGAATTTTCTCTGAAAAATAATTATGTGAGATGCAAATATGGCAGTTATCTTTACATATAGAAGAAGAAGATGAGAAACTCATTCTATATCTAGTTTAATATATGGACGATATATTGATTGAAAGTGCTAGAAATAATGAGATTGATGTGTTCAATAAGAAACTTTATGGTGAATTTGAGATAAAGTTATTTAGTGTTTCTAAGAGTATACTTGGAATGTATATCGTGAAAAATTAGGAAAATGGGGAAATGTTCTTATCCCAATGCATATTTGAAGAAAGTGGTGAAGCATTTCAGGATGAGTGATGCCAAAATCGTTAACACTTATTTGGATCATTACACGAATTTTTCTATCACACGATATTTTCAATATGATAATGAGAAGTAAAAATAGAGAATTTTACTTATGAAAGTGGGATTGGAAGCATCATGTATAACATGATTTGTAGTAGGTCAGACTTAGCACATGGGATTAGCTTAGTGTTTTGATTTATGGAATTTTCAGGTCATGCGCATTGGAAAGTTTTAAAGTAATTTTTGAGATACTTGAATAGATTATTGAAAGAAAAATTTGAAATACACAATAATATCTCAATAAAAAGAAAATTTGGAGGGATCTGTATATGCATATTACAGAGGCTAGAAAATCCATATCAATGTTGTGTTTATATTATTTAGGACATATATAAGTTGAAAAGAAAATCAATAATCCATTATGGTAGTGTCTACGACACAAACAAATTAGAGTTCTCTTGTTGAATAGGTGAAATAAGTCATATACTTGAAAGGTGTGGTCTAGAAGATAGGAAGTACCTAAAAATATGTGCGAATACATTGTGATATCCAAATGTCTTTCATCTAGCTAATCATCAAAGTGTGTCACGAAAATACAAAGCACATTAACTTTTTCTTGCACTCTACAAATGATTGAATTATAGGAGATTATGGTTGAAAAACTTACTTCAAAAACAATTTAACATAAATGTTTACTTTATCTATATCCTATAATCTCTTTTATTTTAAAGTATATTCTAATTATCAAGGTGTTCATAAAATATTACAAATACATTAATATTATATATGGAAATATTCTTTAAATGAAAGTAAAAATAAAAATTCATTACTATATGTATTATTATTATTAGGTTTATAATATATATATATATATATATATATATATATATATATATATATATATATATATATATATATATATATATATATATATATATATATATATAAAATTTACATTTGGAAAAAAATTATAAAATTCAAATTTTATTAGGGAACATTCTAGAGACATATATTATCTAAAATCAATAAAACTCATAAAATTATGAAAATTAGGGTTACAAATATTTTTTCTTAGAGATTCATAATGTGAGGGTAAATTTTCTTTCTCAATTATTAAAGGTATGAAGAGGTTTTGCATGATTTAATTTTAATAACATGTTTCTCTTGATTAAGTTTTATAGATTTATTGTTTGACTAGATTCTTGATCTTCTAACCATCAAAATAATCAATTTGATTTTTTTGATTTTTGTATGAAATTTGCTTAGGGATTTGAAAAACACCACTTCAAAATGGGGGACAATGTTAATGCTCAAAACTTCACTATTGAAGGTAAATAATTTTGTTTCATTCAACATATGTAATATTCATTTTGATTCGTATACTTTTAATCGATATATAGTTTATGAGTTTCATTACTTCTTACAAAAAATTTATAATTATAATATTTGTTGTTATGATTCTTGTGTTTGGTTAAACCGTAAAGATTTATACTATAAATTAAATTAAAATTTTAATTTAATTTGATTTGATTTTATCCCGTGATAGGCAAAGTAGAGAAATCAATTGTAATACTAAATGATCGAAATTGATCTATCGTACTAGATTATCACACCATCAAAATTTTGTTAAAATAAAAGACTTTTTTTAGATAATTTCAACAAAACAAAAAAGTGAAGAGAGATATCTTAAAAATGTGACAAAGAGATAATAAATAATAAATAATAAAACTCGGTTTGTGTTTAAGAGATAAACTTATAACTTTAGTTAATTGTTAATACTGAAGATAGAAACCAAACTGAAATAACTAACCAAGTGATAGTTACTTCATAGATGATAGTTAGTTGTTAGTTAGTTACATACTCTCACCTTGTATATAAACAAGTCTTATGCATTGTAACTAATTGAGATCGATGAATAACAAACTTTCTTACACTCTTATGCAAGTTCTCTATTCTTTCTTCATTCTCAAGCAATAACCATACACCATTGTAGTGCATCTTCATAGTGCAGCCATGGCTATGCACCATTAAACTTGCATTCTCACATGGTATCATCGAGTCTCTGGTGATCATTTTCTTTCTTCCGTTGTGATTGCTACTCATCAATCTCCTGGTGCGTTTCTCCCTCGTTGCGTTCCATCTTTCATCTCAGTTGCTTGATTTTTTTTTCTGCTCCTTCTTCTTTTCATCCATGGCTTCTCCGATTGGCAACAACAATTGCGGATCCAGCCAAAAGAGTTATCAAACTGATACTCTTAATCCGTATTTCATGCATCCTAATGAAAACCCTGATTTGATTCTCGTTACACCCCTTCTTTCCAGCAACAACTATCATTCTTGGTCAAGATCCATGACTATGGCTCTTAGATCCAAGAATAAGCTTCATTTCATCAATGACTAACTACCTCGCCCATCAAATCTTGATCAGAATGTAGTAGCTTGGGACAGATGCAACACCATGATCATGTCATGGATCAATCACTCGATTGAAGGTGAAATCGCTCAAAGCATTTTGTGGATGGATAATGCCACTGACATGTGGAATGAGTTGAAAGATCGGTTCTACCAAGGTGATATCTTTCGTATTTCAGATCTTCAGGAAGAAATCTGTATGCTGAAACAAGGTGATGCTACTATTTCATCTTATGCTTTATCTGAGGTGAATGCATCAGATTCTAATGCTTTAGCTTTTACTCCTGAGCAACACAAAGCTTTACTAGCTTTGCTTCAAGGTTCATCATAATTGTAGTCTCATAGCATCAATCACCTCACCTCCCATCCTGATCTCAATTCCGGTATCATATGTACCTTTCCCAATTCCTTTCCATCTGAAACATTCATTTTGGATACTGGAGCCACTGATCATGTGTGCTTTACAAAAGAATATTTCCAATGCCTTAAGCAAATTAAGCCCCTTACACTCAAGCTGCCAAATGGTAGCCTTGTCTCAGCACATTATTCAGGAACTATACAGTTCAATGATTCATTTTTCTTAACTGATGTTTTGTACTTACCTCATTTTTCTTTTAACCTTATCTCAGTTCACAAACTAACCAACATTCTTAATTCTTGCCTTATTTTCAATAATGTTGGTTGCAATATACAGGATACCATCTCCCAGAAGATGATTGGCACAGCTGAATTGCATAATGGACTTTACCTACTCACTTCACCCATGGTTTCCTTGCCCAACAATCCATCCCCTCATCTTATTAATTTTGTACTTTCTCATTCTGTAGATAAAATTTCTGATTGTAGCCTTTGGCACTCTATACTTGGTCATGCCTCACATGCCAAGATGTTTGAACTCAATAAAGTGTTTCCCTTTATCAAATCTGTCAAACAAAATTCTCCTTGTGATGTTTATTTTTATGCAAAACAAAAGAGACTCCCATTTCCCAATAGTCAACATATATCTCAATCAGTTTTTGATTTACTGCATATAGACATATGGGGTCCATTAGCATCACCTTCTTTAATGGGATTCAGATATTTTCTAACAATAGTAGATGACAATAGTAGGTTTACTTGGATTTTTCTAATGAGGTTAAAATCTGAAGCATCATTTCACATTAAATCCTTTGTGACAATGGTAGAAACTCAATTTAATTGCCATATCAAATGTTTCAGATCTGATAATGGTTATGAATTCAATCTTCCTGATTTTTACAAACAATGGGGCATATTGCATCAAACTTCCTGTGTTGCTACCCCTCAACAAAATGGCATTGTTGAGAGGAAGCATCAGCATCTTTTAGGCATCACTAGAGATCTTCTCTTTCAGTCACACCTCCCCACAATTTTTTGGGCTCATGTTGTCAATCATGCAGCTCACATTATCAATAGGCTGCCCACTCTTTTCTTGAAACACAAGTCTCCTTACCAGGTTTTATATCAAAAGCTACCTGACATTACAAACCTCAAAGTGTTTGGCTCTCTTTGCTATCATGCAGCCACACTTAAATCTCATAGGAAGAAATTGGACTCCAGATCCAGAAAATGCATTTATTTGGGGTATAAACTAGGAGTCAAGGGACATATCTTGTTTGACTTGCATTGTAAGGAATTGTTTCTATCTAGAGATGTGCATTTCTTTGAACACTTATTTCCTTACAACCTCACTTCTGTTTCTTCCTCTAATCCTCTCACTCATCCACATCCTTCATCTAACTCTTGCTTAGATGATTTCTTTGATCATCACTTTAGATCTCTCCCAAACACACCATCTGCTAATATTCCTCAACACAGCAATACTCCTCAGCATTCTACATCTTCAAATCCTACCACTACTCCTCCTACCAATTATGCCTCAAATAACTCTCCTCCTAGCCATTATTTTCCTGTCAATGACACACCCCTTGTATCACACACACCCATTCCTATTCCTGTCAGAAAATCCCAAAGACAATCCAATCCTCCTCAATATCTTCAAGACTATCACTGCAACCTTCTGTCCAATGCAATGCTCTCAGCTGATGTCACATCATCATCTTGTAAGTATCCTATTTCATCTCATATTTCTTATGATTCTTTATCATCTTCACACAAACACTACTCTTTGAATTTATCCACCATCACTGAACCTACCACTTATGAGACTGCTATTTGTGATGAGCATTGGAGGACTGATATCAAATATGAGTTGGATGCTTTGATTAAAACTAAAACATGGGATCTTGTGTCATTACCCTCTAATAAAAAGGCCATTGGATGTAAATGGGTGTTCAAAGTCAAGCTACATACTAATGGTACAGTTGAAAGATATAAGGCACGATTGGTGGCAAAGGGATTCACACAAAATGAGGGGCTAGAGTATATGGAAACTTTCAGTCCTGTAGTTAAAATGACTACCATCAGGGTGTTCTTAGCTATTGCAGCAATTCACAATTGGCCTTTGTTCCAACTGGATGTTAATACAACTTTTCTCCATGGTGATCTTAATGAGGAGGTATACATGAATCCCCCACCTGGTCTTACTTTACCTCAACCAAATCTGGTATGCAAATTACAAAGATCCCTATATGGTTTGAAACAGGCAAACAGGCAGTGGATCAAGAAACTCACTGATACTCTTCACACTTCAGGTTTTATTCAGTCTAAAGCAGATTATTCTCTCTTTACCAAGACTTCTCCTTCAGGATTCATTGCTATTTTGGTCTATGTGGATGATCTTGTCCTAGGAGGCACTGATCTTTAGGGCATTCAGCATATCAAGGATTTACTCAATACTAAATTTAGCATAAAAGACTTGGGCCTGCTCAAATACTTCCTTGGCTTTGAAGTTTCCAGGAATGCTACAGGCATTTCACTTTGTCAAAGAAAATATGCATTGGACCTAATTCAGGATACAGGTCTTACTGCTGCAAAACCATGCTCTACTCCTATGCAACCTCATCTCCAACTTCATAAACAACTTGGAACACCTCTTTCTGAACCTACTGCTTATCGTAGGCTCATTGGCCGCTTGTTATATCTCACCCACACTAGACCTGAAATTGCTTATGCTGTAAGCAAACTCAGTCAATTTCTTGCCAATCCCACTGATTCTCATATGCTTGTTGGACTCCATGTCTTGAAATATCTCAAGAACCAACCTGGTTGTGGCTTATTTTTCAGTGCCTCATCCCCCATTCGTCTCAAAGGATTTTCTGACTCAGATTGGGGTGCCTGTCCTGACACTCGCAAATCCACCACTGGCATTTGTTTCTTCATTGGAGACTCTCTCATTAGTTGGAAAAGCAAAAAGCAAGTGGTAATCTCGAGGTCATCCTCTGAAGCGGAATATCGGGCTTTAGCTCAAGCTACTTGTGAAGGTGTTTGGTTACTCTCCTTACTTGCAGCATTTCAGGTTCCTCATCCCATGCCAATTATCATATATTGTGATAATAAATCTGCCATGCACATAGCCGCCAATCCGGTCTTTCACGAAAGAACCAAACACATCGAAATAGACGGTCATGTTGTTCGCAACAAGGTTCTTGCTGGAGTTATCCACCTCATGCCTGTTTCCACCAAGGAGCAATTTGCTGACATTCTTACTAAATCATTACACCCCGGTCTCTTCAATTCTCTTCAGGTCAAGCTTGGAATGATTGACATATATTCCATCTTGAGGGGGGCTGTTAATACTGAAGATAGAAACCAAACTGAAATAACTAACCAAGTGTTAGTTACTTCATAGATGATAGTTAGTTGTTAGTTAGTAATTACATACTCTCACCTTGTATATAAACAAGTCTTATGCATTGTAACTAATTGAGATTGATGAATAACAAAATTTCTTACACTCTTATGCAAGTTCTCTATTCTTTCTTCATTCTCAAGCAATAACCATATATGCACCATTGTAGTGCATCTTCATAGTGCAGCCATGGCTATGCACCATTAAACTTGCATTCTCACATTAATCAAACTAGAATCATTCACCAAAGCATTATGTAGTGTTGTAATTTTGTGATTCCTTAACTTCTTATTATTTGGTATTCTCTCATTTTCTAACTTGATTTTTTTGTTGTTGTTGAAGGTGGATCTTCTGATGAGGGAGTTGCCATTAACATATTTGAGGTTAACTCTATAGATATGGAAACATATTATATATTTGAATGCTTCTGATAAAAACTAAATACTATTAGATAAATAATTGAATTGAATGTTATATATTTTTATTTTTAGTTTAAATATAATAAATCTTATCATTTTTATTTTTTCTTGGCACAGAATTTAAATAGATTCCATATAAATGACACTCGTCTAAATGACAATCCTATACAAGGAGCACCACCAAGGTATACTTAAATATGTATATCAAAATCAGTGGCAAATGAGCTTTTGTTTCCATGTAGAATGTTGTCACTTAGATTTCAACTCAAACTATATGCAAAATTAATTATCATGGTTTTAAACAATTTAAAAATCTAAAATAAAATGATCCTTTATTAATATATCAATTATATTTAAATTGGTCTAAAAATAAAAAATTAACCTTTATTGGAAAAAGTCTATAAACAAAAACTACTTTATTAAAAACAGTAATCATTTATATATATATATATATATATATATATATATATATATATATATATATATATATATATATATATATATATATATATATATATATATATATATATATATATATATATATATATATATATATTTGTTTTATGGTAAAAGTAATATTTTTGATTTGCTCAGTTTTGTTAAATTTTTAATTTTCTTTCTAGTTCTGCTTCATTGGGTGGTATGTTAATCTATAGTGTTGAGTTAATTAATGATTTATTGTTTGATTTAAATGCCTTTTAATTTATTTATTAGTGTATGTTACTTTTTAAATTTTTTTACTTATATTTAAAATTATATTAATTTATATTAATAATATGAAAATAATTGTTGCAGTAATTTAGAGAAGTCTAGTGAAAGTAAAATGGAATTGGCTACACCTAGTGAGCCAACACCTTCAGAAAAGACTAGCAGAAAGATTTCAAGTTGGATGAAAAATAGTTCAAGTAAGAAATTTTTTATTATGATTGTGAATTTTATAATATAACAAAAATATTCAAATATTTTAAAAACTAGACATAACTAGTCAATTTAATTATTTAAATGGAGAATAGACTAGTTTGCTAGTGTATTTGATATTGATTGTTTTATTACAAGAAAAAAAATCACTTCTTTGCAAGAAACAATTTCCACAGAAAAAATGTAAAGAAAGACAACAATACACTATTATCTCCTTCAAAATGCATGAATTAAGTTATAGTTATCATTGGTTCAAAAGTTTACTCTTAGTATCTATGTATATACACAAATATGTCATTGTTGTATATACTATATATATTGCACTCTACTAATTTTTAAATTTCATATAAATTATAGAAGAAGATGGCTCTGCTTCAGGTGGAGTTGTCCAAAATATTAATTCAAGTAATAGAACAAATGATATTGTTGGTGGAATGAAGGTTAGGCCTAAACTATACACAGGTTTAATATGCTTGCAAGAAATTTTTAGTAGAATGACTTAAATCATATATTTTTTATGTTTTCTTTGCACATAATTCAAAAAGTTCAATTTAAATGAGGATGACATTGCGGAAGAAGAGAAGAATTCAAAAGAAGTCAATCCAATAGAGTATGACATCATCGTGGAAGAGAATAACTTAAAGGATGTTAATTCTAACAAGTATGACAACATTGAAAAGGAGAATAATTTTAAAAAAGTCAATCCAAATAAGTATGAAATTGCTGAAGAGGAGAATAATTTAAAAGAAGTCAACACAAATGAATATGACATCATTGAAGAAGAGAAGAATTCAGAAGAAGTCAATCTAAATGAGTATGACATTGCTGAAAAAGAGAACACTCTGATAAATCAAAGAAAATTTATAGGGTGTGATATCTACAAAGAATTTGAAGGAGTTAAATCTCTTGGGACTGTTACTACTTATATGACTTCCCTCAAATTATTTGAAGTATGATCTCTTTAACTTTGATAGATTATAATTCTTTAAAACATTTTTAAAACTTCTACAAAATGTTGATTTTTCTTTAATCTCATTATATACTAACATTAATTATTTGAATATCTAGGTTATGTATAAAAATGATAGCCGTATGGAGTATTTGAATCATAATGAAGTTTTAAGTCATTTGGTAGAAAAGGATAAGATATATGGAGTTCAACTAGTAGAACCACCAAGGTATGGTAAAATATATAAGCAAATACCTTTTTTGATATTGAATGTCTATATATTTATTCATAATTATAATTTTGAAATCTTTATCAATATCTATATTAATTTGTGATGAAATGTTTATGATTATAGAAATAGTTTACATAAGAGAATTGAAACTGAAATAGAAGAAATAGAAGAAGTTGGACTTGGAGAAGAAGTCACTTCGAAGTGGAAGATGGACGATAATTCAATAATACAGGAAAAAAGCTCAAGTAAAAAAGGAAAAACGTCAAGTAAGGGAAAAATTTAATTTAATATGAACCTTTAAAATATTTTATAGGACAAATAGCATAGTAAAATTTCTTTTAAGAAACCTTTCATGATTTCAAAAATATATACTTAAATAAAAATACTCGTGTGTTAAAACATATATATTTGTCTGACCATTAGAGGAGACAAGATTTATTTTTTAATAATATATAGAGTATAATAACAACATGTATCATTAGTGTAAATACACATTTTAGACTTATGTGACAATTTTGGATAATTTTTTTATTTTACCAATAGTGTGAATTCTTAAATTTATACAATGTATATTTAATTTTACTAATTTTTAATTTTATTTTTTTATTCTTAAAGGTATTCCTTCTTTAAACAAAGCTATCAACATTGAACAAACTGAAGTAAGCCCGCCACCAAAGAAGAATGCTAAGAGTAAAAAGAATGAAAATTTCAAATCTACTCGCAAATTTGTATGTCATTTCTTCCTCTTGATTTAAATTAGTAAATTTTAATTATCAGCTTCTCTTTAAAATAAAACTAGTATATATTTGTTTGAATTTTGATTAAAAGATTTATATATTTTTGACAGACCAAAAAAGAACCAGAAAAAAAGCGCATACCATGGCATGCTAAGCGAAAAAATGCGACTGAAGAAGAACCTTATGAGCCTTATCAATTTAGAGGACTATATATCTGCAAAGAACTTAATGGAATCAGATCACTTGGAACTGTTATAGGTTATTGCCCTGAAAAGAACAAGCTCATAGTATGTTCTTCTTTAACTTCTAGCTTATAAAACTATTATTTTAAATATTGATTATACTCCTAACATCATGGATATAGACACTCACACCATGCAATACATATATTGATGACATGTTTGATATCGATAACAATTTTAAAAAAATAACATAATTTACTATAATTATTATATGTTAGTGTCAGAGACTAAACACATCTTTGATCTCCATATACTAATAGAGCTAACCAAATAGTTATTTAATAATTATTTGGATGCAGATTCAGTACAAAACTAATGATACCATAGAATATATGACCCAATTGGAGACTTTGCGTAATATGGCAAAACGTGAGGATATTATGTCGACATCAAGTGCAAGGTATAACTCAAAATACATGGATATAAGTTAATTATTACAACTTACTACAAGTTGATTTTCTTGTTAACTATGTACAATTGATGCAGTGGTTCAAAGAAGAAAACTGATAAGAAACAGAAAAGGGATGACATTGGAAAAGCATCAATTTCTGGAACTAAAAAAAGAACTGCGTCTGGTGGTAAGTAGAAACATGACATGATAACTGAAGGTGTAAATTTTCTAAAAAATATTGTTTGACAATATTTTTTGTTGTGTATATTTTAGATCCAAAAGTGTGAAGAGAAATATGCAGTAGAGGAGAATAGTTAGCTTTGAGAAAAGTTGTTGAACCTCAAAAACTATTTCAAGATATTTGTAAAACTATTGTGTTTTCGTACTTAATTTTGATTTGCTTTAGTTTCCTTTATTTTGATTTTTTCTAAATTGCTTATACAAGTGTGTTAAATTCTTTTAGAGTGGGTGTATACAATTTAGACTACTTTATATGTTTGCTTGTGATATTATTTAGCAGTTTCTCAATACATCATTATACAAATCTATTAAAAATAAATTTAATTATGGAACATCGGATATAAAAAATATGTCTTTGATATATAATACCCCATTATCATTGGTAATTATAAAATCCAGAAATTGATGATGTGATTAATTACTTTCACTCGTTTTTTATGTTCATTAATGATGTGATTAGTTACTTTCACTCTCTATGTAGTATCATAAAAATGTAAGTATCTTTGTAAAATATTTGGGATTAGTGATGAGATGGTTACAAGGAGTAGTTCTTGTCATTTAAATGTTCAGCTCAAAGCATCAAATGTGACATTTTGTGTTTTAATCACATTTTGTGTTTTAATCACTGTAGTGCATTTTAAAGAACACTTTAGCAATGTAGAACATGTAATTTGTTAATTTTCAAATTTAAATTTAATTTAATTTAAATTAGGGTAAATATTAATTTAATTCTTATAAAAAATTGTGAAATTCAATTAAATTTTTGAGAAATAAAAAAACAACTTTTAGCCTTAAAAAAACGGAACAACTTTCTTTCTTTAGTTATAGTTTATTTTATTCATGAAGAAAAATATATGAAAGAATGTGTGTATTTTTGTCTAGGCGGTCATGGTCTTGATTTGGTGTTGGTGGTCAAGCAAATTGAAGCTCTAACTTCATTCTTTTTGGGGTGTAATATGTGGAGAGTTTCTTTTCTGGATTTGTGTTGGTTTTTATTCTTTTAGTTTTTTTTTGTTCGTACCAATTTGTTATCTTTAGTAGGGGTGGCAAACGGGCACGTCCGCCGCGTTTAGGCCCGCCCCACAAAAGCCCGCGAAAAAACGGGGCGAGGCGAGCATATTTGAGAGTGCGGGTCTAAAAACTTGCCCCGTCCCGCAAAAAAGTAAGGGCGGGGAAAGCCCACGTGCATTGAACCTTTTAGGCCTAAAAATAGTAAAATTGTATGAAAAAGCTCATGCCAGCAAAAGCCCACAATAAAACGGGACGGACACATTAAAGGGAGCGGGCCTAAAACCTTGTCCCGCCCTGCAAAAAAGTGCAGGTAAAACAGGCTTTCATCACGGGCCAGGCCCGTTTTGCCACCCCTGCTCTTTAGTATAGCAATTGGTACTTTTCTATCAATTGTTTGCTCCTCTTTATTCGATTTGATTTTATTTCACTACTATTGTAGTGTAATAATTGCAAAGGTTTTAGTCTAAGGTGATACCTGTCATACCCCACATTTGTCCTACCCCTTTATTTCTAACTGGCTTAGGCTTTTCATTCATGTGCATATCTCCATTAGGGCATCAACATAACGGCATGCATCATTAATCAATAACTTTGCATTGGATCAAGGATCTTGGAAGCTACGGTTTTATATGGTCGTTCATTGTGGGCTTCTTTCTCCTAAAGCTACAAGGTTTTCCTCTATGAAGATTCACCAAGGGCAAGAGGAATATGAG
This sequence comes from Vicia villosa, assembly GCF_029867415.1. Taxonomy (NCBI): domain Eukaryota; kingdom Viridiplantae; phylum Streptophyta; class Magnoliopsida; order Fabales; family Fabaceae; genus Vicia; species Vicia villosa. The sequence goes on along the minus strand of NC_081181.1, from coordinate 99,336,522 downwards.
TTGTATATGTGGTGTTTGCGATCGTTAATTCGACTGAGATTCATCGGATTTCATGTCGATATGTTCTTACGTGCATCAATCCTTATCTTCTTCAAGAATTCCTCAAGGCATTACTATTATGATGGGTTGAAACACAAGGGCAATGGCAAGAGAGATTGATTTGTTCATTTATCTTGATCAACACAAGCTTTGGCTCGCATCATGTACTTAGTACTTCAATTGCGGGTTAATTGAGATTTCGAGAATTAATGATTCAAGACTTGCCGTTGAAGTTTGAAGGTGAAGATTTAATAAGTGGACCTAGTTTTATTTGAATTTGCAAGTGGATTTTTCAAGGCATTATTGTGGTGGATTGGATTATGTCCATTGAAACTTAAGGTTGATTGAAATTCAAACATAATGGGAATAAAGCCACGGTTCTCAAGTGTTTGTGTGTAACTTCTCAAGAGCTAACAGCAAGGCATGCTAGTGCAAATTTTGAAAGAGAAGTGCAGTGAATATTGAGAATATATCGTTACGTTCAAAAGGATTACAATGATATAAGAAAAAACGTCCATCCCATTTACAACAAGTTTCATCTCAAAGTTTACATTCTGAAAAATAAAAATAAAAAAAACACATGAACATGAGTCTATCCTTCATCTTGAAGTCCCTGTTGCTTCTACCCGATCGGTTTTCTACCTGTGAGTGGCATGCATTTTGTCCCAATTCAGATGAAGGCTGAACCTGCACTTCACATAAAAACCACTGCTGCATTAGTAAACCAGAAAACAAACCAGCCTCTGTGTTATACAAAAAACCGAGTCGGCGCCGAAAGAAAACCAATTGAACCGCAGCTCCAAATGAAATGAGAACCGAACCTGCAGTTAGGAACGAAACCAGAAAAAACGGTTCACATCGGAGGGAGTCATAACAGTTCAGCTTGCCACTCGAAACTCGCATCAAAACCAGAGCTGCCTTCAGAAGAAAATATTTCAAATTCAGAAAAAGAAACCAGATTCAATCAAAGAGAATCAATGCAAAAAGGCAAAACCGCACCAGTTTCTTGCTAAAATCCCAAAACATAGCTTTACTACTTAGAGCATTGAATGTCACAAGAGATGAGGGTTCTGAAGTTCTTTTGGATGGGAATCCTGAAGGTACAGGTGACGAATCTGCGAATAAAAACAAAAGTCAAAACCAAAGTCCAAACTTGCAGAATTCAAAACAGACCTGCGCTATTCAAAAGATCAGTACAGACCAGCCCCATTTTCTTTCAATTTCTAAACAGAGACATAACTTCAAAACCAGAAAAAACAATAAACATTACAAAATAAATCGCCAATCAGCCCCACCGTTCCTTGAATTCAAGCCATAAACCTTACACAATATCATACACACGCATATCAGAATGTAACAGCCATATTTTGTTAGTACATCTTCAGTTCAGAGAAGCAACAGTCAACAACTAATTACTAACAATGCAGCCATAAACTCCTCATTCGTTTCAATTCAGGAAAATCAAACAAGAAACAAGTGTCCATATAGACTGGTTCAGCACACATACTTACTAATCCATTTCTTTTTCTAACCACTAACAGTTTCAGCCAGTCCACACATACCACCTCATGTTCAAAGTCACCATAAACCATGACATACCAAAAGCATACAAGCATTGTCCATTTAACCATATTCATAAACCAAAAAAATCAATTCCAGTCATGAAAACAAAGCTACTGAGCCTGCCAGTTTAAATACCCCCATGTACACTTTGATAAAAATAATCAGCTCACATATATACTCATATTAAAGATTGGTTCATAAACCTGCATATCAAAAGACCACGGCAAAAAGGGGAAACCGGATTCGAAATTAGCAATGCACTCGAGTTCTGTCTACAGTCAGCATGTGTTCAGCTTCCAAACAATTTTTAACTCATTAACAAGTGTTACTTGGCAAGGAGACTAACTTTAAGCAGAAATTGAAAGAAGGACAGTTACTAACAGATAATAGTTTCTAACAGATTCAGTTCTAACCTATAACCACCTTCTAACTGTCAAACAGAGCCGTAACAAACTCTAACAGCCCCAACTGTCAATAACCAGTTATTAACCGCTCTCATAATAACCTCCTAACAGAATTTCTAACAACCAAAACTAACAATAACTGAATCCTAAGCTCACATAACTAACTCTCAGATCCACCCTCCAATCTCCTAACCGATTCTCTCTAATCTAACGGCTCAGAATCCTTCTCTCCTTAACTAACTTCTTCCCTCCGCCTCTATATATTCAAACCTCATACACACACGCCATCACTCCATTCACCACTTCATCACCATTCATCATTACACACGCACCATTCAACCTTTCATCATCTTCATCTCTGCAACTCCATCACCTTCTTCATCATTCATCTCTCTCCCTTACCTCCACCAAAAGCTCACCGGTCCACCATTGAAAGAGCTTCAACATCTGAAGCTCTTATCAATTGAGCTCAGCCACCACCCCACTGCAACCTCACCACCTCTAAGCATCATCATCCCCAACACTCTACTCTCCACTCACTCCACTCAAACAACAACAGCAACAACCAATCACACAGAGCTCTCAACGGAAATTCGCACAGAAAATTCGAAAAAATGAAGTAGAAGAAGAAGAAGAAAATCAAAGTATAGAAGAGGAAGATTCGTGAAGCATTGAAGGAACAAAGTTTTACCTGAAGAACCTCTGGTATCTACTTCTCCGTTGGAGCGCCTCTAAGAATCGTCGTCACCGGTGAATCCCCCGATCAATCTTCAAGAAGTCTCATCACGATTATCATCCAAGATTCAATGCAGCTTCACCTCCTGTAATAATCTTCATCATCACACCGCAACAACTCCACGCATCTGCAATCATTCACCATCGTCGCAACGCATATCATCGATATTTCCTCACTCTCGGAAGATTGAAGAATCGTTAGGACTTCTCCGACTGGTTGGAATCGAAATCAAGGTAGGTGATGGGGGAAGTCGATTTGTGGCTATTTACGGCGAAGGAGAAGGGAGGAATTGATCGGAGAAGGTGACCTAGCCGCCGTCGCTTTGATACGTTCGCGATAAGGAGAAGGAAAAAGAAAACGTATGAACTTTCTAACCTAATCCCTTCTAATTTTAATTTTGATTGTAATCTGATTAGTTGTCACTAATTAGGATTGATTAGATATTAATGAATAAATGTTTGATTAACAAATTTAGATAGATGCCTTAATTGAAATTTAGAAAGTCTGATGTTAATTGGACCTAGATCTTTCATTTTTTTTTTGTAAATCTGCATGCTGAATTCAAATCCATGGGCCTTCACGAAATTGCCACTCATACCCCCTCTAGGCCCACGAACCATTCACTTTTTTGGCATAAGAAAAGCTGTAACAAAAACAACCATTCTGGGCCACTCCCCTGGGCTCTGTGCGCAAATCTATTGACTGCACCACTGTTTTACGCTTAAACCCCCCCCTGTGTGCATAATTCATGTTAGATTTAGCATTTTTTTTTACTAGTTTGTTCTCCATCATTTTTTAGTATAATTAAAATGACATAGAAAACATTAAAAATACTAGTTTAGGCTTATTAGAATTTAGGTTTTTTTTAAGTGCAATTTAGACTTGAACTAGAATTCCCTTAACACAATTAAAAAACTCATAAAAATAGTAGTATTTTTAGTCTTTTGTGCTATATTTTGACTTACTCTTTTTCATGCTATTTTCATATACTCCACTTTTTGCTTTATTTTTCATGTGTCTTTTATTCCTAACCTTAGGTAGAAACCATGATAACATTAGGTAGAAATTCCCTTCATACTTAGGCTAGTTTCTTTTTCTTTTGCAACCATAAAACATCTAAAAATACTTGAATAAATTCCCTTTAAAAAAAACAAAGAAAACACTAAAAAACACTAATAATCAAAGTGAAAATTTTTAAAAAGGGAATGGAAGCTTGAACGTCCCTTGCTTAAGGGAATGTTCGAGTGCTTGGATCTCCCTTGCTTAAGGGTCCCATTCAGGCGTAAGTTCCCAACTTCTAAAAAATACAAACCAAAGAGTAACTCGAGTTTCCCTTGCTTAAGGGATTTCCTCGAAACACTCAAAGTCTCTCTCATCTCTCCTTTCTTAAGGGCATTGTTATCTCCGCTCTATTGCATCCTAGGTCGATCCCTTATGCAAGAGCGCGAGCGTTAACTCCGCCCAACTAAAAAACACAAAAACAAACAAAACTATGGAGCCGAACTACGGCGCTCTGATTCCTGAAAAGGATACGTAGGCATCAAGTCGCGGGGCTTGAACGAGCACATTTGTAAATATTTCCTTCTTTTCCCCGTATTTCTTTTTGCATTCATTCGCATATAGACATAGACATTAGACACACCCTTTAGATAGAAACAAACATAGGTGGATACCATCGAGTACGATGGGCGCGAGGGGTGCTAATACCTTCCCCTTGCGTAACCGACTCCCGTACCTTGATTCTCTGGTCGCAAGACCCTGTTCCTTCCTTTGTTAGGTTTTCTGATATTCCTTTCCCTTATGGGATAAATATATTGGTGGCGACTCTGTTCATTTTTCGCGAGCGTGCGACAGCTGGCGACTCTGCTGGGGAATACCTAAGAAAGTCGATCCTAGCCTTTGTTTGTTTTATTTTATTGGGTGTTTATTTGTTTTTTTATGTCTATATCTTGTATATATGTTTGCATGTTTATTTTCTGCTTGCATATCATGTCTATTTCTGCTTGCACATCATGCATCTGGACTATATTATGGGTCCCCGTGGGGGCCACATATTTTTCTGCTTTGTTTTGCAGGTGGGGGGTTTTTGTGAGGTAAAAGGCCCACTACCCAGGCCAGTGACACATAGGATTAGCGTGGATGCTCATGTTGACTCTCGTGGCTCTTGCTACGATCGAGTTTGACATGGGGTACCACAACTGGGCGAGGTTCTTTCATGGAACATTGTGTCTGGCACGCTTGTTGCCTCAAACACTTTGTACCCCATGGGAACTGTAGACCCTAGTGACCATTAGGGACCACTTGTCCGTGTCTAGACTTCATACCCGTGAGATTGGGGTGGGACAGGAAACCTTGACTCCTACATACCATTGCTTCTTCAGAGTTGAGGTCGGACCTTTATTTGGTCTGTTCTCATGGTGCTTGATATTCTGGTATTCAAAAAGGCGTCGAACCTTTGATCCTGTGACATTTGGCCTGCAAGGAGGTTTTATATCAGTCATTCAGAGGATTGTACATATTCTACTAAGATTATATGGACCTCGATTCCGTGCTTTTGCATTGCATAACATCATTGCTTTATCCACTTCATTTATGGGGGATCCTAAAGTCTATTTCCAAAAAAAAAGAAAAAGAAAAAAGGAAATAGAAAATCAGAAAAAAGAAGAGAAAAAAAAAAAAAAAAGATACTATATACAAAACAAACCTTGATTCAAAAAAAAAAGGAGAAAATAAAAGAAAAAGAAAAAGTGTGAAAAGACTTTAGGATCCCTTGGAAATGAAACATGCATTCATACCATCATGCATTTCATGGCTCTCTCAAAGACTTATGGGACCCTTTCTATACAAATTTCAAGATCAACAACGGATTTGACTTCTCACTGCCACAAGCTCCAAGATCAACTATGGAACAACTCCGTGAGGTTTTTGACTAAGATGGGAACAAAATGAGGGTTAACATGAATCAATCTATGGAGGCTCTTCAAGTTTTTCTTTTAGACATGAAGAGTTAAGACAAGTTCCTCAGAAGCCAAATGCAAATGTTAATCTCACCTCAAGAAAAGGCCCTATGAATCAGAATGTTTGATTATTGAGATTCTTATCACTCTGAAGGAGGAAACACATCATGAGGACAATTTGATCATTGAAGTCTTCAAGTTTCCAATTATTAAAACTGAAAAAAGGTTCCACCTCTTGGAGAAAAGATTGAAAGCCATAAAAAGTCGTGACGCCATTGATTCAGATGTTGTTGGTTTATGCCTAATGCCTGATATCAAGAAATGCAAGGATCATCCACTCTCACTCCTAATGATGGATATTGAAGCTAAATTGGTAATCATCTCCTGTACATGTGTGGAAGTTGCTTGGGGCTCCCGATCGAGGGATAAGCAAGACGTACTCTTATCTTGAGCATTGCATCATTCGCATTGCTCGAATCCCTTAAAGAATTACAAATTCCTGGATGACTTTGTCAGAATATTCTTCCGTGCGGTAATCAAAAGTGTTCTACACAATGCTTCTCATTCTCAAGGTTTTGCTTCATACCCCAGTTGCCTCTTCTCGAAATTTCCCTCTCACTGGCCTTCGTTTGTTAATAGAGACAAGAGGAATATGAGAAATAAATTGACGTGATTCTATTGCCTTGTTCTCATTCGCTTCCCTGTTTGTTGGAACTTCAATTGATTAAGATTCATGTATTGGTTCTTCTTCACCATAAGAAAATCTCTCGAGTTTGATGACCATACAAGGTTCTTCCATTTATGATGGCAATTATTACTCTAGCTACTATATTTGGGGCTCCCGATTGAGGGATAAGCAAGACGTACTCTTATCTTGAGCATTGCATCACTTGCATTGCTCGAATCCCTAAAGTGAGGCAAAAATTTACAACTCTTGGGTGACTTTGTTGAGGTTTTCTTTTGAAGTAATCTGAAGAGTTTGGAAGGAACTGCAGAAAGTATTCAAGATCAACAAGTCCAGACAGAGTCAAGTCTCCTCAACAATGGCAGCCATTTAGTTCTTCATTGCATTCTCATTCGTAACATTTCATTGTTTGTTTAAGCATTTATAGCATGTAAAAACTTGTTAATTTCTGAATGAAAATCATAATACATTGTTCATGTTCGTCTTGAAGTAATCCATTCGTTATCACTCATAAAATGTTTTTGGCATTACGATACCAACTTTACTAATCTCTTGCTTAGGCAAAGAGCTGAGGGAGAATGATGAAAGATAAAAATGCAAAATCTCTAATCGTGTGCTTTTGAATAAAACCCTACTGAGGATGTACAGGCATTATTTCAAATCCCCAAACACCGGAGATATAAGGGAGATAGACCCTCGTCAACCCCTTTGAGCCTTGGAGAAGGAGTTTCTTTTCTAATCATAAAAAACCCTTATTTTAACCTTGGGGCAAGGTAGTGTTCATTTAGCTTGATCAAGTGTTCAAAACTCTCCAAAAGGATATGCATCTAAGGATACAATAATGGTTATCCTTCAAAAGGTTGAGGAATGTCAAAACCACAATGATTATCCTTATTCCATCAAGAGATCAAGAGATGACGATACCACAATGGTAATCCTTCATCAAATCAAAGGAGTGAGGCAGTCGCAATCACCTCTAACGAATCAAAGACTATGTGAGGTCACACGACTTGTTCAAAAAAAAAAAGAGAGCAGAAAAAATGGCGAAAAATAATGAAAATAAAAAAGAAAAAAGATGAAAAGAAAATGGCAAAAGAAAAAAAAGATGATGAAATTGCCAAGCAAGAACAAAGTCGTGTGACAATGAATCAGAAGAATAAAAGGTGAGTGACCGCCATGTCCAAAGAACCTCATTGATTCCTCAACCATTTCAAATTCCTTGTGAGGGATGAACACTCGTGTCGAGTTAACTGAACATAGGAATGGGGAACATCACAAAGGGGGTGGGTACAAATAATTTTGAGCCTAAAAATCCTTTGTTTTCTAAAAACCGTGAACCCGACCAAGTTACAACCCTTAAAAGTCCTAATTGAAGTAGGGTTTATTTTGAAAGCATACTCCGATGAGATAGCGTTTAACTGACTCCCAATGAAGCGAGACTCATATCCATGTTGGTATCGTGTGCAAAAATCGAGGTTGTGTCAACTAGTGATTCGGCCACAAGAGGTCGCAACCTCATTTCACAAAAAAAGTTTTTACAACTTCAAGACTAACATAGGCTTTGCATTAGAATTATAATTCTTAGAATTAATATTCTTTTGCATGCAAAATATGTGCTTAACATCCAGGAAATTTTAAAGGATGAGAATCAACGAGCAACTTGATCATATCGAAGTACAAGAGACTTGAGAACTCCGAGGAGTAAAAGCTGGTCATTTCAAATGTTGACCATCAAGGGGCAGGTTCTCTAAAGAACTCTGTTAGGCATGAACAGTTGATGCATTCTTTGATTACTCCGAGGGGAAGAGTTTGAAGACTCCGTTGAGCGTGATAAAGTTGTTTCCATGTTTGTTTGACTTCAAAACAAAGGAAGCTTGGGGATTCTAGTAAGATGTACCTAATCAGGGGCAATTAAGTCGAGGTTTGACTTCTCAAATTCAGCATATCTGGGGCAATCATGTCGATAAATCTCTTCAAGCTTTGATCAAGCTGGGGCAATCATGTCGAGGAATCTCTCTTGAGTTTGACCAATCTGGGGCAGTTAAGTCGAGATTCGACAAATCTCTCCAAGAATCCTTTAGGGAAAATTCCTTCATGGGTCACGAAGCTGGGAGCACAATCTTTTGAGTTATATCGACTCCCCCCGACCATGGGAGTTTATTTCTCCTGGAACCTTGGTCTCTCCCCAAACATGGAGTTTATTTCTCCCGAGAGTTTGTTCCATTCCTCAAGCATAGGAGTTTATTTCTCCTAGGAGTTGTCCTACTTCCCTAACCAAGGCTCGTTACCTGGATCTCTCATCCCCAACATGGTGAATCGAGGGAATCTCCTCAAGCTGAAAATCCTCCAAGCAGTGGCACGTGGTGAGAAGTCAGAAGTTATTCTACACTCTACAAGCCAACAACCAGAAGGGGCATCTTGCAAGTCAAAGTCCAATATCTATTGGCATCTGTACATAATTCTTAACACTAAGGGGATTCTCCCTGGTGTTTACCTCACTAATGCCTTTATTTGGCACTCTGCATATAGCGTTCATTGCACATAACATTGCATCCTCAAAAGCGTAGCATATCCATCAAAATGGAGCATTACGCCATAGAAAAATTCAAACATGCATACAAAGCATAAGCCAGATAACACAAATCAACACTCAATCAAGACGACGATACTTCCCCATAAAATATTGTCCTTACAAACTCCGATTGATATCTGCTACTACATTACAAAATGCCACGGTGCCGATACCTGGTATCCTTAATCCCCAAAAGAAGTCTCATTTTCTCTCTCCAACGAGGATCGGATGCAATGTCTTTCTTCGTCAGAATCGTTGTCTCCGAGGTTAATTCCCGTGTGCTGCGTGCAGATTAGAGCGTGAATGAGGGTGGGCATTCAACCCATCTCGTTTTTTCAATCGTTTGAATGATCATACTTGGTGTGTGGCAATTCGAACGATTGCCGCTCTTGAAGAGTTACACCCCGCCTTTGGCCTGAGGGATTAATGTAATTCTTATGCTTCGCAAGCATCAATATCTCCGTAATTCCCAGTGGTTACGTCCATCTTCTTGCCAAGTCTAGTCGTCACTAGTCTTGTCGTGGTTATTTCCCGTGTGCTGCGTGCAAATTAGAGTGCGAATGAGGGTGGGCATTCAACCCATCTCATTTTTCAATCGTTTGAATAACCATACTTGGTGTGTGGCAATTCGAACGATTGCCACTCTTGAAGAGCTACACCCCGCCTTTGGCCTGAGGGATTAATGTAATTCTTATGCTTCGCAAGCATCAACATCTTCGTGATTATGTCTTTTGATCGAGTCTAGTCGTCACTAGTCTCCGTGCTCCCTTCCCCCGTATGGGAAAACTTTTCAAAGCCCAGTTTCCGTCCTGGCAAACCCCTTTCAAAGCCCAGTTTCCGTCCTGGCAAACCCTTTCAAAGCCCAGTTCCCAACCTGGCAAACCCTTTTAAAGCCCAGTTTCCAACCTGGCAAACCCTTTCAAAGCCCAGTTCCAACCTAGCAAAACCTTTCAAAGCCCAGTTTCCAACTTGGCAAACCTTTTAAAGCCCAGTTTCCAACCTGGCAAACCCTTTTAAAGCCCAGTTTCCAACCTGGCAAAACCTTTCAAAGCCCAGTTTCCAACCTGGCAAAACCTTTCAAAGCCCAGTTTCCAACCTGGCAAACCCTTTTAAAGCCCACTCCTAACCTGGCAAACCATTTCGAAGCCCAATTTTCAACTTGGCAAACCATTTCAAAACAAACCCCGATGTTGAGTCATAGGTCGCACGAGATCTCTTCCTTTCTGTCCTGAAGATCGTACGAGATCCTCTCCTGATGTCGAGTCGATGTTGAGTCATAGATCGCAAGAGATCTATTTCCTGTTTGTCCTGAAGATCGTACGAGATCCTCTCCTGATGTCGAGTCGATGTTGAGTCGTAGATCGCAAAAGGTCTATTTCCTTTCTGTCCTGAAGATCGTACGAGATCCTCTCCCGATGTCGAGTCGATGTTGAGTCGTAGATCGCAAGAGGTCTATTTCCTTTCTGTCCTGAAGATCGTACGAGATCCTCTCCTGATGTCGAGTTGATGTTGAGTCATAGATCGCAAGAGATCTATTTCCTGTTTGTCCTGAAGATCGTACGAGATCCTCTCCTGATGTCGAGTCGATGTTGAGTCGTAGATCGCAAAAGGTCTATTTCCTTTCTGTCCTGAAGATCGTACGAGATCCTCTCCTGATGTTGAGTCGATGTTGAGTCGTAGATCGCAAGAGGTCTATTTCTTTCTGTCCTGAAGATCGTACGAGATCCTCTCCTGATGTCGAGTCGATGTTGAGTCGTAGATCGCAAGAGGTCTATTTCCTTTCTGTCCTGAAGATCGTACGAGATCCTCTCCTGATGTCGAGTCGATGTTGAGTCGTAGATCGCAAGAGGTCTATTCCCTTTCTGTCCTGAAGATCGTACGAGATCCTCTCCTGATGTCATTCGATGTTGAGTCATAGATCGCGCGAGATGCTTTTTCCTTTCAGTCCTGAAGATCGTACGAGGTCTTCTCCTGGTGTCGAGTCGATGTTGAGTCATAGATCGTACGAGATCTTATTCTTTCAGTCCTGAAGTTCATGCTTAGGTCTTCTCCTGGTGTCGAGTCGATGTTGAGTCATAGATCGTAAGAGATCTTATTCTGTCAGTCCTGAAGATCGTGCTTAGGTCTTCTCCTGGTGTCGAGTCGATGTTGAGTCATAGATCGTAAGAGATCTTTTCCTTTCAGTCCTAAAGATTATGCTTAGGTCTTATCCTGGTGTCGAGTCGATGTTGAGTCATAGATCGTACGAGATCTTATTCTTTCAGTCCTGAAGATCATGCTTAGGTCTTCTCCTGGTGTCGAGTCGATGTTGAGTCATAGATCGTACAAGATCTTATTCTGTCAGTCCTGAAGATTATGCTTAGGTCTTCTCCTGGTGTCGAGTCGATGTTGAGTCATAGATCGCTACGAAATCTTATCTTTTCAGTCATTGTTTCACACAACCATTCTCTTTGAAAACCCTGTATTGGCACCGTTACCACGTTACAAGCTATCACCGTTCAACCATTGCTCACTACAAATATTTCCATCAGAAAAATAAAAATCTCTTTCCCCAGCAGATATCAAAACAAAACAAAAAAATAAGGATATCACTTACACCATCTTCTCTCTAGGACAAATTTCTGGTACTTTGGAATTTAATATTCTTCTACCTCGAATGTTCGAAAGGCTAGCGCCAATCTCACCTTCAGGTTTAAGACAATTAAATAGGGGCAGCTGTCATACCCCAAATTTGTCCTACCCCTAATTTATTTTTATCTGGCTTAAGCTTTACATTTCATTTGCATCCATCCATTAGGTCATCTAACACATCATGCATCATTGATCAATAAACTTGGCATGAGATCAAAGGTCTTGGAAATTAAGGATTCTACTTTAATCAAGCTTGATTCATTTGGTCCTTCTTTGAACATGGGACTGTGGAATTAAGGTTCGGATCCATGAGTACTGTAGACTTCTACGACATCATGATACAAGGCTATTCCATTTCAAGGAGCTTGGATTAGGGTTTCAATTGAGTTATGTCCATCATTCAAAGTGTGACTCATTTGGTTATTTGGGCAACAGGTCATTGTCCTTATGTTTCTGCAAAGAGCTAGACTCACATGGTATGATTGGTCTATTATTGCAAGGTCGAAAAAAACTATGTCGAGGCTTTTGACCAAGGGCACTCTTAAGATCTTCGTGGTTCTCTTATCACGATTCATTCAAATTGCTAATTGGAAGTTGGAATTTCTAACGAAGCAATATCGGGAGGGAAAGAATTCCACTTGGATGAACACACTTTTTTCAAGAATCTAGAAATACATCCATATTCAAGTCATATTACAAAGCCACGGTCACTACAGGGAATCACCATTGTAAATCATATCCAAAGAGTCCTATTCTACTATATGAGTCAAATGAGCACAAGTCATAAACCATTAAAGAAAACCTTTACATTACATCACCAAAAATAATTTACACAAAAAACTACATCCTAGTTCGACTACAGACTTGTTCCTCTGCCTAAACTCCAAGCATCCGAACCGAAGCGTAAAACCAGTGGAATTAACGTACAGCTCACACTTGCTTCCACATCAAAGCAGCCTTCCATCATCACCAATAACCTGCATAAACCAAATTAAATTTTAAACCTACACCATCCAAAATCACATCCATAATCTTCATATAACCAACCTGCCATATCATTTACCAATATATGAACACCGCATTATTCCGGGCCAGCAGCACCATAACTGTAACATCACCAGAATACCTCAGAAAATTAGCCAATGAAAATAACTCACCAACTGTCCAAAACAGAATCCCATATCTCAAATCCTCACCATCCTACTAACAGGTTCTCATAGTTAACTAACTTTGAGATACATACCAACAACCAAAACTAAATATAACCAAATGTCAAAAAACAGAATACTAACTTCTAACCAACCTATCCAACTGTCAATAACCACCTAACAGTCTCTAACCAATTCTAAACTAACAGAATCAGTTACTTCCCTAACCACCTAACTGAATCACTATAACCTCACCCTAACAACCTCATAACAGAATCAAAGAGGAGATAACAGAAAAAACAAAACAGAAACTAACCTAACAGAATCTCTAACAGAATGGCAACAAGAGGAGGGTGGAAATTGAAACAGAAAGATCTAACAGAAAACTCAGAGGGAGAGCTAACCTGAAAAATTCTATAAAGCAGGACTCGGTTTCACACTTCAGGCTCTCTCTTCCATTTTTTCTTCACTTCTCATTCTTCACCACTTCTCACGACTCTCTCTTCACCTCTGAACCTCTCTCAAAAACTTTCTCCAAATCATTCTTCAACCTTCAACAATTCCTAAGGATCGATCATCTTCATCTTCATATTCAACCATTCACCATAATAAAAAGTCACCAAAAAACCTTAAGCCATTCTTCTTCCACCTTCAATCTTCATCAAGAGCCTGCAGAAAATCGTAACAGAAACTCAGAAGAAAAGATCACAAACGCTATCATCTTCCATAACAATCATCACTTTCGGTAATCATCATCAGTCATCACCTTCGCTTCAATCTGCGAGCAACAATAACATCACATCAAGATCCAGAAACGAGCAAAATAAGAAGAGGAAGAAGAGAAAGAATTGAAAGCAAAGCATACTCGAGATCTTGGAGACCGTTTGCTGGACTTCTCACCGTTCGTCAATTCGGAGAAGTACCGGAATCACTCCGATTGGTGAACCGCAGCCTCCATCTTCGATTCGTTGAGTGCGGTTTACAATCGATTGAGAGGAGAACTTGAGTCGAGAGCGAGGCGACGCGAGAGAGAGATCGACGGAGAGAAGCGGAATTCGAGTCGAATCGGAGAGGGAATGGTTTGACAATTGAACGTCGAGAGAGAGGTTGATTCGCCGGCGAAGGATGTTGAACGGAGATCGTGAGAGGCCGTTGCCGTCTTCGCCTGTATGAGGAAGGAGGAGAATTCATTCAGAATCTCAATCGACACAAACAGTTAAGCCATAATCCTCTTTTATTTTTCCAATTTAATTAATGTATTAATTAACATAAGATGTTCATATAATATAAAGTCTGTATTAATTTGGGTTTAATGTGAATAATTAGTGTACTAAAGTCTGGGTATTAATTACAATTAAAGTAGTGATTAATATGAATTGAGCCACTAGTGAAATCTGATTAACAATTCTGAAAAGAGATTTGAATCTCCATGGGCTTGCACCGAATTGCAATCTTCACCCCCCTGGCCCATTGATGCACACTTTTTGGCTAGAAAATCTGAAACAAAAAAACAAGCTTCTGGGCTCAACTTTGGCCCAGCGCCCACCATTACTGATTACACCATAATTTCAACTCAGCACCCCCTGACTCACATAAAATTTGATAGATTTTAGTTTTTTTTAGAGTTTAATTTGTAGTTTCTTTTAGTCATTAATTGATAGAATTTCCCACATAAACATCCCATAGAAATAGTATATTTTTAGTTTAATTTTGACTTTTAATTGAATTCTCCTTCATAAAACCCATAAAAATAAGTAGATTTTAGGTTAATTTTGGCATTAATCTTTTGAACTCATTTCTTTCATAAAAACCATAAAAATAATAGTACCTTTAATCCACTTTTGTGCTATATTTTGACTTGTTCTCTTTCATGCTATTTTCATATACTCCACTTTTTGCTTTATTTTTCATGTGTCTTTTATTCCTAACCTTAGGTAGAAACCATGATAACATTAGGTAGAAATTCCCTTCATACTTAGGCTAGTTTCTTTTTCTTTTGCAACCATAAAACATCTAAAAATACTTGAATAAATTCCCTTTAAAAAACACAAAGAAAACACTAAAAAACACTAATAATCAAAGTGAAAATTTTTAAAAAGGGAATGGAAGCTTGAACGTCCCTTGCTTAAGGGAATGTTCGAGTGCTTGGATCTCCCTTGCTTAAGGGTCCCATTCAGGCGTAAGTTCCCAACTTCTAAAAAATACAAACCAAAGAGTAACTCGAGTTTCCCTTGCTTAAGGGATTTCCTAGAAACACTCAAAGTCTCTCTCATCTCTCCTTTCTTAAGGGCATTGTTATCTCCGCTCTATTGCATCCTAGGTCGATCCCTTATGCAAGAGCGCGAGCGTTAACTCCGCCCAACTAAAAAACACAAAAACAAACAAAACTATGGAGCCGAACTACGGCGCTCTGATTCCTGAAAAGGATACGTAGGCATCAAGTCGCGGGGCTTGAACGAGCACATTTGTAAATGTTTCCTTCTTTTCCCCGTATTTCTTTTTGCATTCATTCGCATATAGACATAGACATTAGACACACCCTTTAGATAGAAACAAACATAGGTGGATACCATCGAGTACGATGGGCGCGAGGGGTGCTAATACCTTCCCCTTGCGTAACCGACTCCCGTACCTTGATTCTCTGGTCGCAAGACCCTGTTCCTTCCTTTGTTAGGTTTTCTGATATTCCTTTCCCTTATGGGATAAATATATTGGTGGCGACTCTGTTCATTTTTCGCGAGCGTGCGACAATACCTTCATAACGCCTAAGGAGAGGCGACATGTAAAGGTCGCCGAAAAGGAAATATTGTCTTGCCCCATGAAGTTCCTACTGCTCTGCCGAGGGAAACGTGAGATATGATTTTTTTGGGGAAAGAGAAAGTCATGGTCACTACTGACTCATGTCTCCCTTGTAAATAGATATTCAATGGTCCACCATTGATCGGGTGGGAAACAACCCTTTCCAAGATAAACCTAGGCCCACAAGGGCATCTATAACTATCATTTCCCCAAGGGAAAGAGGGACAACTGACCTAATTGCCCGCATGCTACTAAGCATCGCCAGCCGTCAGTATAGCCTATGATGGCTTCTAAGTTGTGATTTTAGCCATTTATTTGATTCACACGAAAATAACAATTATAATTTTGAATTTTGCATGCTTGTGATTGTAAGGAATGAAATTGAGTATGAAAATTGTCTATTTTTGACAAAAAATGTTTTTTGCGCAGAATAGACGAAAAAACATGAAATGAAAAAAGTTGATGGAAAAGATAGAGATGGGGCGCCACACCCTTTCTATTGACTAGAAAGAATGATAAGTCAAGTGTAGATCGCCACAAGAAACTTGGTTTCTTGATAAGATCGATATTTGGTCCAATCCATAACCAATAGAGCAATGCTCACAAAATGCACTCAAAGTGATTTTTTCCAACAAAATTAATCTGCCTTCTTTATTCATAAAATCACCATTGAATCACATGTTAAACCACATGTTAAACCATATGTTGAAACATCTAGTGAATCATTTTGACTGGGAAGGAGAAAGCTCCAAAAAGGAAGTTTTTGACAAAGAAAAGAAAGGCATAAGGGAAGGCTACTGAAAAAGTCCTTGAAGAGACATCTTGTACAATCAATTGATTATATCACAGATATTGATTAAGACTGGCTTAGTTAGAAATTTTCAAGTGCTTGTTATGGATATTGAAGTTTGATGTTTTGTTTGATTCTAGTTGTTTTAGTTTTATTATGGGATGCCCTTATATATGAACATGAAATGTTATTTTTGTTGTTAGTTCTGTAATGACTCTATAACTTTGTGTGACTTCTGTCGCGGAGGGAAAATTAAGATTAAGCTATTGATTAACTTAACTAAAAAAAAGCAAGTGTCGCCACCAAAATTTATTGTTTCCAAAAGAAAGGGAAAATATCAATAAAATCCAAAATGCGAAAATACAACAAAAGAGATCTGGATACGGGGGTCGATTATGCGAGGGGAAGGTATTAGCACACCCCCCCTCCCACATCTATGGTACTCCACGGGAACCTCTTGAAAATTTATGATAGGCTAAAATGGTATTGTTTGCAAAAAGATTGAGGTGATGAGAAAAGAAATTTTTTTATTATTTTTGTGCTCACCAAGACTTCAAGAGTCTCGTGCCTGCGTATCCTCCATGTGAAATGATGAAGTCAGAGCCTCGTAGTTCATGGTAAAAATAACCACAAAAGTTTGTTGGTTGATTTTAAATTGTACTGATATTTCGTCGTATTCGAGTGAAAAACACAACTTTTCATCCACAAGTATGAGGGAGTGAGTATTTGCATCATCTTGATATGGAGAACTTTCACTTAGACTTTCTCACAAGCACGTCTCAAGATTCAAGTACAAAATATCAATCACTTCACAACACCTTTTAGGGGCCTAATGGTTTGTATCACTACAAGAATTTAGACAATATCCATCCTTTGAAAAAAGGTTTTAAAAGAGAAAATATACAAAAGAATAAAAAGAAATTTGATGAGGTTTGTCTTTTTCAGAGTTTTTTAAAAGAGTTTAAATATGCTTAATATATCTTAGTATTTATTAAGAAAAAATATTTTCGAAATTACTTGACAAAGTCAAAGTTTATTGAGAATATTTTTTAAAGTTTAAAACAAAAAGGTTTAGTAACTGAATTTATCTTTTAAAAACAAATAAACAGAATAAAGTAGATTCGTCTCTATCTTTGATATCCTTACACACAATCAAATGATATTTATGTTGGCTTATTAAATTAATAAATTAATAGATTATTATATTACATATAAGACAAAAACATGTGTTTAAGAATAAAAGAATACTACTCTGGCCTTATTTATAAGCAAATATTCCATTTTTAGGTTTATTGAGTAATGAATGTATCTGGTCTACTATGCAGACCAGATACATTTATTACTCAATGAATCTAAAAAAGGAATCTTTGCTTATAAATAAGGCCGGAGGGAGTATATCTTATATAAAATAATGCAGTTATTTTAATATAAGGAATTTTGGATAAAACATAAATTAATTACGTTTGGAAGTGACATAGAGGGGATAATTATTGGCCTTCATTTTTGTTTTTCTATCAAATTGTTTACTGATTGGAATTTTTTTCATTAAAAATAAAACATTTCTATAGAACGCATTCTTCTTTCTTTTGCAAGCGTGAGAGAAAAAACTTTTTATGTTTTTTATAGTAAAATTTCTTAAAGATAATATAAGAGATATTTTTAAATATTATTAGTAAAAACTGTTTTAGAAAATTACAAGTGAATGAAATAATTTGTGTTTTTTTAAATTATTATTTTATAATATACAGTCTTAAGAAAACAAAATCAAATAACTTTTCGCTATAAAAGTGATTCAATAAAATTGAAATATATAATAAAAGTCCTTTAATAGCGTTAGATAAAAATAGCTTTGAATATTATACTACATTACACCTACAAACTACAACTCAGACGACATCAAACCAATCACATAGCCACAAAAACTACCATTGCATCTAGACACTAATCAACTAGCCAACACAGTATTTTGAAGCACCCCAATATCATTAAAAAGAACCAGAATAGACTTCAATTAACTAATGACCGTCCCTATATATAAAACTCCTGTAGATAAAATTATGTTAATTAAGAAAGTCGATTAAAAGGTTTAATTAATTCTCTCATCAGTGAGACTTAAAAATCATACCATTAAATTTAATAAACAATATAAATTTAATAGATAAAAAATAGAATACCTAAACACTATCCCACGCAATATTGTTTTCACATCTTTTCTAATATTATTTTTTTTTCATTTCAATAAGTTGAGAGTTATTTTTGTAGTTGTATGAATTTAACAACTCCCACCTTCACACACGTTGCAATTTATCTTTCTTTTTTTTTTTTTTTTGTTTTACAAAACTGCTTCTCCTTCACCATCAATCATCATTTCCATTAAATACTACAAAATATGTAATCATGGTAAAAAATAAAATTGCTAAATGATGGTTATGTTTCTTATTAATATTTTGTTAAATAATTAAAAAACATGAATTTCCATCTTCATAAATTCAACAAATATAAACTACACAGAACGATTTCCACTCCAAAAATAAAGATGCAAACAACAATTGTATTTTGTTTAAAAATTTAGTTTAATTTTATATGTGCAGTTTGTCAATGGTAATAAAGTGTAGGCATGAAGCAAGAAGACATAATGAATATAAATTTAAAGAGATAGGAAAATAGTCAGAACTAAAAGAGAAATTGAAAAGAAAATCAAAATTCCAAATGATTTATCAAAAATTGCAACGTGTGATGGTGGGAGTTGTTAAATTCATCCGACCATAAATAATGAAATGGAAAAAAATTATTAAAAAATTAATTTTGGAAAAGATGTGGAAACAAATTGTGTGCGATAGTGTCTAGGTGTTCTTATTTTTTATCTATAAATCTATACCGTTAATTAAATTTAATGGTATGATTTTTAGGTCTCACCGATGAGGGACTTAATTGAACCCTCACCTTAGACGTCACTCGGTTAAAGTATTAAATTTATTGACTATTTATATAATTTTACAAATTTATCGATTGCAACAAAAGATTTGATATAATTACGGATGTGTTTGAAAATAAAACTAATACACTTTAAAAATTGAAAAGAATCTTATAAAAAAAGACAAGAAAAAAACTAAAAAAAATCTTATAATTAAAGGCAGAGATAATAGATATTAGATCCATTTTTTGTTGGATAAATACAATAAAATTTGACTTGATGAATTCAATTGGCACGAATGCGGGATTCATCATATTTTAGTTATAATAAAAGAAAAAAAAATCATAACTTAGTTATAATAAAAGAAACAAAACAAAATTTATTTATAAAATAAACCAACCCAGTCCAGTTCTTGCATGTAGAAAACTCCTTCTCGGCCAAACCTCTTCCCACAATCTCTTCAAAAAGACCGTAAACAGCGGGTCCTTGGGATTATGGCTGAGAATTATTTAACTGCTGGGTATCATATTACTTGGGACCAAGCATTTACTTGGACCAAGCATGCTAGTATATTATCCAATTCTAACTTATTGAAATATTTTTTAATGCCCCAAAAGTCCCACTAGTTCAAGTTGAGGGTCTCTAAGTGGATGTTGTTTCTGAGAGGTTTGGAGGAGACCTGTACCGACTTATCGCTGCTCTCTCTATATTCGGACCATGCTCTCAGGCATGTGTTGGACAAAGAGGTAAAATTCATCTGTATTTATTTTTTGAAACACATGTGTTATAATATTCGATGTTTTTGACGATGATTTATTTTTATGCAGGACCGTGATGCTTTAAAATACATCAACCACGGTCAAAAGACTGTGAGTCTTCCGCAACCTAATGAGTTGTGGTATAAGGATATACGCAACTATCTTGGCTGTGAGACTTATGTATGACCGGTTATTCTAATGTTAATCATGGTATGATGCCTGCATTTTTTGAGAGATGACACTCTCAGACAACATCTTTTCATCTTCCACGTGGTGGGATGTCCATCATACTGGACGAAGTGTCATGCTTCCTACATCTTTCTATCAACGAAAGACTATTAGACCACGACAGGATTATCAAAGATGAGACACTTGAGATGATGGTGACATATTTTGGAGCTGACCCAGTGTTTTCCCTGAAGGAGATAGAACACACCCGGAGATGTCATGCTATGTTTCTGCGCTACACAAGTTCTGATGAACAGTAGAAAAATGCTTCAGAATGACTCTGAAGTGTGAGACTCTCATACACGGTCTGAGAAACCAGTCTGAAGAACAAGTGTTGAGATTCTGAAGACGCGGTTTTGAAGACTCTGAAGACTTGAAGTTCTGAAGTCTTATGTTTCTAAAGACAAAGGGTACTGAAGACCAGGTGTTGAAGACTCTGAAGACGCAGTTCTGAAGATTTTGAAGACCCAAGGCTTATTTTCTTTCTTCCAACTCATGCTCTCAGAAGCCTCTGAAGTTCAAGAAGAATAGAAGATAATTTTGCATAGTACAAGGTACAAGGTATAAGCGAATGTTTCGTTCCACTACCATGAAAGAACGGACGTGGCATACTATCTTGTCCCCCATTACCTTTCAAGCCACCAATCTTTCTGGAAATTCCAGAAAAGCCCTTTAACGGGTATATTATTACATTGGCTATATATATATATATATATATATATATATATATATATATATATATATATATATATATGGCTTGAAGACAAATGGAAGAAGCTGCTAATTCACTCTTGAAAGACTATTCATAACGTTATCTTACCTTTGTCATTTGCTCTGAAAATACAGTTTGCATTTAGCTTGTGTAGAAGCATTTCTTTGTAAACAAATTTGATTTTAAACTGTTGTTTGTTGTTCCTCAAGAGACCGGTTGGTCATATTTCTTGAGAAGTTTAGGACTTGTATGTCTTAAAGATTGTATTCTTAGTCACCTGTAGTTAGCTTGTGCATTGTAATAATCCTGAGATTATTGGATTAAGACCTTGTTGATAAGGCGAAATCACCTTGGCGGATGGACTAGATTAGCTTGATAATTTTCAAGTGAACTAGTATAAACATACCTTATTCTTTCCTTCTTTCATACTTATCTTTATTATCAAGAATCAACTTCGTTTTCAAAGGGAAAGGTTTTTGGTGTTAAACCCTATTCAAACCCTCCTTTCTAGTATTTTTCACACCTTCACATACATGTTGTACTTGGTTGGCACACCCATTTTGTGGACAAGAGTGCCTATTACGTGGATGTCGTTTACCTCAGATACTCCGCTGACTTGAGTGAATCTGTTAGTACAATTGGGGGCCGCTTGTTTGGTCTACATGTACTCCAAGTCAGTTGAAGGTTGTATGTGGTAGACCAAATAGATGACAGCTAGTTGTACATTATTGACGGTAACTATTTCTATCCTTTACCGTTTCATAATAATTTTGTTACGCTATTACTAATAATTCTTATGTACCATTTTCAGACATGGATCCTCCAGTAGTTCCCACACATATCTGACTGGTCATGTGTTGATATCTACACTCATGATATTCCTCGTGTTTGTGCATTCACCTCGCTCTGAAGAAATCAAGTGTCAGAGCCCTTACGAGTGTATCTTGACCGCACGATATGAGATGATATAAACTTTCAGGCGTACAAAGATCGCCGTCAAATACGCCCCTTGAATGGCGTAGCCTTCTACTCTGATGGTTGGCTTATCAATTTTCAGATTCACATGCAGTTATCATAAAACATACAGAATCATACAAACCCTGTTTGAGGTTAAGGACTCATCAACTCTACCCCTCATGCATATACACGTTATTGAATAGATTATCCGCCTTACCTTAATTCCTAGCAAGAAATCTAAATTGGATTTGGTTTGAATGGATTCTCCCTTCGCCTCCCTCTTGTCTCCATTTTCCTCTAGCCTTTTTCTCTCTTCTCAATTCTACGTACTGACAGATTTTAGGTTAATTCTCTCTTAACCTTAAATATTAGGTTAATCTAATTAAAAATCAGTCTCTATCCCACTTAATTTCTCCTCTCACTCCTTATCCCCATTATTCTACTAATTCACAATTCAGTCCCATCTACCACTATTATTTTCTCCTTTTATTAAATAAATTAAAATGCAATATCATCATTTTAAGAGTTAAATGCTGCCTTTTACCCCCTACCACCCTCCTGAATGGATTCTCCCTTCGCCTCCCTTTCCTCTAGCCTCTTTCTCTCTTTTCAATTGTACGTACTGACAGATTTTAGGTTAATTCTCTCTTAACCTTAAATATTAGGTTAATCTAATTAAAAATCAGTCTCTATCTTAACCTTAAATATTAGGTTAATCTAATTAAAAATCAATCTCTATCCCACTTAATCTCTCCTCTCACTCCTTATCCCCATTATTCTACTAATTCACAATTCAGTCCCATCTTCCACTATTATTTTCTCCTTTTATTAAATAAATTAAAATGCAATATCATCATTCTAGGGGATTTTGATTTACCCCTTTTTAATATTTATTTAATTTATAAATTAATTAGGGGCTTAAAGCCCAATATCATATGGGACTTAGAGCTAACTTTTCTTTCAAGAATAGCCTATTTATTAAGTTTGTTTTCAAGTCAATAACTTTCTGAGTATGATTGATATATAAACACTATTGGAAATACATTTCCAATCAATTTGGGACTCTCATGCTGAACAACACCTTCCATTACACCATTTCAAACTGTTGATGCATTTGGCTGTATTTTGAAACTCCATCTTAATACACTACCTTCTTCTACTTTAAGCAATCTGGCATTACTTCATGCACTCAAAAGGTGGAAATGTCCATTATAAATCCCTCTGCATTCCGACATAGAATCATAATCACGTAAGTGTGTCGAAAACTCGCTGCACTTCCTAATTATTCAAGTAATTTATAGGTTGCATGCGATAACTTCACTCAAGAATAAATACCAGTTTAAACTCCATAATTAAGACAACAACAGAATCTGCTATAAGAGTTGTTGGTCTTTTTTCAAGTACCAATTCACGTAGCAAGTTTGAATTCCTGCAATTAAGTATTATGCTTTGTAAGCATAAACTCCAAATGATTTTAATTAATTTATATCCCTTAGACCTGAAGCTTGTGATATAAGAAAAATTATTTAACACTAGAAAAGTTGACAGTGCATTGTGAGCAAATATGACTAGACAAGGAAATAAACTCAATGTAGCTACTATAGTTTAAAAAAATACTATCATGATATTAACATAAATAAAAAGGATATTTGTTGTATGAACAATTAAAACACAGTGAAAAATAATTCTTCTATTCTAGAATCTCATACTTCTCAATACTAGCCACAGTAAAGAACTAAAGGAAAATTTATTAAGAACTTAGTGGATTATTAAATTAGAGAAGAACTAAAAAACTTAGTGGAATATTAAATTATGAAGAATTATAGTATATTTGGAAATTTTAAGGCTACACACAATTAAAACTTACACAAAGCCAAGATTGCATGTTTCTTTTTGTGTAGTTGTTGTGTAATTATAATGATAGTAAGAGTGATTTCATGAAAACATTTTGGTAGTTTTGTGTAGTTGCAAGTCTATATGGTGGTGAGGAGGGGTGGCAAACGGGCATGTCCGCCCCGTTTAGGCCCGCTCCGCAAAAGTCCGCGAAAAAACAGGGCGGGGCGGGCATATTTGAGAATGCGATTCTAAAACCTTGTCATGCCCCGCAAAAATGTGAGGGCGGGGAAAGTCCGCGGGCATTGAACCTTTTAGGCTTAAAAATAGTAAAATTGTATGAAAAAGCTCATGCCCACAAAAGCCCGCATAAAAACGGGACAGGGCGGGGCGGGCACATTAAAGGGAGCGGGCCTAAAACCTTGCCCCGTCCCTCGAAAAAGTGCGGGCAAAAAAGGCTTTTTGCGCGGGCCGGGTCGATTTTGCCACCCCTAGTGAGTCTGCAAGTGTAGTAGTAAGATGTAGTTTGCAATTGTAGTAACAAGTTTACTCAAAGTCCCAGATCGTAAGTTGAAAAAGAAAAAAAAAAGTGTTTCTAAAACTCCAAGCCATTTTCAAGCAAAAATAGAGGCATGGCTCATTTACGCGTGTATTTAGTGTGAAATTGGTTCGTTTGAAAATGTATTTCTATATCGTAGAGGCATTTTGTATTTTTTCTAGGGTGATTCTCCATCACTTAGGGTGGAAGAAACAATTCTCATTTTTAGTTACTTACTATTGGGTTTTATTTATTGGAATTTCGTTACAATTAGAAAAGTTCTAATAATCTTGAAAAATAGGCTTAGAAACATGATTGCACTCAAGTAAGGAGTTGTTGTTTTTGTTCAGTTTACTTCGTTAATGACTCAGTTGAAATCATTTCCTTTAAAGCATTGGGTATGTGGATCTTTTCTCTTATATATTCAATATTTCATGTATTTCTAATTGATGTAAGTTTAATCATGCACACTTGAATTCAAACAATCTCCGTTACAAGTGTATCTAAAAGACTTTGACATCATATATTCATCCAAAACCTTAAGAGTGTGTTTGGATGGAGCATTTTAATGAGGGAAAGTAATTTTTTGAGGGATTTGAAAATGATTTGACCAAAATCCATTGTTTGGATGAAAAATATGGAAATTTGTTAAAATGATGTAAATTTGTGAAGTATTTTATTCAAGTTAAATTTAAAGAATTTCAAATGACACCAAAAAGTAAAGAATTTGAAATTGCTCCATAACTTGAGTGTTAAATTGTTTATTGTTAATTTTTCTAAATTTGCAAAATGGTCCTTATATTTTATTAAAATTATAAATTTATCCCAAAAAATTTCATAAAATTGCAAATAAGTCCCTAATAATTTTCCAAATTTACAAAATGGTCCTTAAAATTTCCAAAAATTGCAAATTAGTCCCTATTTTTCATATTTTAAATTTGGCCCAAAAATTTTAAAATTGATGAAATTGACCAAAAAAATTTAACAATGAATCATTTGAATACTTCATCCAAACAAAGGAATTTAAAATTGAATGAATTTCAATTGAATCATTTGAATTGCTTAGAATTTTAAATTCTTTGAAAATTCTTAATTACCTCATCCAAACACACTCTAAGGCAATTAGAGTATGTGATAGATAAGTGTTCAATAACCCTAGATCTAGAAAGCATTAAAAGACAATAAGATAAAACAACTTTTCTTCTTAACTTGAAAGAGGCAACATACAAAGCTTATATAGTAGGGTTTGTTCTCTAAAAGGGCCACAAGCCTTAAAAACCCATAACAAAGGAAAATATTTAATAATTAAAAAAAAGACTAACGACACCCCCAATGGGCTTATACGAAATCTTCAAGCCAATTGGGCCTTTTTTTAATTCTGGCAGCCCTATTCCTAACATTACTCCCAGGTCCACTAAGAACCTTGTCCTCAAGGTTCAATGGTAAAGAATGCATTGGGCCGCGAAACTGGTTTGGGCTGTCACTTAGAGGAAATCCAGTTGCATTAGTGGGTGGCACACAGCTGTCATGCATGTTGTGTGGTGGAAACACACCCACGTGAATTGGAGATAACGTTTCAGCCAAAGTACACTCGCGAATCTGCTGGCTGGCTTCTGATTGGTTGCAAGGGAAAACGTTATCACCTTGGGCAGTGTGACTAGCTGTCTTTGGAGAAGTGTGTGGTACTTTCCCAAGTAAAGTACCGTTGGGAGATTGAAACTTAAGTTGAGAATCCATAAAAGATTTTCCACCCGAGTCATTAACATTGCTTTCTCTCCTTGCAATTCTCTCACCCACGCTCTGAGAAACCCCCTTTACTTCAACCTTCCCACTTTTCTTTGTTCCCAAATCCTGTAGCCGCCGACTCTTTCCTAGCTTTGCCGCTACCCTTGTGAATGGTATCTGGTCTGAGTGCTCTGAGGTAACTCCTTTGCTCACATGATGAACTGTGTTGTGTTGTGTTGCTCCCGTTTAACTGTGTATCACGATGCAGGTCCGGACCTTCTTCTTCAAAGGCGACGAGATCCGGCAAGGGGAGTGGTTGAAAACTTGTTGGCGTTTGATTTCCGTGATACGCTTTCAGCAGTGACACATGGACGATGGGGTGAATACGTGAAGACGAAGGTAGATCGAGTAAGTACGTAACTGTCCCGGTGCGTTTGATGATACGAAAAGGGCCAAAGTACCGTTGAGATAGCTTATGCGATTCGCGGCGATGGACTGTTTGCTGCCGATACGGTTGAAGCTTCAGCAAAACAAAATCTCCTTCCATAAAGGTAACATCTTGTCTCTTTTTATTAGCCTGTTTCTCCATCGTTGCTCTGCTCTTCCGTAAATGGTCTTTTAACTGCGTTAAAATCTGCTGTTGTTGATGTAGAGCTTCGTCAAGTGTTGTGTCTGAAACAGAACTCTGAACATAGTCTATGATGCCAGGAGGATCTCTACCGTAAAGGGCCTTAAATGGAGTCATGTTGGTTGCTGAATGGACGGAAGTATTGAACCAATATTCTGCCAAATGAAGAAATTTATGCCAGGTGCGAGGGTGATCTCCTACAAAACAGCGTAGGTACGTTTCTAATGAACGATTTACTACTTCCGTTTGTCCGTCGGTCTCCGGATGATATGAGGTACTGTATTGCAGGGTCGTTCCATGGTTCTTGAAGAACTCCTTCCAAAATTTACTTAGGAACAGGGGGTCACGATCAGAAACTATGGTCTTTGGGCTGCCATGGAGGCGGAAGACTTCCACTGTGAAGCGGTGTGCCAGATCTTTTGCGGAGAAGTGTGTTGGCAGTGGTAGAAAATGAACGTACTTTGTCAGACGGTCACAAATTACCCAAATCGTTGTGTGGCCACATGAACTAGGTAAGTTTGTTATAAAGTCCATAGTGATTTCTTCCCATACTTGTTTTGGAATTGGTAATGGTTGGAGCAAACCCTTCTTTTTCTGAGTATCATATTTATTATGTTGACATGTTGAACAATTCTTAACCATTTGTTTCACATTGAGGTACACTCCTGGCCAACAAAATGATGCCCTCAATCTGGCTAACGTAGCCTTCACGCCTGAGTGGCCTGCTGTTGGTGTCTGGTGGTATTCCTTGATGAGCTGAAGTCGCAGATCATCTATTTCAGGTATGAAGATTCTATTATTGTAATACAATAATCCTTGGTTCACCTTGAATGCTGTGTTCTGTCTTTCTGCTATTGCTAACTGCATCAAATTCTGACCAACACTGTCTTGTGTGTAAAACTGTTTCAAGGTCTGGAGTAAATCCGGCAAAGGGGAAGACAAGACAAGTAGGACTGGAGTTGCTGGTTCCAGTTTTCGACTTAAGGCATCTGCAACAAGATTCGACCTTCCAGGTTTGTACGAAATCTCAAAATCAAATCCTTGTAACTTTGCAGTCCATTTTTCTTGTTCTGGAGTTTGTATGCGTTGTAATAACATATCTCTTAAACTCTTTTGATCAGTGTAGATGTGAAACCATTGACCTAAGAGGTATTGCCGCCACTTCTTGACTGACTCTGTAATGGCAAACATTTCCCGAACATAGACTGATGAAGCTTGCATGCGTGGGCAAAGTTTCTTGCTGAAGTACGCAATTGGATGGCCTGCCTGGGACAAAACAGCGCCAATGGCTACGCCGGAAGCATCGGTCTCTATTGTAAATTCCTTTGTAAAGTCCGGTAGTGTTAAGACCGGCATGGTTGTCATTTTCTGTTTTAGCTCTGTAAAGGCTTGAGCAGCCTCTGTACTCCATGTAAATTTAGTGGAACGTAACAAGTCGGTGAGGGGAGCGGCGAGTGTGGCGTAATTTTTGACAAAACGGCGATAAAAACCGGTGAGACCTAAAAAGCCGCGGAGTGTCGAGAGTGAACGTGGTGCTGGCCAATCGACAATGGCTTTAATTTTGTTTGAATCCGGTGCAACACTGCCGGCTGAAATGATATGTCCTAGGTACTCAATTTGAACTGCGGCAAAAACACACTTAGATAACTTCACAAAAAAAGCTTGCTTAGCCAATAACTCAAAAATAACCTGCAAATGTGTTAGATGATCTTCAAAATTAGGACTATATATTAAAATATCATCAAAGAAAACAAGTACAAATTTTCTTAAGTAAGGGCGGAGTAAGTCATTCATAGCCGATTGGAAAGTAGATGGGCCGTTTGTTAGGCCAAAGGGCATTACAAGAAATTCGTAATGCCCATTAAAAGTTCGAAAAGCTGTTTTATACGTGTCTTCTGATGCTAGTCTGATCTGATGGTATCCTGAACACAAATCTATCTTGGAAAAAATTGTAGCTGAGTTAAGTTCGTCTAAAAGCTCATCAATAGTGGGTATGGGAAATCTGTCCTTTACTGTCACAGCATTCAATGCTCTATAATCCACACAAAATCGCCAAGTCCCGTCTTTCTTTTTGACTAATAAAACAGGGGATGAGAAAGGGCTAGTGCTAGGTCTGATGGTACCCTCTTGGAGCATTTCTTGAATCATTTTGGTCATGGTATCTTTTTTTATGTGTGGGTAACGGTAAGGTTTCACATTGATAGGTGGTGTATTTGGTAAGAGGGTTATATGATGGTCATGCGGTCTAGATGGTGGTAAGCCTTTTGGCTGTTGGAAAATAGATTGAAATTTTGTCAAAAGGTTGGTGAGTGGGACTGGTAAAGGGGTTTGGTTAGATGGGGTCAAAATTGTGGGTACATTTGTTTGGGAAGGTTGTTGGATGGGTTCCATGAGTAATAAGTGAAAAGAGGCAATGGCATCGGTGTGAATAAGTTGGCGGAGTTGATGGAAAGATGTATTTGTGGGTGTTGAGCTGGGGTCGCCGGTGAGGGTTAGGGGGTATTTTGATGTTGAAAAGTGAGGGAGGGAATTGAAAAATCCGCTTGTATCGGTCCAAGGGTTCGAAGCCACGCCATACCTAGAACGATATCAGCACCCTCAATAGGTAATAAATAGAAAGGAAGGGTAAAGGGTTTGTTTTGAAGTAGGATTTGAACATTGTTGTAAATTCCCTCACACTGGAGGTGAGATCCGTTTCCCACCATAACAGAAAATTGGTTGATTGGGGTTGTATGTAAATTTAGGTGATGAGCAATTCTAGGCTGCATAATGTTATGAGTGCTACCCGTGTCGACCAAAACCATCACGGATAACCCATGGATTTTTCCTTTGAATTTTAATGTTTGTGGGTGGTAGTGACCTGTTAGAGCTTGGGGGGATAGCTGAAAATAAGTATCATTAAATTCTGTCTCTAGTGGATGTTCTTCCATGTTTAAACTTTCTGGTTCAGCCATCACTCCCTCTTCTTCAGCCAAGAGTATGAAAAATCTGTTTGTAGAGCATTTATGTCCCGTGATGAATTTCTCATCACAATTAAAACAAAGGCCTTGGGCTCGTCGCTCCTGAAGTTGGGCTTGGGTGAGTTTGCGTATAGGGAATCTTGGCTGTTGTGGGTTGGAATTTTTTTGAAGTGTAGGGTTGGGCTGGGTCGAAGGTGTTTGTGGTTTAAAATTCTGGGTGTTTGGGGTGGTAGGCATTGGTTTTTGGTAATTTGATGAGAAAGGTTTACTGAACTTTTGTTTGGCTTCTTTGAGTTTCGACTCAATTAATTTGGCAAGTCCAATGGCTTGGGAAATAGATGTGGGTTTTAGGATGGCTAATTCATGCTGGATGTCGATGTTCAAACCTGAGATAAAACAATTGAGAATTGCCAAAGGTGGCAGTCCCACCACTTGATTGCCAAGCTGTTCAAATTTCGTTTGGTACTCCATAACAGACCCTGTTTGCTTTAATTTAAATAATTCAGCTTGATGGTTTTCAAAAGTAGAGGGACCAAAACGTAATTCTAAAGCTCTTGTGAATGATATCCAATCTGTTAACAAGTGATTATGATGCATCCATTTAAACCAACCTAATGCATCTCCCTTCATATAAAACGAAATTAAAGATAAACGATTTTCTGGTGGTAGATTATAAAAGCTAAAAAACTGATCAGCCTGAAATAACCATTCTAAAGGGTTAGATCCATCAAATAGGGGTAGGTCAAGCTTGGGTGAGCGGATAGGTGGTAAGGGCGGTATATGGGCTAGGTGATGATATGGATCTGGTTGGGGAAAAGGGACAAAAGCAGATTGGGGGGTGTATGGTGGATAAGGGACAAAAGGGGGGTGTACAGCGAGTGACTGGGGGTGTATAGAGATTGTAGGCTGAGCGGGTGCGAATGTGTGGGCTGCGGGTGGCCGGACTGTAGAATGATTAGGTGTAGCAGGGTGATTAATAGGTGATTGGGTGGGTGTGCTCACATGGGTTAAAGTAGGTGACCCAAAAGATAAGGAAGAGGGTTGTATACCTGATGTGCTGCCACCAGCATTTGCAGAATGGTTAGGAGCAGCAGCTTGTAGTTCTTTTTGAATGGAAATTTTCTGCAGAGCTGCCATAAGAGCTTGGTATTTTGATTCTTCCTCAATTTTGTCATTCTCTAACCTTGTATGCAGCTGACCCACTTGTTTGGCAATATCTTCATGAACTTGAGCAAATCTTACATCCATTTGCTCTTGTGTTTCAGCCATAGCATTGTTTAATTGTAATGAGGACATTTGTAAAGCTTCTTCCAAAATCTCTTTAGAAGAGGGGTTTGGAGGTTTTGGGGGAGCCATGAGAGGTCTTGAGAAGGTAAAGGAAAGCACCAATGATAGATAAGTGTTCAATAACCCTAGATCTAGAAAGCATTAAAAGACAATAAGATAAAACAACTTTTCTTCTTAACTTGAAAGAGGCAACATACAAAGCTTATATAGTAGGGTTTGTTCTCTAAAAGGGCCACAAGCCTTAAAAACCCATAACAAAGGAAAATATTTAATAATTAAAAAAAAGACTAACGACACCCCCAATGGGCTTATACGAAATCTTCAAGCCAATTGGGCCTTTTTTTAATTCTGGCAGCCCTATTCCTAACAGTATGTGTTTCTTCTCTTATATATCCAACATTTCATCCATTTATAAGAAATGTGGGACTTAACCAGTCACACTTGAAATCGACAATCTCCCTCTTAATGTGAGTCCATTTACTATGCCCCTCAAGTAGAGGCTCTTTCATTCACATACACTTGTACCGTCATTGACATTCTTATCATATCACATGAATTTCAACGAGACACACCGTCTGACCAACACCTTATTCGGAACACTTTCGATACAAGGATTCATTCCCTTATTGTAGATCACATTCTATTTATTGGGCCATTTTCTATTTCCAATGTCAATCGTGTGCATTATAGTGGACCCTATATCTTCCTCCCTCACCAAATCAGAAACATCGTATTAATTCCTTCTTTTCATTTCTATTCAGTGATGAGATGATAACAGTAATGGTAATGGTGGCCAGCACATTTTGTTTCTTTTCTTTCATGTCAACATCATTGCTTTCAAATGAAGCAAATTTTTGGTTTGTGAACTTTCGGTTTCTTGACTCTTTTTGGGTAAATAAAGCAACATATTTGCCCTCAATTGTGATGATAATCATGAATGCACTAACTAAAATTTTAAATCCATATTTCAACAATATTTCTTTCCTTTCTAAATAACGACAATTCACACAAATTAAAAACATTTATAAATAAAGTTTTATTTTTCAAGTACCATGTCCATTACCATTTGTGATAATATTGTATTCATCTTTATCATAAATATGAAAAATAAAAGATATTGAATTGAAGGTAATTTAAATAAATTAACGGAATAATACAATTGAAAAATAGTTTTCTTTCATAGTCTAAATTAACAATCATATATGATATATAAATGTAAACTAACAAATATTAATAAATGATTTTGCTGAAAAATAAAATAAAATCATTTTTTTATTTTTTATTTTTTAAAAATAATATTCTTAATTAATTTTTTTTATACTGAAAAAATTACACATATTTTTTTAACAATTAATTATTCATATTAATTTAAAATATTTTATATTTTATAACTTTTATTTTGAATATTTATATTAACTTTTTATTTAAATATTTGTACATTTTTATACTTCAATCTTATATTTTAAAACATTTTATAAGATAAATAAGGAAATCTTTTTTACATCATATAAATTTATAACACGGTCTTTATCATATGTGCTCAAATAAATATCATCAAAGGACAATAATTTAATAAGCTTCAAATGACTTACTACATTAATAATTTATTATACATTATAATCATACAATATAATAAAGCAAAATGAGTAATTGGATAACTGTAACACATGCGAGCTCACATCAATTCTTATATTTGGACAACTTGCTAAAAGAGAAAAGTTTTCATTTGCAAAATTATTTAATTAAATAAAAAGTAAACTAAATAATTGTATTCTTTATATTTTATTTTTAAATTAATTATTTTATTAATTTTGAAGTAATAATGAAGACTATAATCACTCAATAGAAAAACTCAATAGTCACATTGGAAAACTTAATAAACACCATTTATCATTCATATTCATTTACCAATTTAAATGTTGTACGTTTTCAATGTGATTATTGAGTTTTATAGATTCTATCTCTATCACACAATTAATTTTTCTTTCCTATTCTCCTATTTCACAAATATTTTCATTTCCTATTCTCTCTCAAATCACGTATCAATTAATTTTCATTTCATATTCTCTCTCTCTCTCTCTCAAAATAAAATAAAAAGAAACAAAGAAAAATGAGGGCGGATCGAAACAACGCCAAACTCCGACGCGATTCACGTTGGAAACCGCTTGCAGAACAACAACAATGACACGACTCATGCCGGGAACCACCACACCGACGGAATTGAACCACCGCAAACCCGCGTCCTCCGACATCCACGAACAACCTCACGCTGTAACTCCCTCAGTGTCGTTACTGTACCTCCGTGCGGAACCAACTAAGCCGCCTTCCGTCTCCGCCTTAGCACCTGTTGATTTGATGTTCTAAAAATATTGATGTTGGTTTTAAATGGGTTGCCATTGCAGCATGTGTGGAGCTACTATAAGATTGTAAACACCGTCGCGGGTTAATTAAGAAGCACATCAGTTTTCTTATCTGCAAAAGCATTTCCCTAACATTGAAGTTGGTTTGTACAAAATTAATTATGATGTGGTTATGTTTAAAACTTGGATTTATTTGTGTGATTTTATTGAAAAATTGTTATTTAATCTGGTTAGTTATAATTTTAAAATGTTAAAACAGAAGGGAAGAAGGAATGAGTATGAAAGGCATAAACTTGACGCTCCAAACCTGCTCCATAAAATGGTGAGTTAAATATTTAAAGTTTGTTGTTTTTTGTGCTCATTTTGTTGAGAAGATATTTCTACCTTCACTCTTGTCTTTTACCTGGCCTTTCCACATTAACTAGATCTAAATTAGGCGAGAAATAACCGTGTGATTATTTTATTAGAATGATGTAGATAGATAGTAGAAACCATACACATATAGAACAAGGCTTCTAATTTTCACATCATGCAATTCAGGATTTTACAACAACTGTTGTCACTCTTTTTTTTTTGCAGCTTCTTCATAGAAAGACATAGGAAGCAACAATTGCTACTAAGATGCTAAAGGAATTGTTTGAAGCTCGCAAATCTTCTCCACGTGAACTCTCTGGTAGAATTTGAATTGGTAGCATTTCCTTTTACTACATACTTGAGTATACTAACTATTGTCTATCTCTTTCAGATTATTCAAATGGATATCTACAACCTGGGTTGGTAATGAACTATACTTAGCTTGTGCTTTATACAAGTTTAATCCATAGGATATGGATGACATGATCGTTAAGTGTGACAAGTGTGTCCCAGAGGATATGAAAATATACCAAAGAATGATGAATTAAATCTTCATGGAAAAGATAGGAAAAAAATTATACGTATACATGGATGACATGATCATTAAGTTCGACAATGCAAACTTGCGCGACAAATATTATAAGGCTTAATACATAGAAGTATACCTTCAGGGTTATAACCGAAAAATTCATAGGATTCTATCTGACAGATAAAGTCATAGAGGCAAATTCAGATAAGTGTGAGCGGTAGTTTTGTGGAGACCATCCGCAGAGGAAGTTTTGTTCCTTTATCTAATTGTCTCCTCTAAAGCAGCCATTGTCATCTTCATCTGAGAGGTAGATTCCACTCAAAGGTCAATGTATTTTTTATCCAAAGCATTAGCATGACCTAAAACAAGCTATGAGAAGATATAGAAAGTAGCATTGGCATTTGTGACTGCATCCAAGAAGGAGTGACATTACTTCTTAGAACATGCTATAATCATCCGTAAAGATATATGTCTTTAAAATAAGGCCTCCATAGGTCAAACCTAACATGACGAACGAAAAATGATATGTCAAAATATTTGAGTTTGGCAAATCTTTTGAGCCTAGGAAAGCATTAAGATCCCAGCTGTTCGAAGATTTCATAGCAGAAATGACTTCATGCGTACCTGAACCAGCTCATGCATGGTTCGTGTTCACATACGGGTCTTTGAACAATAAAGGAAGTAGGGCCAACCTTATATTGGAGAATAAAGTTGGGTTAATAATTAAAGTTTCCCTATGTTTTGAATTCCCCATTACCAATAATCAAGTTGAATATGAATCTTTCATTATCGGGCTTATTGTGGCAGCCGAGATGGGAGCATAAAATATGAAGTTTCAACACATACTCACATCTAATGGTATTGAACATAAATGGGGGGCTCGGGATAAATACTCATTATTTCAACAATATGGCAGCCTAACTAGAGAAAATTTAGTGAAGTTTGAATCTCATGAGATCCTGCATATTCTAAGAGAGAATATATCAGAGCATATGTCCTTTATAAAATCGCAAGTACCGGAGCTTCTGGCATCAATCACTCCTTCATCCATAAGACCCTAAAAAATATGATCATCGAAACTCATGAGGTAATGACGGTGGTTGTAACAGACACCTTGTGACCCTCATGGTTCACGCTCATCATGATATACATTGAGCATGATACACTTTCTATTGATCATGATGAAGAAGATTTTGTGAAAATAATGGTCAGTTTATATTCCTTAATTGTAGGAGTATTATACACAAGAGTCTTGCCACCCCTTATACTAAAATGCCTCGAAGGAGAAAAATCCGTGTACACCCTTGTTGAGGTGCACAAAGGGATTTCTTGGCAACACATTGGGGACTAGGCCCTAGCCTAAAAGATCATCAGAGTCGAATACTATTGACCATTTATGGTCCAACATGTCAAGGATTATGTGAAGAATTGTGAATGATTCCAAAATCACAAAGATGTTCATAATGTTTCCCCATCCAAAATGCTTGTGTTGGCATCACCATGGCCTTTCTCACAATGGGGCATGGAAGTTCTTGGTCCCTTACCTTTGGCTCCGGGTCAATTGAAATTTCTAATTGTAATAGTTGATTATTTAATAAACTGGGTTGAAGCATATACCTTATCAATCATCATTCCATGTTATTTGGGCCTATAGAACCACACCTCAATCCACAATAGATGAGATGCCCTTACGAATCACTTATGGGACTGAAGCCGTCATTCCAACCAAGATAGGGGAAGGGGAACCGACCTTTGGCCGGACACGGTCCCTAGAGAGGTCAAAGCGAAGAGAACATCTAGCTCATCCACGCCACTGATACGACGAAATGAAATCTTGAAGGACTTTATGATGAAATAAAATCATAAAAGACTATATCATAAAATCAAATTGTGAAAAACTATATGATAAATTAAAATCATAGAAGACCGCACAAAGAAATAAAAGTGTAAGAGACTATGCAGCGGAATAAAGACATGCAAATCCAGATAATGAAAAAAGATATGCAAAGAATGAGGATGGAAGCACATCAAAGCCATCTAGTGAAAGTAATTAGATTAATGACAAAGTTAAATCATGAGATATCCAAGAAACATTGTTACAATCACTGAAACTGGCTGCAAATTACAACTATTAATCAACAAGAGCAACAAGGTTCATCCTTGTCACCTATCAATTTCCCCTCCATGAATTCCTTCTCCAGGTCCAGCCACCCCGAGGAATCCTTAATTAAGAATAGAACACCTCCATCAAATTTAAGGCATTCTAAAAATCAGCCTGCGTAACATGGATGTTTCATTGATAGAGTCTTCAAGCTCCTTTTTCACATCTTCTAGCCAGTCCTAATAAGTTGTCACCTCCTAGGACTATTTTTAAAGGGAAACCTCAAATTACTTAACTTTAGAAGAATAAGAAGAAGAAGAAGAAGAAGAAGAAAAAGAAGAAGTCAGGGCTTCCCAGGCTTCTCCCAATTATTTACCCTTTCTGCCAATAGCCCCTTTATTGGTGGAAGATATAGGGATCGAATGGTCTAGAAGGGGGTTAAATATACTGTTCCCCTAAAACCATTTTTAAAAATGTTTCCTTTTATAAAATCAGAGTTTTACAAAAAGATCCTCATATTACAAGCTCGGAGGGCAATTGTTGATATCATGGGAGTATCTGTTCTGCAACCACCTTTACTTGGTCCTATCGGTCCCTTGAACATTGATTTGTCTGAGAACATAGAAACTCCAAAATTTTCTGAAGGCTTCCATATAGCTCTATCGAAGTAACCTGGAGAAAAAATTCTTCTTTTTTTGATGGATTTACAAACTCTAGCAACACCACACAATCTGAATCTTGGCATGCAACTATAGAACTTCATAAACATCAATAAAGGATAAACCTCTTTTACAATAGATCTCACACTCTCTAAATAATTGAGAAGAAACTTATGTTAATCTTGCTAGAGGTTGAGGATGAGTTCAGATACAAAATATAGATGTGAAAAAGGTGTTCTTAAAAAGTGGGTTTCCAATTTTTTTTAAAAGCTTTCAAAGTTATGGTTATCATCACAATCACAATTTTATATTATGGTGAGGGGGAGGCGAAAATGATTTTTATAGCTGCTTGATATTATGTATTACAATGAGTGAAAAAATGATGTTTGATTCGAGTCATAATAACATTTATAATTTGAGTCAAGTGGAAAACTAATTTGAATCAATATCTAAAACATGTGAAATCCATTTGTATGATTCAAGTCATGATTTGACCCATTATGCGAGTCATGAACACTATGAGTTGAGTCATAAAAAAATTACTTCAAATCAAACAAGACAGTGGCAAAATCCAGGTCATGATTTGACCCATGATTCGAGTCAAGAAGTATGTTATTCGAGTCACAAAGTTTTGTGATTTGAGTCATCAACATTGTGATTCGAGTCACAGAGTTTCCTGATTCAATTTATGAAAAGTGTGAGTCAAATCATGAGATGATAAAAAAATTCTTAAAATCCTCTATTTCATGTAATTCAACTTATAAGTAGAGTGATTCACATCACACACCTAAAATCTCAATTTTTTGCAATTTAAAGATGGTTTGAGATTCTACTAATGACATGACTTGAACCAATCTCAAATATGGTTCTTAATTCAAAAACTCGACTAAGTGACTTAAAGCATATTTCTCACACTAAAAAGAAACACTTTGATATATGCATGCAAAAATAGTATTTAATGAAAAATAACATTTAAAAAGCATTGTACTCAACTCTACGATATTTGCAAAAGACTAACTTATAGGAGACTCAATTACAAAAGCGATAAATGATAATAAATGAGAAAAAAACAAAATCAAATCCCTAAAGGGCATAGAAACTTCATTATCCCCCTTTTTTATGCTTGAAAAACTTTCATTGTAATTGAGTCAACATGATCATTAATTAAAGTGTGATCAAGGATTTCCTTCGTGCTCCCCCTGAAACATTGCACCGTATCAAATTTGCATAAAATGCATAAATCAAATATAGAATTATAGAACCTTGTTGTGCAGGTTATATAATATTCTTTTGATGATGACAACTAAATATGAACAAACCTATGATAATGACAAAAAGACTTCAAGGACAACCAAAGAGAGGTTAAAGATGAAACTAGGTCATTAGGGTTTGATGGAATTGACTAGCTAATGATGGAAACCAAATGAAATACATCTCAAGGTCAATGTCTACAAAGATAAAGCATTTGACAAGTCTTGAAGTATATGAAAATATGAAAGCTCTGCCTCGGTACGTCTGAGTGAATACAATGTAAAAGCATAAGGGCATTCATGTGAAAGTGCATGGCTAAATCACATACACACATAAACAAGTTTTCAAAATTATTTTCTCAAGAAAACATTTTCAAAAAAGCCTTGAATTTGTGTCAGATGAGTTAAGAGATGTCAGAAAAGCTTTGGGCAAATTTTTTCTTAGCCAATCGATTGTCACCTTAACTCAATTGATTGGGTCAGTTCAAAAATGTGCCCTAAGCGATTAGGACAACATATTAATGAGGTGTAATAGCTAAATATATCTTCTTACCATTTTGAATTTATTAAACGATTAACTTAGGCTTACCAATCGATTGGATCATGATGCCAATCAATTGTCACATCATTACTGGCCTTAAATTTTTTTCTTTTTTATGTCATCCTCTAGCCTATAAATTCTTCCAGCTTTTGAGATAAATGTCAAACACCTTATCAGCTAATGGAACAAGAACAACCTTTGCCCCTTTATCCTTGGGTAGAAGTATGTGTCACGTTGAAGAATAATCTAAAGGTCGGTACTTCTTCAGTACTCACACATATATTTGGTTACCCTTACAAAGGCCCAAACTACTAGGTTCAGCTAGGGCGGAGCGATCCTCAAATGATTTAATACTTCTTCCTCAAAACTATTAAAAGGATGTTAAAACTTCAATCTGGAGAACATACATTCATAGAGAGGAAATGAACACCTCTCAAAATAGCTACACACCATCTTGCTGGCTTGGATGGGAGAAACATACTAATCAGCAGATGGTTCTACATATGAATAAGCATCCTTTAAGATTTGAGAATTGCTGAAGGTCATATCTACCATACTATGAACAAAAAGATAATGTTTTTCATGTACTTGAGAAAGACCTTGGAAGTTGAAATGTTCTTTAACTTCATAACCACTAGGTTCTCAGCCATTCAAAGATTGAAAATATTTAATAAAATTATGAACCCTCGGTTCATCGTGATACACGTCGACAAACTCATGATTCATCGTGGGTAACACGTGAGAGAAGAGACCAACACCATCCTCTCTAACAATGGGATGACCTAACCTTATCCATATGACTCTTTTTGCATAAGTAATTGTATTTCCACCAAATAAGGGACTCAATAGTTCACTAACATCTACGGTGGACCCCTCATTAGCTTCAAAATTATCATGAAAACAACAAGGTTTAGAAGGGGTGGAAAACTACTAAAGGAAATACATTCAAACATTATTGGGTCTACTACCACAGTGTGGGATAAAGCATCGCTTAATTTATCGCCACTAGATATTTTTATAACATATGGATCTATTCACTTGTAGGTATTTTCAAGGTGATCCATGGAGGTTGAGTTCTTTTTAATTAATTGGTTGTTCAGTTTTGATGATGACAACACCTGATATCAAACGATATTTATTAAAATTCTTATTTATTAAAGATAGATCAAGCGATCGAATAAGCTCAAAATTTTTTATTAAACTATCCTCTCAAACCAAGATATCCTCTTGAATCAAGCTATCCTCTAGAACTAAGCTATATTTTAAAGATGTTATTGAAGATCAAGTCATATCTTTGAAGTCAACTTTATGGTCAAACGACATTCAAGTGAAGACTTTTATTTTAAGGTTCACTGAGGGTTTGTTTTATCAATTCTCTAATGATGGTTATCAACTCAAAGACATCTTAAGCCTCGTTAAACTAAAAGACTTAATATTCTTGTGTGATGCTAAATTTAGAGATAATGATGCCAAGACATGAAGCTTGAGAGTTGTGAAAGAGAGCAAATGTGAAAGATCTATTGGTCGTGTTCGTCTGAGTGACTAGTGTCGAGTAAAGGCACAAGGGTACTTCTAAAATACAATGGAAAAATCACACACACTAAAAACATTTGAAAAGCCTCTCTTTTAATTAGTAAAACAACTTGAAAATGTTTTTAAGGTCTAGCTAACTTATTAGGAGATTGTCTGATCCATTAGAGGGCTTTTTACAACTGAATAATCTATTAGCCCTAATCATATAATCGATTATCTTTACATTTTTTAGTTTAAAATTGATTAGAATAGTCTCTTAATGATTTTACTAGCTAAATATCAAAAACTTTCATTTTTGGCTTGAACAATCAATTATTTAAGGTAAATAATCGTTTGGCCTAATCGACTATGGAATTCATTTTGCTCGTGGATGGTTTCCAAATTTAAACCCCAATAAACAGAAAGTTTCTCTATCATTCGATTTCGAACAAAAAATAGGTTTTGACCCCCCCCCCCCACACACACACACTCTCTCTCTCACTCTCTATCTTTCTATCTCATTTTATATAAATCTATCGGCTTCTCACGTATATTTTTCCTTAATTCTTCGAGAGTTCTCTTGTGTCTAAGTGAGGGTCATTGTCTTTAAGGGTAATTTACCAAGAGTCCATTATCAAGAATGCATTATCTCTTGAGTAAAATATCATTATATAAGAAATTGTTTAGTTACGAGTTAAAGTAGTAAATGCTCTTGTTTGGTTTAGGAGATTGCCTTGAGAAGTATTTGTTTGGTTCATGAGCATCACTAAGAAGAAAAGCTCGCTTTTGGTTCATGAAGATCAAATCTTACAATCTCCATAACAGTTCTTGAGCTCAGTCCAATGTAAAATCTCAATTGGTTTGAGATTGGCTGTGTAAAATCTCATTTCAGTTCAAAGGTCAGTTTATGTTAAGCATCAGTTAGATTCGGAAGATAACCAACATAAAACTCCATCTTGATTTGGAGGATAACCAACGTAAAAATATATCTTGATTCGGAGGATAGATAGGGTAAAACTCCATCTTGGTTCAAGATCATCTCGTGGAAAATCTATGTCCGGTTTAGAGGATAGCCACTCTAAACTCAGTCTAAAATATGTTCATTATTTGGTTCAAAGTTATCTTTTAAACTTTATAACCTTGTAAAAGGAAGTTCATAGGCATATCCTATTGAAAGATCTCAAGATCACTGGATACTCTCAAGAAGAAATTTTTTAGGACATAAGTAGGTCAAGTTAGGTCGAACTTGTATAAATCTCGAGTGTATTTCTCTCTCCCTTATCGCTTTTACTATTCAATTATTTTTCTGCAGCTTGTTTACTTGTTTGTTTTACAAAATATTTTCAAACTCTGATTTTCCAAATGTTTTTGTTTTCAATCCTCCACAATTTACCCCCTCTTGTATATGGAGACACATGTCCAACAAGTAGCATCAGATTATAACTCTTGTTTAAAGACTAATCGTCTCACGAAAAACCTCAGATATGTTTTAACCTTAAACATTTGAGTGCTAACTTTATATGTGCGACTCTTCTCTACCGTATCAAAAGGTTCGTTCCCCGCACCATAACTTCATTCACTACTTCATTATTCAATTTTGATTCCTCAATGTAATAAATTTATAAATTAAAAT
This sequence comes from Vicia villosa, assembly GCF_029867415.1. NCBI lineage: Eukaryota > Viridiplantae > Streptophyta > Magnoliopsida > Fabales > Fabaceae > Vicia > Vicia villosa. The sequence continues at coordinate 99,294,719 of NC_081181.1, read as the reverse complement.
TAAAATTCTTTGAATATTTAATGTCAATACTCAATACATCCCTTGGATGTATGGTAGATAAGTCACTTTCCATAGATGAGGCACTTGTTTTTGAAGAAGAAGCATATATGCGTAGGTTGTGTTGTAGGACATAGATATTATATGACTATATTTGAAATGTTAGTTCAATGAAAGAGCTTAATTTTGTTAACTTAAAATATTCAATATTATTTAAAACTAATATAAAATATTCATTAATATCATTTTAGTTAATTAAAATTTTCTTCTTCTCAATTTCTTAAACAAAACTAAATCATTTTAAATAAGATAAAATGGTCAATAAATCCAACATTATTGGGACTGGTGAAAATTTGAACTGAGAAATCATTGCATTGCATGTGGCTTTGACATTCACTAAATATTTAAGGGGTACCCTGCCATAGGGGTAATCCATCACATGCCATAAAGAAACTTACAAATAAGTCACGGATCAAATGTTATTTTTTTTGTCTTATACAATTTGTAGTGGTAGCTTATAGTACTATTTCATCTACATTAATTTATTATATGTTTTGAAATTCACGAACCTTAGAATAGAATGAAACCAAATGGATAAGACAGTAGTGTACATAACTGGTTGAGATCTTGCGTTAATCAAGGATTATTATTCATCGTAATGACTAAAATATTGATAATTTCACTTATATAACTAGTGGGAAACCCGTGCGTCCGCACGGGTTCTGGTGTCGTTTTGTGTATCGTTTTCTTAAAGAATAGAAAATAGAAATAATATTAGAATGGAATAAATAAAATGTGTAGGTTAATAACTTTGTTTATACATATATACAGTAAACGGAATAAAATCGGTAAAATGGGTTATTAGTAAATAAAACTATGAAAATAACATAGGTTGATATAAAAAACGTGTAGGAAAAAAAAAATAATAGGATGAGTTTTTAAATTATTTATATTATTTATGTAGTTAAAATTAGTAGGTCCAATAAGTCAAAACTTGGAAAGAAAAAAATGAGATACAAATAGGGCAAAAAAAAAACCAATAAATATAGTTTATAATAAATATACTTGACATCACAAAGTACTAATCAGTTTGTAATGTATATGATTTAATAGTTGCAACAGAATTTGTTTTTTTTAAAAAGGACAAAAAAGAACAAAATCTAATGGGCCCAAGATAAGGACATTAGGCTAAATATAGTACTAAAGAGCCCAAGACAAACACATGCAACAGAAGGTAATATATAGGTTGTTCGCATATGTTCAGTTAGTATTTTCCTCAAACGTTAGGGTTTCTGGACGGTGACGAAGGCTGTGTCGACGGAGCAACGAACGATCTCGCGGTGCAATGACAGATTCCGGGCCATATGACATCCCCCAACGGTTAGTTGCATGTAGTTATATTTGAGTATGATTTCAGTTTTCATCTTAATCGTTTATTTATACAGAATTTGCTAAAACGTGAACACCTTTCAAGTGTTTACTTTCGTATGAGTTAATTGTTCATGTTTATCATTTTTTAGGTTTTAATTGTTTGTTGAAATTTCAGAACGATACAGCAACTCGCAAGGGAGAACAACTGGGAAAGAGTGAAGAGGGAGATTGAGATTCGGTGGGTGGTGCAACTGATAACTCAAGCAGGTAAATGGAGGAGAGGTTGGGAGAGAGGCAACCGCAGGAAGTGGGTTGGATGCCTCTGGAAACGTGAGAGCCACTTTCGGCGTGTAATGGGAATTCTTGACAAACGACTTTCTTCCATAAAATGGAAGGCAGGATGGCAATCCGCCCATTCTGGAACTGCTGTAGGCATTGCTGCAGGTGAGGGTGTTATTTGTTCTGGCGATAGGAAAAGGAAGTCCATTAGAAAGGCTGAATCTGATGTGATAGTATTATCCTCTGACTCCGAAAGGTAAAAGCTTTACACCATCTGGTTAACTGAGTTACTTTGAATTTAGTTGATAGTTATTATGGGTATGTGAGAAGCCATATGAATTAATTTAACTGCTGGACATATCAAAGGAAGAAGATGACCTTAAGTAGGTAATACATAAGGATAAAAGCGGTGTGATAATTGTATTAATGTGTTGATACAAGTTTCTTTTGATTTTCTTCTGGATGTAGGGAAGAACAGGTTGGTAAAGAAATGGAAAAGTCTAAGAAGAGGCAAATGACCAAGAAAGGACATAGCACAACAGTTGAAGAAAGGTAAAAGTTAGAAAAGTATTATAATAATCTGCGTAATGTGGAATAATTAGGAAGACGGTTTTAATGTGTTTGTTGTTGTTGTAGGGAAGGGATGGATGGCACAGGGTGCACAAAGCTGGACAACAGCAGCAAGAAGCAATATGGACCCAGTGGCAGTGTGAAAGATAGGAGATCTGTTAGGAAAGGGAAAGAAGTAATGGTAGAGGATGAAGAGGACGACGTTTCTATTTCATCTCATGTGGAAAGGTATATATAAAAATTTCTGTTAATATTTAGAAGGTAATCCAAATCAAAAGTGAGACCCTAAATGTTAAAATTGATTTTTATAATTTATACAAGGCATTAAAACATAGATTTTGACAACCTGCTATGTTATAGTAATAGAATTTAGTTGATTATTATTATATAAATGTTTGATAATGCTACAATTACATTCAGCCAAGAGTATGAGGCAGTTGTAATGGAAAAGGAACAAAGCTGGATCCAGGAGGTCACCAAGCCAGCAACAATGGGGACTCAGGTTCTTGTAAGTTCCTAAGTTAAAGTCTACATGTGTCTGACATGATTTATAAAGTTATTCTAAGATTTTCATTTAGGAAAATTTAATTCGAGCAATGCATTTAAAATTGTAGCAAATTCCTGCTGAGGTAATCACTGCTTGTAACTTGGTCGGCAAGAACAGCATCATGTTGTATGACACAGAGATACAGAAGGGCTATAAATGTGTCCTGAAGAAGAGAGATGGGAAAAATGAGATGTTTGTAGTGGTAGCTTATAGTACTATTTCATCTACATTAATTTATTATATGTTTTGAAATTCACGAACCTTAGAATAGAATGAAACCAAATGGATAAGACAATACATAACTGGTTGAGATCTTGCGTTAATCAAGGATTATTATTCATCGTAATGACTAAAATATTGATAATTTCACTTATATAATAAGTTAGTCAACTTATGGGTTTTGCTAGCTTCCAGGTTCAATCTTTAACATTCTATGTCTCATCCTTTCGTTCTGTTTTGTAGGTATTATATTCCTTCTCTTCTAAATTTCAACCGTACATAAGTTACCAAAAAGAGTGAGATAGTATTATACTCATACTTAAATTCATTTACTAATTATGCTAATTTTTTTTTTAATTTACTGAATAAGTAATATATTCAATTTATATTGAATTCAAATATATCGATTACTCAATTAATTTAACAAGATTTTTTAATAGAAACAAGAGAATATTAGAATGCACATAATATGATATAAAGATTTGGTTGTAACAATATTTTTTAATTTTAACACTAAAATGGAACAAAAATGAAATAGAGTTAATTTTTTATTTAATTTTATAAAATAGTTTTTAATTAAACCTAAAAACTAAAATAGATTTGAAATTTTCTATTTTATTTTAAAGTTTATGCAACATCGTTATTGGTCAACAACGACCATAACTCCAATTACGATCATCCACGATCAATCGATACTTCAACCATCATCGACCACCTATCACTACTAGAAATACACGTATTACCTGCGGAATTTCCTGCGACTTTATTTAATAAACTAAAATTTCCTGCGGATTAAGAATTGGCAGAAAATTCCGCAGGAATACCTGCGGATTTTTCTGCGGTTTATATATTTCAAACGGAAAACGAAACTATAATGCAAAATCCGCAGGTAATTTCGCAGGAAACTTTCCTGCGAATTTTGCTGCGGATATCTGTTCTATTAAAACAAAACTTTTATACAAAATCCGCAGGTAATTCCGCAGGAAAGTTTCCTGCGGATTTTGCTGCAAATTTAACTATTTTCTTAAAATAATAGTAATTTTTGTCTAATTTTTTTTTATAAATTAATTATTATGTAATGGTTAATTATTTAATATTATTATATTAATTAATGTTTTAATGTGAATTGTGTTATTTTTAAATTTTTATTTTAATTTTTTAATGAAATAAAAGGTATAAAAAATTTGAAAAATAAAATTTATAAAAGGTATTAAAATTTTTTAGAATGGGTATCGAAGATTTTTTTATAATAACCAATTTTTTTTAAAATTACATAAGTAATTCATATTTCAAAAATATTACCTCAATAACCACGTTTGGCCATTCTATATTGCGCTTCCTATTTTTTTTTTAAATTTCAATAATCCGGGGATTTACTGTTTCTTACGAATTTACCTGCAAAATTTACTTGCAGATCGGACATTAAAATATTTTACCACAGATAACTGTTTTTTTTAAAAGTAGGTGGCGTCATATGGAATGACGACTACGTGAAAAACACTCCCAAACATGATTGACGATTTCTCAATGCATCTCATAGATCTTTTAGACAACACACAAAATTTTATTTATGCCTCAAACTTCCGTAGATGTATCTCCAGAAACACCCTTTTAAAAAAAAAAATCTCCGTGGGTATCAATTAAAAAAATTAAATATATTTTGGTTAAAAATTCTAATATCTATATATATATATATATATATATATATATATATATATATATATATATATATATATATATATATATATATATATATATATATATATATATATATATATATATAATTGTTTATACTTTATTTAAAAAGTATGTACCATTTTTTTTGGTTATTAATATTATTATTAATATTAATATTATTAATAAGTTACATTTGTTTTTTTTTTAAAAAACAAAGGTTATATATATATAAATTATAATATATTTTCTACATATTGTTTATGGGTTTAGTCTCGTATACTGTATCACCATCTTAACTTCTGAAAATGTCTTCTTCCCTCCATAAGCACTTATGAGAAGTGCTTTTTCATTTAAAAAACACTTATTTTTAAAAGTCATTCTCTCTACTCGCCTGATCATCATGAAACAATGCTACCAAATAATCAATCAATTGATTCACTCCCAATGAATGATAAGGAATTACCGGCAAAAAATATGGATGACAGGGTGACGGGATTCCGGCTGGGGGACGTTTCCGACGGCACGCTCAGTTTGTGGAGCCGTGGAAGTCGAGATTGAGAGGTGCGGCGGAGCTATGAGGTAATCGTGGAGGTCGCGATGGAGTTTCAAGGTTGTTCTCGCGTTTTCGTTGACAAATCCGGTGAAACACGTATTCCGCGTTTTTGATTTTCTCTTCTTCTCTTCTGTTCAATTCTTGGTTGCTTAATCGTAGTTGTGTTATCATTGATGATTGTTGCTCAGTTCTTGCTATCGAATGCTTTCAAAGTGAAGAGTTTTTCATCTCACACACAAGGTGTTTGATGAAAAGTCTCAACCAAGCTCTTAGTCTTAACATGTATTAGTATAAAATAAATTGCTTGGTTTGCTTAATTGGTTTGTTTATTTGGTTGTTTGTTTTGAATGACATCAATTTGTTCTCAGTAGGAAGTTAATTTGAACTGATTTTATGTCAGAAGTAGCTGTTATGAAAATCTTAGGATCAAATTAGGGGCTTATGTTTATTTGTGGCAATGGGTGAGGGAAATAGGAAGTTTGCTAAGGCTTTTGCACTAAATAAGGAAAGAGGTTTGACTTTCTCTCTTTTGTCCATAGTTCTTGGATGCCTTTTTACAAACTATCCTGAACTAGACGGTTGAGCAGAGAATCGACCAATTTTTTAGTTTGCTTGATTCTGGTTGTACTAGTTTGTGGAAGAAAAAGAGGCCTTCAACCAGTCGGTTGCTGCAAGTACAGAATCACAAGGCTAACACCGGTGACAAATCATTTGATTTAACAGCTTCAGGTTATTGGTTAATGTATTACAGTTCAATTATGATACTGATTTTCTAGTTGAATAGTTTATCCTTAATCTTTTGTGCTCCAAGCAGTAGATGATGTTCGTGAAGATGTGAAAGCGACTAAAGCGTGAGTAGCATCAAGTTTTCTACTATTTCTTTTTCCTTTTCTCTATTTTGTTTGTTTATCATTTGGCTTTTTGGTATGTTTTTTCTCTAATTAATTAAATCTGAATCTTGATCTAACTTTATTGATTTTTTTTGTTGGTGATTTTTTTTCTTCAGGAATCCAACAATATCTGAGAGTGAAAACCAGTTGAAAGAGAAGTTTCAAATAGATCTGATGGTGCTTATTCTTTTCTTCATCAACTTCTTTTATTCCTGCCCTTGTTTCAGTTCAAAGCTTGAGTCTACTTTTGTTTTTCGTTTATTTTATTGCTACAAAAATGTGGTATCATGCAACTGTATATTCAAGCGATAATATGTTGATCTGTTTTCTTTATATGTTGATCAAATTCTTATGTTTTACTCGAGCCTATTTGCAACCAGTGTTCACTAGATTAATGAATTCTCTTATTTCAAAATTTTGGCTTTATTTGTGTAGGTTATCAAACTAAATTCAATAAGCTTATTAGGTTTTTCTTCATAGATGGGGCATTCTGCTGCTGTATGGGAATTTAGAGTAGCAACTAAGCTTACAAAGGACTGGAATGGAATTGATCAAGTTGTACTTCGGACGCCATACAAGGTGGTTCGGCACGGGTGAGAACTTGTTGATTGAGATTCAGATACCGGTTGAGTATGTTACTGCTACAAACTGTTTAGTAAGATTAAGGTTCATTATTTTTACGAAATGGAAATGGGAATTATTACATTTATTTATCGTAGCTAATTATCTTGACAAACAATTGAGTTGCTGCTCCAATCCAATGCATGCTTTACTTCTGAAACATTATGTTTTATTTGTTTAAGCAATATGTCATACTTCAGTCTGTTCACGTTGCATAAAATCGGTCTTTTGATTCACATTTTGAGCTAATGTTTTCTGATACTCTATGAAATTAGTCGAGATTCTTTACTGCTTGTTACTGCTATGAAAAGGAATTTGGTCTGGACATGATAACAAACATGAAAAACAAAATCGTATTTTATGATTGATGATATACTGAAATTAAGAATAGCTTGAGTTATAATTAATAGTCTTGCTTTGAAATTCGAAGATGTGTTTCAGAGCTGCGATTCAAAGCAAATTAAAATTTTATGATGCTCTTGGTTTTTTCAACTTACTGATTTTGTTTCTTTTGTAGATCCTGCTGCCGCAGCTGCTTCTTAGGACAACAAGGTAACTACTAGAAATACTCTGTTTATTTTATCATGATTTTGATTGTATTGGTTTGTTATTGTATAGGCGCTGATCGTCGGCTATTTGATGCATTTATTCTGGCAATAAACAAGGCTCTAATTGTGCTAATTTTGAGTTACACCAAGCGAGTAGGCTCCAGCAAAACTCCCAAGCAGTACCAGTCTGGGTGAACGACGACATCGATTCCAACGATTTCGGCAACACCGACGGGAACTCGTAAGAGAAGCGCTTTGGTGGAAATACTTGATAACACGATTCCATACTGATATTTGATAGAGAGCCATTAGGTCTGTGTCGGTTGGTAGAGCAGTACTTGATAACACTGATGTTGCAGTTAAGGCCTTAAGACCAGACATAACTCAAGGGGAGAAGCAATTTCATCAAGAGGTAACTTCTTTTGCAAGATACAAGAGGCATAAAATTTCTGGTTTTAACAAATATGTTTTTTTTGTCGATATAAGTATATACCAGTTATATACAGAATTAATGTGATTTGATTTTGTACGGTAGGACTTGTAGTCCTGTACTTTCTAGCTTCATTATAAATTCAATGTGTAGTTGTGTATTTTGGAACGAACTGAATTTTAGCTATCAACTCTTTTTCGATTTTGTTTCGACATTGTTTGCGTTCTGAAATTTTCTTCAATTAGAATATTAGAATTAGAATATGAGTTGTTAATGAATGTTTTAGCTAGATGAGAACTTGTTTGTGCTAGATGTTGATATTCAGGTGGGATTATGTATGTGATTGTAGATATTAATACTAGATCTCATGCATCGTAATACTAGATATTATTTCTAGTATAAACCTTTGTATACTCATAGAGAAACAAATAATAAATTATATTTTTTTTTAAATTTAAAACTACATTACCTGCGAATTTACCTGCGGATTTATCGTTCCTGTGGATTTACCTCCGGACTTACCAGCGGAATTTACAGCGGATTTACCTGCGGATTGTTCCTGCGGATTTAACTGCGGATTTTCCTGCGGAATTACCTGCCGAAAATATTACCCACTAAGGTTTTAGCTGGGGACCAAATACCGCAGGAAAATCCGCAGGAAACACTTTTCCTGCGGAAATTTTGCTCAAATCCGCAGGAAAACAGAGTATTTCTAGTAGTGTATATAATCACAATTTTAAAATCTCTAAATTTACCATCATTATTGATTGTCGATCGCTACTCCAACCATCATTATGATCCTAGTAGACCATTGTCAACCACCACCGACCACCACTATAATCAATTATGATCACTATTTTATACATTCATGATCTTCAATCTGACCACCACTTGCTACCTTTATGACCACTACTCTAATCACAATCAATAATCACTCTGGTCATCACCAAGCACCACTATGGCCATTGTCAATCATTATTTACCACTATGTTGATCATCGTCGATCACCACTCCATCTTCCTCCAATCACCATCATCATTTGTTACTATTCATACCATCGTAAACTATCACCTTAACCACCAGTGATCGTCAATCGATTACTAACACTCTTACCACCACTGACTACCAATCACTTTGATCACAATAGATCACCACTCTAACATACATCTACAGACAACCACCACTTTTAACTACATTATTAAAATGGCTATTAATCAAATATAATATATTTGTAATATTTTAATTATTTTATAAATCTAATTGTGTGAATTATGTATATTAAAATATAAGTATCATGAATATTGATTTTGTTATTGAAAATTTTATAACTCTAAGACTAAAACTTATTTTTGTTTTAAAAATTTAAAATAGAAATTGATTTTAGTTTTTGAACATTATAAAACTTAAAACCACCCCAATAAGATTTTGCGGAATTATATATATATATATATATATATATATATATATATATATATATATATATATATATATATATATATATATAAAGTCGTTTTATATTACAACCGTTTAATAATCAAAAATATTTTATCCTATAATCACTTTTAAACATATATATATATATATATATATATATATATATATATATATTTTTGATTATTAAACGGTTGTAATATAAAACGACTTTATATATATATATATATATATATATATATATATATATATATATATATATAATTATAATTTATCGATAATATCAAACGTTTTACAATAAAGAGGAAGATATCATGTTCGCTTGCACCCGATTTTTTGGGTTTTTTTATCTTCTCATTCTCAAATTGTGAAGAAAATTATTATAAATGCTACTTATGCTTGACGTGATCAAGAAGTTGGAGAAACCAAGAGTTTAAGAAACTTATTGCTTGCTAGGGTTTGAAATAAAAACCCAATTTGCATGGGTTGTGTAACACCCTAAACCCGTGATAATTTTTTTCTTTCATTATAAAAATATTGCAGAATATAAGAATATAAAACAAGGTGTCACGCCACCAAAATACTCAACTTTTTACTTCGAAATAAAAATTTAAATCCAAAACATAACAATAATGTATGATTATTCGGTTTAAGACAAGTAGAGAAAAAAGCAAAATAATCTCAACCCTGATGTTACAATATCATAGTTATTATTCCAAAATAAACATAAATCAAGCAAGAAGTCGAAGTGTCCATCTACACCATCATCCATAAACAACCAATAACAATCACTCCTCAGTCTTAACCTAGGAATCGTCTGCACAGGGGTTCATATAGAGGAACGTAGAAAAAAATGTGGTGAGAATACATTCTATAAATTTACAATGGTATACATATATTAAGGGTAGCATGAATAAGAGATGCACCATTATCATGCCATTCTATACAGTCACCTAACGTTCACGTTATACTTATATCATCACATAATCCCTCACCATAAACATATGACATTATTTGGCATTTCACAATAATCAAATAAATTCAGTTCATATTTCACATCATACATATAACATGATTCAACATTTTACAATAAGCATATAACCTCAAGTCACATTTTATATATACATATAACATCAATCACAATCACATAATATTTTGACATATACAAGAATAATATGCAATGCTCATCTCCTCTACTCCCGTACATTTGGTATCATTACCGGATTCAAAGTTATTTTACTAAAATCCTAAAATACTAGACCAAAGTCCTAAAACACCAGATCGAAGTCCTAAAATACTGGATCAAAGTCCTAACACCATACCAAAGTCCTAACCTAACTCCGAAATATACGATGCATGATGCTTCAAGCAATGCAATCTCCCATCTGAATCTCCAACACCAAAATTTGACACCGCCGGTTAAGGCTAACACCAGTTCTTGCAAACCTAATAACACTGTCAATTAGGCTAAAATACCGGCTCTTTCAAACCTAAACATAATCAACACCAATATTTAACATTGTCGATTAAGGCTAACACTGTTTCTTACGAACCTAAACAAAATCAACACTGGTTCTTATAGAACCTTAAGGTATTAACACGATCATTCACAATACACCATTATATCACATCAACACCTCACTTGTGTGCTAACTTAACAACTTAATATCATATACATATTATCAAGACACTGGACTAAAGCCATAAACTTGATAGCTTGACTCACATAAACATTTTATCAATACATTAGACTCATGTCCTTAGACGCTCAACATTTTATTCACACAGCAATGATCAATCATTGGACTAATTTCCTCAATATCAATATTTTATTTCACAAAACCATTTCATTAACATTGACCACTGTCCTAAAACATCCTCATAATTCATTCATAGTTTACAAGTTTCATATCATCAAAACTTTGGATTTGTGTCCCAAAATATTAACAACTTAATTCACATAAACATCTTATCAAAACATTGGACTAATGTCCTAAAACATTTACAACTTTATGTCATCAACATTTCATAATATCATGCAACAATAATAACAACATAGCATCTGAAATAATGTTCCTCGTGAGACAAATGTTGGACCAGATGTCTAGGACAACTTGTCCAACCAGGTTTCACACAATATGACAGCAACACACAATTAAAGACAAAGAAATAAATAACACGAGAGAATTGGTAACCCATTTTAGTGCAAACAACACCTACATCTAGAGGGCATCCAACCCGAGAAAGAAAATTCACTCTTCTGTAGAATTAGTACAAAGTGTCTTAAATGAACAAGCCTCTTGTTCAATGCCCCTCTTCTTAATTCTACCTTAGTGTCTTTCTATTTAGGACTATTGCTAAATATGAAAACCCCCTCTCACTTTCTCTCCATCACTAATCCCAAGTGATCAACAACAATAATCAAAGTTATCAATTTTAAATTACAACTCACCTAAGCAAACCAACTATTATGCCTTATGATATGAATGAAGCAATATTGTGGAGTACAATTAACACAAACACAAACTCATCCTAAAGCATAAAATACACTCAAGCTCGTCGTCTTCAAGGCATGGATTGAGTCTCTTTATATAGCAATCAGTAGTTGAGATTTTATCCTTGGATATAGGCAGTGATATCATCCAGATATGGTGAAGATTCAATAAGGATTCGTTTCTCTAAAACATCTCCACTAAAAAAATGTATTTGATTTGAATTCAAATTTAAATCTCCATGATTTAAATTTAATCTAATTAAATAATAAAATAAATCAGATTGCTAAAAGATTGCAATAATCCTTATTGCACACATCAGCAGAAGAATACGCTCTAAGCAACTGAAAAACACACACACACAACAACAACCTTGTCTTGCAGACAAGGGATAAATGTTGCACACATGCTGGGAAATTAGTTCCCAAACATGTCCTTCTTCACAAACTATGTTGTTTTGTATAATACAGTCAATCTAAAAGGAAAACAACCTCAACATATATTCACACAACATCAACACAACAACATTTTCACGTAGCATACATTTGGTCATTCAATTTGTGCAACAATATTTCTATCAAAACAATCCTTAATCATATTTTCTATTAATCGTACCTCAACTTCAAATAATTATTTGAAATATCAAGTGGAGCCGGAATCAAGCAAGTGAACATGTTTTGGAAATCTTAGAATGTCTATTTTAAGACTATGATTTTTATTTTGGGGCTTAAGGTCACAATTGGTACAGTTTAATCGAACAATATGAACTGGTGCAAACACCTGGTAGAATGTTTTGTCTAACTTGTATGTAGTAGTTCTCCTACTGTACTTAATGAATGGGATACTTATTAACTCTAATACATATGAAATTTTGTCTATTTTCTTATGACATAAGGTTTACTCTTAAAGAACTTGTGTAGAGTGAGTTGTACCAAAAACACTAATAGTATGCCAATTAATTGAGCTGCAGAATTTCAAAACATTAGCTGGACTTACATATCAATTTATTTATCCTTGTGACAATTAAAATGATCCAATTCAAAGTTTATCACGTGATAAATCATGTCTAGTTTTTAACAATTTTAATTTCACTTATAAAAGATCTTTGTAACTAAAATTATAAGCAAAATACTAGCATGGTATACTATTCGCAAGTTGTAGAATTTTAATCTTAGCTAGTTCTTGCTGATTTCATTTAATTTCCACTCCTTAGGATTCCATATAACTCCTTAACTTGTCCCCAACATTCAACAAACCTACGTAATTCCTAATTACCTCCATTACCAACATCAGTCATTCACCATTCATAACTTGGTTCACAACAAAGTATTATCAAAACATTGGACTTATGTCCTAAAACATCATACAACCTTATACAATGAGTCCTTATTCTAAATATTTTCACACATATAAGTATCATAAAATCATTATTATAAGATAGATCTACGCGTTAGCTTTCTATCACATCTGACCGCGCCTCTTAATATGAGTTTCCTAACTCAAGTTATGTATTTTTTACTAATATGTTTGGTATTTCCAAAACGGCCTATGGGTTTAAACGAATATACAATTTTTTACTCCTTTTAGTACCATTCAAACATCAACCAAACAATATAATTTCATCACTAAGATTCATCAATTCATCAATAAATAATCTCAACATCAATTCATCAAATTCATGAGAATGCAAATCCAATTATGCAATTAAATTTAATCATGAGCAACAAGAGGGATATTCGTGGCCTATGACTCATGGGATCCTTATCTCCAAGGGAAATCACATATAACTTCATACAAAATTAGGGGTTCAAGGAAAACTTCACTATCCTAGATATAGGATACCAATTTGTAGAATAATTCTCCTCTTACCTTATTTATGCAGAAATTTCACAAAGCTCTCAACAAAGATGAAGTTCATTCCTTGCTCTACTCCAATCGCTATCCTCTCAATGAGATGAGAATTTTCTTCTAGAGTTTTGGAGAAGAAAGGTGGGTTTTTTGTGTGTGATAGGGTTTCTTGCCTCTTTCCTTGTTTTCTCAAGAGATACTTGTTTTTCTCTTTTCCTTCATCTCTCTAATTCCTTCTTATAATTTTTTGGGTTAAATATATAAATCCCCCCCTGCAATGTTAGGGAATTCAAGTTTTAGCCCATCGTAATTTTTTTTTTAAAACAACCGTCGTAATATCTAGATTCCCTCACTATAGCTCCTGATTGTCCCAGATTCTAATTTTAAGTGACTTGACACTCAAATTGGATTTTTATTTTAATTTTGATTTAATTTTTTTAGCCACGTGGAATTTATTAATTTTTAATTTTTTTTATTGTTTCTTATATTAATTTTTTTTACGTTTTGTTTTTAATTAATATCTTTCATTTTGTTTTTAAATTTAGAAATTATTTAAATAAAAATTTGAAATTAAACATATTGGATCTGGGGCCCATTTACTCTTAGCCTATTTTCATGTTATTAATCCCTATGTTGTTTTGCTTTATATACACTTAAGTTTCTTGCTCCAAAAACGACGTGGGACTATATCTGTTTCAGCTTGTTCAAGAAACCTGCCTGAGACTGCAAGCTATCAAATGTTATCATTGTTTTTGAAAGACCATAAATGCCTAAACATATGGAAGACATAAAACAATAAACAAATAATATTTAATGAAAATCAAATAGAACATGCAAATCAAATAGAACATGCAAATTTAAGACTTGTCATTCAACCAAACAAGTCTTCATGGAACCACTAAACAAGTCTCCAGCTAACTTTTTAAGAATTTGTGATTCTCTTTAAACAACCACATGACATTGTAGAGAACTATGTTTCATAGAGACCATAATTTGATGCACTCAATAAGCTTGTAAATTTTTTATGCAGCTTAGGAGCCAAACACGTTACCTGTCATACCATATTTCCCGTCTCTAATAAAAAAATAAAATCCCCCAATGTTAAATAAATAATACATACATTGTAAGTTATAGTGGTTATTATATCAATACATTTGAGAAATATCAATACATATGATATGATGGTTATTATATCAATACATTTTTCCTGCTTCCAACATTATTATGATACATTTGAAACACTATCAATATATTTGAAACAATCTAAATAGGATATGTTATTTTGCACTTCGTGGTGACTGGTACAATTAGTTTCTATGCATGTTTCTGAAACTGTTGCATGCTATACTTATTGTTGTTGCATGCTTTAACTAGTTGATGATGATACATTAACGTGCAATAGTTGTTGTTGTTATTGCATGCTATAGTTGTTTCAAAACACAGAAGATATATTTTGATCTGAAACAGTGAAGAATATATATATCTATATATATATATATATATATATATATATATATATATATATATATATATATATATATAACCTTGCACATGAACTTGCAAGCTATAGTGGTAGTCTAACTGGAAAAACATTTAAGCAATTTGTTTCATCTATATAGGAGTCCCACATCGTTTGGTAGTACAAAAATATTAGTCTTTATAAGTCAGTCACTCATATGGCCATTTGAATTAAAATAGGATGACAGTAATTGGGTCAAAAACCCAATATGTTTGACAATAAATTTTTGTTTAAATAATATCTTAATTTAAAAACAAAACGAAAAAATATTAATTAAAAATAAAACGTAAAAAAAATTAATATAAGAAACAATAATTTTTTTTAATAAATTAAAATATTCCATGTGGCTAAAAAAATTAAATCAAAATTAAAATAAAAATCCAGCTGTACTGCCAAGTCACTTAAAATTAGAATCTGGGACAGTCAGGTGCTATAGTGAGGGAATCTAGATATTACGAGGGTTGTTTTAAAAAAAAACTTTACGAGGAGCTAAAACCTGAATTCGCTAACATTGCAGGGGAGTTTATATATTTAACCCTAATTTTTTTCTCATTTTCCTAATTTCTTATTTAATTCCTTTTTATTAAAAATTCAGATTTTTAGTATCATTTGACTCCCAAATCCTTCAAGTTTCTATTTTCCTAAATATTTGAAATAAATCCAACAAATCCTATAAAATTCTAATTAATTCTCTTAATAATAGTAATAATACTAATAAAATTTTAAAAACACATGAGTTACATTATCAAATAAATAAAATTTTAAATACAATTCGGGGTGTTACAGGCTCCTCTAGTACCGGCCACCGGCATGGAGACCTTCCATGGTCAACTTTTCTTCCTTGAACGACTTTTCTGTTTCCATCCCAACCCCAAGCAGAAAACAAATCCTTTGCACAAGCTCTTCAAAATGCGTGTTACATATTAGTTTCTAATTTTGTCAAGCCTTTCCTTAAAGGTAACCCTTTATAGGGACATGGAATGTTAAGCATTCTCTCTTGATTTGTCTACTTGGATGTCAAATTTTATAATTGAAAATTTGAAAATTACACACGCTCAACTATAGTTAAGGATGCATGATTTGCTTTTAGAGTATTGAGAAGCAACTACTTAATTTGATTAATTCATAATTAAAACATATTTTAAAATTTTACATAAAATATCTATAGAATAAAAGGTTTTAAGGTGGAGGGTCAAACTCCAGAAATTTACAATGAGTAACAACTAACACCTATTTACCAACCGGTGAGAAGTTGAGGACAGTTGTTGCCTCTCTAGATTGTAGCCACCACCACGTTCATTCAATTCCATGAAACTTACCCTATCACTTTTTAAGTTTCTTTCAATTTTTACTCTATTATTATATACCATTATACTAGATTATAGATATATGTAAATATATATATATATATATATATATATATATATATATATATATATATATATATATATATATATATATATATATATATATATTCTATAGAAACTATATATTTAGCCTTTCTTTAAGAAGTAAAAGATACAAGTAATATGCTATCCAAAAAACAAATCATTGAAGAGATTCTGTTTCGTAGAAAACTTGAACAAATAAAAATCTACTTAAGACATATTTAGAAATTTAAGATTGATTATGTTTACACACCATACACAAAGTTACTACCTTATTTTTTATAAGCAAAACTCCAATGATATAGTATATTCTTTCACTATCGAAAGAAAAAGAACAAAAGATAATGATATCAAATAAAGTTAGGATAATGAGAGTCAAATATCAGTAAAAAATAATGGAGTGGATTGGTCATTTGGTGCTTTGATTTGATTATGTTCCCACACAAACATTACATAATTGATGGACACATTCAAGGAAGAGAGAGAAAGCTTTTAAAGAGTTGTTGGCAATTAACATAAAGTAGAACCACACAACTGTCCTATGCAATGGCTTGTGACATTATTTTTTGCCCTTGGAAAAAGGTATACTCCACAAATGAGAGGCTATTAGTACTGCCCTTCAAAAATATAAAGTGGGGCATGAGGGTGATTTTTTTTTTTTTTTGTATTTATGTAAAATATCTTATAACTTTGATCAATTACTAATTTTTAGAGAAATAGATTGACCATTTTTATTGAAATTTTTTATTTTTATTATTTCATCCATAAGTTTGATTTTAAATATGAATTACTATGATCACAAAAAAATTATATTTATTTGTCTTATCGTTTGAATGTAAATGAACGTCTCAAAAATATATGAATATTTATTTGATAAATATAATTTTTTTTAATTTGCCATCGTTTAAATGCAAATGAATATTTTTTTTTGTATTTAATTGTTTGATTAAATTTTATTTTATTAAAAATGTATAAAATTTAATAAAAAAATATAAATATATATAAGGTTGGGTGAGATTCATTTTGAAGTTTTTGATAATTATAAATTTATAATATAATGAAATTGTTTATATAAAAAGTAAAATAATATAAAAATTAAATAAAATTTATTTAAAAATTCAAATAAATTGTCAATAATAATGCTATTAAACATTGCAATGTTAAATATTGAATTTTGTCTTTTTTTTTTTATTTCAATTTGTTTGAAATATAGATTGTTTGATTTAGACTCAATAATAATCATCATATTAAGAATGTGAATGAAATTTTTTGTTGAAGATGGAGTATCCAAATTTCAAAAATAAAATTTTGTTTTAGAGATCTAATTTCAATTTTTTAAAAATCAAAATAATGCCATATATAAATTAAATGTAAAATTAAATATTTGGAAAAAATTATAAATTATACTATAGCTTTGCAATTGTTAACTACAAAGACATTGAAATGCAACAATTTCAATTTAATTTTGAAAATTTAATTTTTTATACTTAAATTGTGTGACTTTAACTGTTAAACAACCAAATTATTTTAAAAAAAAGTTATATTTTCAAATTTGAAAATATTAATGAGTCAAAATAAAACAGTAAAATTATATTTAAACTTAAATCTTTTTAATATTCATGAAAAAACTAAAAAAAAAAAAAGTAAGAAAAAGATCACACATGCTTTGAACCCCACAACATCATGACCATAGCATAGATCTAAATTCCTGGCTAAAGTAAAAAGCTTTAAAACCAAAACACAAACAAAAACCACAAAAATAAATAAAGTTCTTATCTTTACATCTTCCATTACCTTACCAATCTTTGTCTTTCAGTGAACCTCACAAATCTTCCTTCACTCTTTACATTACCATCTCTCTCTGTTACATCTCTTTCTCCCATCATGTCATTGCAAGTCAAGTTATTTTCTTGGTCCCAAGAGTAAAAAAAATCAGTGATTTTTTACACTTTCCCTTGAAGGGTAACTCCTCAAAGGAAGTAAATAAACATCCTTTGTTGTTTTTGTATTGGTTACAGTTGTCTGCATTTGTGTTTGTCTTTTTGTGTTTTTTGTGCTGTTTTTTTCTACCCTTTGGTGTTTTCATTTTCATTCTGAAAGATGAGGAAGAATGGATGGAGGTTACCGTATCATCCTCTGCAGGTGAGTGTAAAGTTTTGATTTTTATGCAGAATTTCATCTTTTTGATTTGTGGGGTGTTTTGTAACTGTGAGAATTATGAGATTTTTTTGTTGTTGTGTGTGCAGGTGGTGGCTATTGCTGTTTTTTTAGCTCTTGGGTTTGCTTTCTATGTGTTCTTTGCTCCTTTTGTTGGGAAGAAGATTTATCAATATATTGTTACAGGACTCTACACACCTCTGGTAAATCAAAGTTTTTTTTAAGCTTGTTTTTTATACTTATTTTAAAATGAGTGATGAGATCTGTGATTGTTTCTTTTTGATTCATAGGTTTGTTTGTTTCTAAGCTTTCTGTTCAATCTGGTTTCTTTCTTTTTTCTTGTGCTTTTTTAGATTAGTATGTTGAATTGTATAGTGTTCAATCTAAGGGGCTATGGAACTGTCTCTCTGTAACTATGTAGTACCGACACATCACATTGAGGCTTTCGCGTGTTCGGTGTCCAAATGTGATATAACCCAAACACCAACATATGTCATTGCATTCAATTGCAAAATGTTTTTCAAATTATTATCGGTGTTTGATGTGTCTGTGTTTGTGTTCGTGTCAGTGCTTAGTAGCTCTTAGTTGACGAGGGGCCATTTTGTTGCCGATTGTATTTGGTACCTGTTCATGAAAAGATATGTTAAGAAGTATCAATTTTCAAACTAGTTATGCATGTATTATAATGATGCATATGTGACGGCGAAAGAAACACCTCTTAGGTGTGTGGTTGGGCCTAATTCAACTTTATAAAATCAGACTTGTAAGAAAGGTACTAAATTATTAGCATTTTGTTTATATTTTCAGTATTAGGATTTTAAGAAAAGTACGGAATTATGATTATGCAGAAACATTATTATGATAATATTTGATTATGGAGATTGTAGGTTGGTGATCTGTTGTGTGTTTGTTACTAAGTTTTGTACCTTTTCAACCTAAAACCCATTTAACTAATGACTATAGTTTCAGCTATTTTAGAGAATAAACAAGATCTTTATGGCTACTATTGCCATGTGTCATTTTGTTTGTTCCAGTGTTGTCAAATAGCGGCTGCGATATTTGAACAAATTTCTATTATTCTGTGATAATCTATTTACATTTGTTGTCAAATAGTGCCTATAACAACGCTATAGCACGGTAACGTAGCGAAATTCGAACAAACCACTATTTTCTGCAATCCGTGTTTGATAACACTTGTATGCGCTCATCAATATTTTTATCCGGTTTTACATGCGTGAAAGACTTTATCATCATGAATCATGTTAATTGACAACATGTCATCTCTTTCCAGATTGCTAGTGTCTTTGGACTATACATTTGGTGTGCGGCAGCTGATCCAGCAGATCCAGGGGTTTTTAAGTCCAAAAAGTATCTTAAAATTCCAGACAGCAAAAAGCTTAGCGGGTTCAAGGATTCTAAACAAGGAGGGGAATCAAATTCATCCGTGCACGATGGAAATGCCTCAACAATTGGACCAAAGTCCGTGGATAAGGAGGCATTCGGAACCAAAGCAAGTTTTAAAGATGCTTCTATTTCCAAAGAGAAGAAAACTGCATCACCGCCTTCACCATCCTGTTTTCTATGGCTTTTCTCTCCTTGTGCTTATGTATGCAGCTGCTCTAGTTCACATGACGACTCTTCTGATAAACTAGCTAGTGAAGACGGCATGTTCTACTGCAGTTTGTGTGAAGTGGAGGTTTGTAGAAGCATTTGAATTTCAATGCAAACGCTATTTTCCCAGGTTGTTAACAGTTTATTTACGGTGATATGGAATAATGTTGATGCAGGTCTTCAAGTACAGCAAGCACTGTAGAGTTTGTGACAAGTGTGTTGATAACTTTGATCATCATTGCAGAGTATGATATTCTGATTTCTCTTTTTTCCTGCCTATCCGTTGATATATGCTGAATGAAACGGTTGTTATTTGATTTTGCAGTGGCTTAACAACTGTATTGGCAAAAGGAACTACCGGAATTTTTTCACCCTTATGGTTGCGGCTCTTCTCTTGGTAAGCAAACTCGTCCCTCTATGCCTTATCATTTAGGTGTTCATCCCTCGCATTAACATTGCATAAGCTCAATTTTATACTAAAATCAAATCTACAACTTCTCTAGATCATTGTGGAGTCGTCAATTCTCAAAATACTATTCCCTCATTCCTGTCCAATACTTAAACACTCTGTAGCACAACACCTCTGAAAAAAAGTGTGTCTGTGTTAGTGTCAGTGTCCGAAACCGACACAGACACTTGTGATTATGTTTAATTTATTCATTTTTTTAAATTACTACTAGGGTCGACGTGTCAGTGTCAGTGTCGTGTTTCTGGTGCCGTGCTTATAGCTTAAACATGCTAGGGCCAACTTACTACATGCTAGGACCTAAAGAAACCACATAGTAAGCATTTTAAGTTTCCTAGTCAATGTCATTTGATTAACTATTGACAGGTATGTACATGGTTTGTGCACTTTGGGATTGAGATTGCAGCTTATTCTTCAATGGTTGACTGGGATAGTTGTGCTTATATGCTGTTTTCTAAAGAGGAAGGAATTTTCTGTCGACGTCTCCTCCAAGTTGGGAAGCAGTTTCTCTCTTGTTCCTTTTGTTATTGTAGTGGTGAGCATTCTGCCCACAGTTTTAGCATATATTATGTGGTTTTTGTACTAATTTATCGGTTATGATGCTGAATATTCACTCTTTTGCACATTCCTTTCTTTTACAGGCGGTTTGTACCATTTTGGCTATGATTGCTACCTTACCCCTTGTTCAGCTTTTCTTCTTTCACATTCTTCTAATTAAAAAGGTAAGCCACTGGTCATTACTAGAAACTGTACTTCCATACTTTTCATTTGTAAATTCCGATACAATCATTCTTATAAGCCTATACGTGTCAGTGTTAGTGCCGTGTTTGGTGTTTCATATGATGGTTTCTAAATCTTATGGTTTTTGTGGAGTACCTCAGGGAATCAGCACATATGATTACATCATAGCTTTGAGGGAGCAGGATCAGCAAGGAGTTGGAGGTCAGCAGAGTCCTCAAATGTCACCTGTTAGTTCGATTACCGGACTAAGCAGCGCAAGCTCCTTTTCTACTTTCCATCGCGGTCAATGGTGCACGCCCCCGCGTATGTTTATTGACGATCAGGTAACTTTTTTACCAAACCAATCATGTTTTATTTGTTAATATTTGTAAGTACTACGTCTTCCTGAAATACCGTATGATGACTAACCGATATTAAGATATGCTTCAATAGTTAACAAAAAATATTTACGAAGAATACTATGTGATGGTTTGCATATTGTAGTTTGATGTAGTGCCACAAGATACTGCTTCTGTGAGTTCTCGAGGAAAGAAGTCAATTCGAGAAGAACCGGTTAAGAAAAAGAATCCTGGAGCTGTCAAAATTAGTCCGTGGACATTGGCTCGGTTAAATGCAGAAGAGGTTTCAAGGGCCGCTGCAGAAGCAAGAAAAAAATCAAAAATTCTGCAGCCTGTAGTGAGACATAACAACGAGCCGTTCAGGCTAGAAGCCGATCATACTTCTGGAAGCAGTGGACGACGAATGGCCCCAAGGAGGCCAGGTAAACGCATTCGCTTACCCGCCGACTTACCTATGGACGCCTTAACAAAATATTCTGCCGGTAATATCGACCAAAGCTTTAACAGAATGTCTAGTCTAGCACCTCTCCAGCTCGAAGCGCGGCCAACCCAAGTCCTGTCAAGCTCAAGCGGCATTGTTGCGTCTTCTCCGGAAAGCAGTTTAGACTCGCCAGATATCCATCCATTTTGCGCGCCTCCGGCAGAAGGCGAATCAACAAGACGGCTTGGAAGTCTTTCGGTCGGGGGTTCAGCGACAATGAAAGGATTTCCGTTTTCAAGATCAGCTAGTGATGGATATGACGCTTCTGGCGGCGAAGACAGTGACAGGGTTCCGACAAGGATTGTTGATAGATCAACAACAAATTGGAGTAATCTTCTTTTCAATGCTGATCAAGATGAGAGAGGTTTTGAAACAAAATCATCATCTAGCTTTGTTCATAATAGAAAGTTGTGACCAAATTGATCCATTGTTGGGAACTGTTCATTCTTTGATTTGTGAGTCCAAAGAAGTTACTTCCAACTTAAAAGTACTTCAACATTCCTTAACCTATGTACAAAGTTTTAGGTCACATTAACTATGAAGATATGAGGTTGAGCTTCTTAATATGTTGTTTTGTGCACCTTATTTTCTTTGATCAAATTTTAATCAGAGACCTTATGCTATGGATTGTTTATGCTGATTTTTTATATTATTAATGAAAAACAAAGGTAATTTCGGTACCAATATATGATATTTTATCATAGGGCCTTTGTTAATCATTGTTCCATAGCAGGCCACATGATGAACTAGTCCACAAAACTCCTTTTCTGTAGAGTAATGATTCTTAATGATTTTGCTCACCATGAGTTCATTGTGATGAGGAACATAACACACTTATTCATTCTAGCATCATTATTTATTTTCCCACTGTCTGTTGGATTGGATGCCAGAGAGAATGTACCAAGTACTACTACTAATAGTTTAGTGTGTTGACTAATTGCAGTTGTAACAGAAGGTTTATCCTTCTGTTTATGCTCATTGTGATTTTTGAATTTAAGTTTGGAATTATTCCAGATAACTTAAATTATAAGTAAATTTTTATTGTCTGTTTTTTTTTCCAAAAAATTTAAGAATTATATTAATTTTGTTGATAGGTTCACATAAAAAATTTTAATGTGTGGTACAAGGAACAATAATAACTAATCAAATGAGTTTATGATAATAAAAATATAAAATAGAACACATAAATTTGTTTGTCCACTTCGATCAAATTTATCTATTATGGAGTGAAAACTACCCTCCGATTTATTATACTTCAAAATTAAAGGTGACACTAGAGGCCCAAATGCTCGCATCTCAAGGAAAAATCTGAAGGGGTTCCTTGACGATGCCTTTCACTCTCACAAGAAGTATAGTAAATCAACGTCTTTGACATATGCTAACTCTCCAATTTGTATGAAATCTCCTTCAGCGTCGTTAGGTTTATGATATGATACATCACGTCGTCTGAAACAGATAGGCAATTCGACCATATGATAATCGCCATCTGATACTAATTGTTTGAACAATAACCAGTATAACAAATTAAAGAAACAAACATAAAATACAATGAATATGATTGATTTTTGTTCATGCAGTTCCACTAATGGTGCCTACATCTGAGACAATAGAACAACTATAGTTTCAGTTGTTTATGTGATAAAATTAGGGTTATAGTGTTATAATTAAGATATACTCCCTCCGTCCCAAATTATAAGAGAAATTCACTTTTTAGGTTCATTGGATAATTAATGTATCTGGTCTGCATATAGACCAGATACATTAATTATTCAATGAATCAAAAAAGAGAATTTCTCTTATAATTTGGGACAGAGGGAGTATAATACTACGACCCATTTTACTATAATACCCATGTACCGTACAACTGAGGCCTACCACCCTCTGCTCCTCCAGCCGCCTCCTCACAACAAATAGTTGAGGCTAAGACACATTTGGGCAAAACAAAAGGGTAGAGGCTCCTCAGTGTCTACATATGCATGAGCGTATTCTATAATCTTATAATAAAATTATGGCGGAGTTGATAATTTAGCTTCATGATATAGTTCTATGATCATTGCTAGAAGTATCTTTACCAAATAAACATATTTTCCTATCATTCATAGAGTATTAAGACTTTTTTCATCTCTTACACTGCAAGTTAATCTAAAGTATGGATTGAATTCACTTCAAAAGGGACATCCATGTTACAACACTTCTTAGTATCATCACACTTAGGATTGTACTTTTCTCTTTCTTTATATCTAACTATTAGAGTAGTCTTTCTCCTGTCCTTGTATTTCAAGTTTTTAACTTGTACATTAACTCGGTGTAGCACTAGTGTTCAACATAGTTTATTTAGTGATGATTGTGGATTAATCACAATTTTATTGTCTTTGTTTTGTTTTGGTATTGTCCCCAGTTAGTGAATGGAGAAAAATACTTTTCTAATCTATAAGAACAAGGAGTATAGAAATTGTGCAAATTATATTGAGATTAAACGTATGAGTCATACTATATAATTATGGGAAATATTGATTGAATTTAGGCTAAGAAAAAGGACTTAAGTTACTGATAATCAATTTTATTTTATGCCTAAGAGATCGACCATAGAATCGATCTATTTACTACAACATGTGATGGAACAATATTAGATGGATCAACACGTCTTGCATTTAATTATCACCTACTTGGATGCATAGTGAGATTTTGTGAAAACCCTAGAGAAGAAAGAGATTAGATTTGCCTATCTTCAAGTATCCAAGATATCTATGAGGGGGAAGATTTCACTATGGTTCAAACTTAAGCCTTTACCTTATTACTGAAGGATAGAAAAACACTTAGAAAGGGGGGGGGGGGGTTTGAATAAGTGTAGTCTAAAAACTTTGAACGATAAAAACAATATGCACAATTATTTTTATCCTGGTTCGTTGTTAACTAAACTACTCCAGTCCACCCCCACGGAGTGATTTACCTCACCTGAGGATTTAATCCACTAATCGCAACAGATTACAATGGTTTTCCACTTAGTCCGCGACTAAGTCTTCTAGAGTATCCTGATCACAACCTGATCACTCCAGGAACAACTGCTTAGACACAAGCTAAGACTTTCTTAGAGTATCCTGACCACCACGTGATCACTCTAATTACAACTGCTTAGACACAAGCTAAGACTTCCTAGAGTATCCTGATCAACACTTGATCACTCTAGTTACTTACAAATTAATGTAATCAAATAAGAGTTTTACAATGCTTCTTAAAAGCTATAATCACAACAGTGATATTTCTCTTAACGTTTAAGCTTAATCTCACTAATATATTACAACAGCAATGTAGTGAGCTTTGATGAAGATGAAGTTTCTGAGCTTTGATTTGAACAGCATGTCAGCAAGTTAATATTCACATAATTTGGTTCAGAGTTGTTAAACTTGCTTCTCATCAGAACTTCATATTTATAGGCGTTTGAGAAGTTGACCGTTGAGCGCATTTAATGCTTTGCGTGTTCCGTACAGCTTTGCATTTAATGTTTCACGCTTTTGTCAACTACCTCGAGCCTTGTTCACGCTGTGTCTACTGACGTTGCCTTTAATAGCTTCCAACGTTCCTTTTGTCAGTCAGCGTAGCCTTCCACCTGTACTTTCTTCTGATCTGATGTTTGAATAAAATATTTGAATATCATCAGAGTCAAACAGCTTGGTGCATAACATCTTCTTGTCTTCTGACCTTGAAGTTCTTCTGAGCGTGATACCATGAGAACTTCAGTGCTTCTGCTTCTGATCTCAAGTTCTTCTGATGCTTCCATAGACCCATGTTCTGATTCTGCCTTGACCATCTTCTGATGTCTTGCCAGACCATGTTCTGATGTTGCATGCTGAACCTTCTGAGACAAAGCTTCTGAGCGCTGATTTGTGCATACTCTTTATATATTTCCTGAAATGGAAATTGCAATGTATTAGAGTACCACATTATCTCACACAAAATTCATATCCTTGTTATCATCAAAACTAAGAATATTGATCAGAACAAATCTTGTTCTAACAATCTCCCCCTTTTTGATGATGACAAAAACATATATAAATGATATGAATTTGCGATCAGAAAGAGGAGACGGCTAAAGACAAATTACACAGCTATAGCATAAGCATGTGAATATGTCTCCCCCTGAGATTAACAATCTCCCCCTGAGATGAATAATCTCCCCCTGAAATAAATACTCGAAGAACTTTAATAATAAAAGACTTCCCTGATTATTTCGGTAGAGACGATCACATAAGCTTCTTGCTTCTGATAATTCATAGCTTCTGACTTCTGCTTCCATTGGACAGCTTCAGAACTTGAATTTCTTTAGATCCCTAGAACACTCACAGCTTCTGATTCCTGCTTCCATTTAGGACAGCTTCAGAACTTGAATTTCTTTGATCTTCAGAACATTCACAGCTTCTGATTCATGCTTCCATTTAGGACAGCTTCAGAACTTGAATTTCTTTAATCTTCAGAACATTCACAGCTTCTGATTCATGCTTCCATTTAGGACAACTTCAGAACTTGAGTTTTCTGGATCTTTAGAACATTCACAGCTTCTGATTTCTGCTTCCCTCGGATAGCTTCAGAGCTTTGAATTTCTTCTTATATCACTTCATGCTAGATTGTATCAGAACATTGTTGAATGTACCAGAGCATCATCAGAGCATCTCTACATCCTGAAATGTTACAGAACAAAACTAAACGACAAAAGTCAGCATGAATGAGTTAGAACATAAGATGTGTATCAGAACACAAAATATGTATCAGAGCCATATAAGCCACATAGAATATATCAGATCCAATAGACAATGTATCAAAGCAAATAGACAATGATTTGGATCATATTCTATTATCAGAATTTCTGATCATTCTTCATTCTTGCTTCTAATTCTGAAGCTTCATAGCACTCAGCTTGCTTCAAGAATCCAAGAGCTATTTCTGATCATTCTTCCTTCTTGCTTCTGATTCTGAAGCTTCCTAGCACTCAGCTTGCTTCAAGAATCCAAGAGCTTGATTCTCTTGTTGCTCCTCATGTTGATCTTGAATCTTCGATTCCTGCAACAGCACAACTTAGAAACATATGAAGCTTGCAGCTTCTGTTAGTAAATGTGGGGTCTTTTTACTCGGTAACTGATAATATTAATCAGATCATTTATCATATATTTTCTCCCCCTTTTTGTCATAACATCAAAAAGCATCAAAAGATTCAGATGTAAGGCAAGAGACAAAAGGAAAGAAAAACAAATAATCATTGATAAAAAGCAGAAGTACAAGAGTTATGCAGAATACGCTTTTCATTGATTAACCAAGTAGGATTACAAAAGATGTATGCTGATACACAAATGCAACAAGCAAAGAAAACTACAAGGACACAAAGACTACAACCCTAGCCTAGTCCTAATCTAAGCCAGCATATCAAGAATCCCAGCGATGTTCTTGCTCTTGCTTGGTTATCAAATCTTGAAACTCTGCATGCTTGAGCAGCTCCCAGAGAAAGAAGTAAATGAATACAAAAGAGGAACTGAGAACAGTTCACCAGGAGAGAGCGTATTCTCAGATGGGCTTTCCCTTAACATAGAATTTAAGTTCTTATTGGAACCTAACTTCATCCAATATCTCAAGAAAGTCTTCTTCCTTTGGACAGATGTTGATAACAGCATCAAAGAAGAGATCTGACTTGAGAAAAAAAATTTGGAATGCCATCCCGAGATATGTTTCTCATCCTGTAGCCTATTAACCCTTCCATCCATTCTATTCAAATAGATCAGCCACTGTTGAGACTTAGTTTCTTCAACTGGTTTAAAGTTTTGATGAAGAGAACTAGGCGAAGGATTCATGATAAACGCTAGATCGATGAAGAATGAACTAGGGTTTATGCAAAAGATATTCATAGAAAAGTGAGAGAAAGAAAGTGAGAGCATAACGATTGATTGAAGAATGCAAAGAAATGGAGAAATAAATAGAGGGAATGTGGGGAAGGAAAACGTTCTAGGGAAGGGAAACGTTTGACGGATATAAAAAAAATATAAAGGACAATAAAAGAAATGATGAATGGCATTTAATGTTATTTGACGTGAGGAGAGATAATAATGACAAAAGACGAGATTTGCACAGTTACCTAAGTAGACGTCCCCTCAACTGCACGCACGCTTGTCCAGAAATAGTGAACACGTGTCTACCATTTGGATAGCCAGTTACAGCTGTTTTGCTTTTAAAGAGATTCTGAATCAACTTAGACAATGAAACGTTAGTAATAACTGAATCACAATTTCTAATTGATTTCAATCAGAACTTCTTATAAAAAAAATAATCCAATTTCATTTCAGAAGATACTCATACATAAGATTTTCTCATCTTCTCATTCTGGGCATAAATCCATACTGATATTCTTCAGAATGAACTTAAACCTATCTTCAGCAAGGGGTTTTGTAAAGATATCAGCCCATTGATGGTCTGTATCCACAAAGTTTAAAGATATAACACCCTTCTGAACATAGTCCCTTATAAAATGATGTTTAATCTCAATATGTTTAGCTTTTGAATGTAAAATAGGATTCTTAGATAAACATATAGCAGAAGTATTATCACAGAAAATAGGAATGTTACTCTCATATATCTGATAATCTTCCAGCTGACTTCTCATCCAGAGCATTTGTATGCTACAACCAGCAGCAGCAACATATTCTGCTTCTGTTGTTGAGAGGGCAATAGTAGCTTGCTTCTTGCTGTACCATGAGATCAGATGACTTCCAAGAAATTGACAACTTCCAGAAGTGCTCTTTCTTTCTATTCTATCTCCAGCATAGTCAGCATCACAGAATCCTACTAAGTTGTAGTCTTTAGATCTTCTGTAAACTAAACCAACATTAGTAGTACCTTTCAGATACCTTAGAATTCTCTTAACCGCAGTTAAATGGGATTCTCTTGGATCTGATTGGAATCCAGCACACAAACAAACACTAAAGAGAATGTCAAGTCTAAAAGCAATTAGATATAGAAGAGATCCAATCATACCTCTGTACAACTTCTGATCTACCTTCTTACTTACCTCATCCTTACCTAGTACACATGTTGGATGCATAGGAGTTTTGGCTTCTTTGCTTTCAGAAAGATTAAACTTCTTCAGAAGTTCTTTCACATACTTCGTTTGATGAACATAGGTTCCATCGGAAGTTTGGTTGATTTGAATCCCAAGGAAATACTTGAGTTCTCCCATCATGCTCATTTCAAATTCAGCCTGCATAGACTCAGCAAACTCCTTTCCAAGTGTAGCATTAGATGTTCCAAAGATAATATCATCAACATATATTTGACAAATTAAAATATCCTTTTTAAATGTTTTACAAAAGAGAGTAGTGTCCACTTTTCCTCTAGTGAAATCATTTTCCAGAAGGAAAGAACTCAAACGTTCATACCAAGCTCTGGGAGCTTGTTTCAATCCGTATAATGATTTATTTAATTTAAAAACATGATTTGGAGACATGGAGTCTTCAAAACCAGGAGGTTGGTGAACATAAACTTCTTCATCTATATAACCATTTAAGAAGGCACTCTTGACATCCATCTGATAAAGAGTGATGTTGTGTTGAGTGGCAAAAGAAATTAATAGACGAATAGATTCTAACCTGGCCACTGGTGCAAAGGTTTCTATATAATCAATTCCTTCTTGCTGACTATAACCCTGAGCAACCAGTCTGGCTTTGTTTCTTACCACTTCACCTTTCTCACTTAGCTTGTTTCTGAAAACCCACTTAGTACCGATGATGTTAAATCCTTTTGGTCTAGGAACCAAGTCCCATACATCATTCCTTGTAAACTGATTTAGTTCTTCTTGCATTGCAATTATCCAGTCTGGATCTTCTAGAGCTTGATCAACAGAAGTTGGCTCGATCAAAGAAACAAGACCTAATTGACATTCTGCATTGTTCTTAAGGAATGCCCTTGTTCTGATGGGATCATCTTTCTTTCCAAGGATCACATCTTCTGAATGAGCTGAAGCAAGTCTAGGTGATCTTCTGACTCTAGGTTCTTCAGAAATCCTAAGATTCTCTAAAGATGCAGCAACTTGATCTTCTGATCCATTGCTTCTGAGACTGCCAGCTTCTGCAGCTTTGCTTCTTGGTACTTCAACTTCTGATATATCAATATCAAAATCTGCAAAATTCTCAGACTGCTTTGGTTTTTCAAGACCAAGCTTATCATCAAACCTGATATTGATTGATTCTTCTACAATCAATGTTTCAGTATTGTATACTCTGTAGCCTTTAGAGCGTTCAGAATATCCAAGAAGGAAACACTTTTGTGCTTTGGAATCAAACTTACCAAGATGTTCTTTAGTATTCAGAATAAAACATACACATCCAAAAGGATGGAAATATGAAATGTTGGGCTTTCTGTTCTTCCACAATTCATAAGGAGTCTTATTTAGAATAGGTCTGATAGAGATTCTATTCTGAATATAACATGCAGTGTTAATTGCTTCTGCCCAGAAATGCTTAGCCATATTGGTTTCATTGATCATGGTTCTGGCCATTTCTTGTAGAGTCCTATTCTTTCGCTCTACAACTCCATTTTGCTGTGGAGTTCTAGGACAAGAGAAATCATGGGTGTCATACCCCAAAATTTGCCCTCTTATATTTAATCAAAGGTTCTTCTATGCCTTTTCAATGGCTCAAGGTTTAAAGGTTCATTCAAGCCACTCTCTCCTAATCGAGGGTCTCAAAACTAGGGTTTGCATCTTATCAAAGGAATCTGAATCTTCAAAGTCTCAAATGGGTCTCAAGGTGTTCCATATGTCTCAAGGTATCTCCATGGAAATTATCAGGCTTCAATCCCAAGGATTTCCCACCCAGTGGCTCAAATGATCAATAATCGACTATGTTGACCTAAAAGTCAACTATAGTTAAAATACAATCAAACCTCGAGATTTCTAGGTCAAAATCAAGTATGTGAGGTTGTATCCATCATTTGATCAAAAGTTGATCATGATCCATCAATAAAAACTCAGAGATGAACAAATACAAAAAGGTTCAAATTAGGGTTTCTTAGGAGAAAGTCAACCCAACTTTGACTGGGCATAACTTTCACATGGAACATCAAAAATGCCCCACTCAAACCCTGTTTTGAAGGAAATTGGATTCCCTACAACTTTGTCTCCCACAAGCCAGGGCTAGAAATGATTCATTTGAGAGATACAGTGCAAAAGATTACAGGTCATTTTCTGGCATCCTTCAAAAACAGTTTTTTGTCAGAGAGGATATGATCAAGATAAAAGCTCCAAATGAAAAATATGTTCCAAAGTGGCTTGTAGAGGACACTTTGAGGTTTCCAAAAAGTATTAGAACTCCCTCATAGCTTAAAAATTGAGTGAGATATGCTTGATCAAAGTTGGGTGATTTTGGAGGACCAAATGTGAAAAAAGAAGGTTCAAATTGTGAAATTTTGCAAATGGGCCTATGGTTTTATGATACAAACTTGGTCCACAAGCCATTAGCATGCCCAAAATCATTTGCCACGAAAATTAGCATTATATTTGATTTAATATGATTTTTATTTCATTTTAATGATTTAATTAAGATTAAAAATCAAATATTTTGTTAGGAAATATATTTTGTTGATTTCCAATCACAATTATGATAAAAATACAATATATTTTCGTGGTATATTGATTGGGAAAGGATTAATAGAAGATTGGGCAAATATGGAAAGATTTCATTCAAAACTTTAAGTCAAATTTCCAAAAGATGCAAGATTGGATTCAAGAGTGTTTTGGTTGGTTTTTGGTGACCTAATTCATTCCATATAAGTAGTTTATGCAAGGCAAAGGACTAGGGGACGGAAATTGGAGAAAAAGAATAGGGTTCCAAGCTTTCAAACTTTCCAAAATTTAGGGCATCGAGAAGCTTTCTCCATAGCCACTATCCACAAATTCTAAGCATTGCATCACCATTAGGAGATTACCAGAAGTGATCCCTGATCATTAGTGAAGAGCAAGACGTACCAAATCGTCCTTTCCAACGTGCAACCATTTGGTGAAAAATATTTTTCTCAAACTCTTCGTACCCTTAATATAAATCGATCTTATGCGTGTGTATATGTTCAATATGATGTTTAAGACTATTTTGATGCATCGTTCATGAGTTTCAGTGCAGGTTTGGGCATTTGCCATGGCTAGGGCGTGAAACTTGTGAGGTTTCGTTTTCATAGTCGCAGCGAGTTTTAGTCCAAACTAACGATCCCATTGAATTCGCAACAGTGTGTTTAGTGGATCTGGGTTATCCGTTCGTTCTTTTTCGTGGATTTTTGCAGGTTTTGGAGATTGCCCTCGCCGGAGAAGACCACCGGCGTACTGTTCCGGCGCCGCTGCAAGTGCATGGGAGCAATTAAAGGTTGCGTGGCTCTTTCACGTCCAGCTATTGGCCAGTCAACATAGCAATTGTCTCTCTCCCTCTCTGGTTGGACGACGAGCATTACTGGGGGGCCCACTTGGACTTTGCTTTTGACTGACACCATTATTACATGTTTTGTATTATATTCTTTGAAGCCAGGTCATTAACAATTCAAACGCACAGCTCAGTTGGCCAGGACGTCATGCTAACAATCCCCAGGTCACACGTTCAACTCCTGGGGGGACCATTCTTTATTTTTGCTTTCTAGACTAGTATATTCTATGGAATCCAGCGCTGCACGCTCACGCATGACCAAGGATACACCTCACATCTAGACCACAGGATTCCCTATAATCCTAATCTAACGTACCAGAATGAAGGGTGCATACCATAGATGCTCAATCCAGCCGCATAGGATTATTATCCAGGTTTTCTTAATTTACATTAGTTTTATAAAATTGTTTTATTTATATATTCTATTTTTTTAGTCTTAGAACTTTTTTAGTTTAGAATTAAATTTGGGGTTTGAATAATTTATTTTAATTAAGATTAAGGGTTAAAATTAGAATTAAGACTATAATTATTTTCCCGACTATTTTTCCGATTTATCTCGATTTAATTAATATTAATTATTTATAATCACAAAAAAACCCTAGAAAGTTTATTAATGCATTAGGGTTCGCTCAATCCCATTGGCCCTTGGCCAAATATTAGGATTTAAATTATTATTCGTTTCGACTAAATTTATTGGTCGCGATGATTAATAATCGATTAATTTAATTAATCAAATCCTATAAATTAAAATAAACTTATTTTGCTAAATGGTTTTAACCAAATCTATTGGTTACGATGATTAGCATTTCCTCCTTAAAAAATTCGTTATTATTTTTAATCAAAGCTATTGATTATGAGGGATAACGATAAATTAATAATTATATTAAAATACATTCCATTTGCTAAAAGTGATAATCGAATCAATCGATTAGAATTGCCAACAATCCTTTACTAATCTATTAATTATGGTGATCAAACCTATTGATCATCGCGATTAATAGTACAAATTAAAATCAGGGTTGTACGCCCAAATCCTAAAACACTCAAAATACACTAAACCACGATACTACGGTGTTTCAACACTGCGATGTTCACAACTACGATAAGGTAACTCAAAATACCTTCGAACATTCGCATTTCAAAACAACTTCAAAACAAATTCAAATACATTCAATTCAACTCTAAAGCGTACAATCCTGTGCCCCGAACTACGTTGACTCTGATTCTCCATAAGGAGATACGTAGGCACTTGGCAACAAGGCGAGTCCCCCTCCCTAAAATCTCAATTTTCCCCCTATTCATTTCCTTAGCTATAAACCTTAATAATTTAGCCATAAAACTGTTACCTTAGATTCAAAGCCTTTAGGAAAGGGTTGAGGGTGCCTAACACCTTCCCTCGACCTGAATGTAGTATCTTACCCCGATCTCTCAACTACGTAAGGTTTCCTATTCGCCTTGGTAGAATAGGTGGCGACTCTCTAAGTTATAATTTTTAGGCAGGTTGCTACAGCTGGCGACTCTGCTGGGGACACACTTAATAGTGAATACTATGCTCCTATAGGTTTTGGCAGGGTTTAGGTTTGGCAAGTTTTTAGGGTTTGGCAAACTTGCCATTTTTTAGGGTTTGGCAAACTATCCATTTTTAGGGTTTGGGGAGGTTCATCTTTTTAATAAATTTTAAATTATTTGTTTATTTTTATTTTTATTTGTTTTTGTTTTCCTGGAATGTTCATTTGCCTGCCTTAAAATGTTTGATTATATATTATATGCATTGCTGGTATTTTCTATGATGTGTTAAACCCTAAGTGTGGGAGTTAACTTTGAGATCAATAGGGGAGCATGAATCGTCTACGAGTCTCATTGATGACTCCACTCGGAGTGGGTTGAATATTCAAAAATGTCCAAAACGAGGCTTGACTTTGTTGAGGGCAGGACGGGATATTTGGCTGATCTCTCCGGGAACCTACCCCAAAAATTCGAACCTCATGGATAAAATGAGTTGTTCTAAAATCCGAAGAGACAAAAAGTCTCGGAGGCTACGAACGACCCCATGAGACCTTCTAGAACCCCCCCTATAAAAAGGTTGGCTCCCAAGAGCCGCTACGTCGAACCTATGAACTTAAGACTTTTGTGCTTTTGTGCTTACTATATGCTTGTAATTTATATATCTAAATGACACTGTTTCAGTCTCTATATCACTACTATTGACTCCTTAGACGTAACTATGCAACAAAGGCATGCAATAATTAAAGATATTCAAAGTAACTTGAAAAGAATCAAACATCCAAGATCAAACCAACGAAAGCTGCCAGTACATACCTTTAAAACTAGAAGTTGAGTCCTGCTTTGGTTACAACCCTATACGAAGAAAACAACTCACCAAATGTATCTAAAAAATTATCTAAAGATTATTTTGGACCATTTCAAATCAAGCTCGTATCATTGTTGTTGCTAATGAACTAGACATCCCTCTTTCTTTGTGTATCCTTCTTAGTATGGATAATATATTTTGATATATTTGTGTATCTAGAAACTGCTAAGTAATATCGCAAGCAAGCATATGAAACAATCCAAGTTGTATACATCAATGTTAAAGGAATCATCAAACAGAACATTTAACACACTTGTATAATAAGTATAGAAAATTACCAAAATAAAGTAAAGTAACAAAAACCAAAATTAAATACGGAAACACATTAGTTTTGCAAATATCATGAAATAGGTTTTGAAGTTCAACAACTTTTTTCAAAGCTAACTATTCTTTTCTGCTGCACATTCCTCTTCACACTTTTGGACCTAAAATATGCACAGTAAAAACTTTTGTCAAACACCGTATATCAGCAAATTTATACCATATGTTATCATGTTATATTTCTACTCACCGCCGGATGCAGTTCTTTTTTTGGTTCCTGAAGTTGATGCTTTTCCATTGTCATCCTTTTTATTATTCTTATCAATTTTATTCTTCGAACCACTACATCAATTATACATAGTTAATAAAAAAAATCAACTTCCAGTGTGTTGCAATAATTAAATTATATCTATGTATTTTGATTATACCTTGAATTTGGTGTTGGCATAATATCTTCAAGTTTTGCCATACTACACAAAGTTTCCAATTGGGTCATATACTCTATGCTATCATCACTTTTATACTTAATCTGCATCCATATGATTGTCAAATAACTGCTTAGTTAACTCTATTTGACACAGACATGTATGATTATATTAAATTATGTTATTTTCTTAAATTATTATCAATGTCAAACATGTCAGTATATGTAGTGTGTCTGGTGTCTGTGTTTGTATCCATGATGTTTAAGAATACAATCAACATTTTACATAATAGTTTTATAAGTTAAAAGTTAAAGAAAAACATACTACGAGCTTGTTCTTTTTAGATGAATAGCCAATAACAGTTCCAAGAAATCTAATTCCATTTAGTTCTTTGCAGATATAGAGTCCTCTGAATTGGTAAGGCTCATATGGTTCTTCTTTAGTTGCATTTTCTCGCTTAGCATGCCATGGTCTGTGCTTTGCTTTTAGTTTTTTTCTGATCTGTCAAAATATATATGACACTTTTCATCAACTTCAAATAAAAATGTACTAGTTTCCTTTTAAACCAAGACTTAAAGTAAAAATATACTAATTTAAATCAAGAGGATGCAATGACTTACAGATTTGCGAGTAGATTTTGAATTTTCATTCTTTTTACTCCTAGCACTCTCCTTTGGTGGGAGAGTTACTTCAGTTTGTTCAATATTGATAGCTTTTCTTGAAGAAGGACCACCTTTAACAATAAAAAAAATCAAATTTAAAAATTTAGTAGAATTGGATTTACACTATTTGATGTAAACAGTTATCCAAACTTGTCACGTAAGTCTATAATGTGTATTTAGACTAATAGCTAGTGTATGTTGTTATTATACTCCATATATTGTTGAAAACTATATATGTTTTGACACACGACTTTTTTATTTAAATAAATGTTTTTGAAATCATGAAATATTTCTTAAAAGCAATTTCACTATGCTATTTAGTCCTGTAACATATTTTAAGGTTCACAATGAATCGAACTTTTCTCTTACTTGAATTTTTTCCTTTCTTACTTGAGTTTCTTCCCTCTATTATTGAACTATCTTCCATCTTCCTTTTTGAAGTGACTTCCTCTCTAAGTGCCGCTTCTTCCCTGTCAAATTCAATTCCCATCTCTAATATATTTCTACAATCATAAACATTTCATACAAAATTAATATAAATATTGATAAACATTTCAAAATTATATTTATGAATAGATTGGTAGACATTCAATATCAAAAGAGGTATTTACTTATATATTTACATATATACCTTGTTGGTTCTACTAGTTGAACCTTGTATGTCTTATCCTTTTCTACCAAATGGCTCAAAACTTCATCACGATTCAAATACTCCAAGCGACTATCATTTTTGTACATAACCTAAATATCCAAATAATTATTGTTAACAAACAAGATAATTAATAATGAGATTATTGAAAAATAAACATTTTGAGAAGTTTTAAAAATGTTATAAAGGATTATAGTTTATCAAGGTTAAAGAGATCATACTTCAAATAATTTGAGGGAATTCATGTAAGTAGTAACAGTCCCAAGAGATTTAACTCCTTCAAATTCTTTATAGATATCACAACCTATAAAGTTTTTAGAATCTATCACAACCTTCTCTTCTTCAGCAGTGTCATACGCATTTGGATTGACTTCTTTTGAATTCTTTTCTTCTTCAGCGACATCATACGTGACTTCTTTTGAATTATTCTCTTCTTTAGAGATGTCATACTCATTTAAATTGACTTCTTTTAAATTATTCTTTTCTTCAACAATGCCATACTCTTTTGGATTGGCTTTAGTTAAATTTTTCTCTTCTTCAGCAAAGTCATTCTCATTTGTATTGACTCCTTTTGAATTCTTCTCTTCAACAATGTCATACTCGTTTTGATTAACTTTTTTTGAATTCTTCTCTTCTTCAAAGATGTCATACTCTTCTATATTGTCTTCTTTTAAATTCTCGTCTTCTTCAAGGATGTCATACCCGTTTGGATTGATTTCTTTTAAATTATTCTCTTTCTTGTCGATGTCATACTCCATTGGAGTGACTTTTTTTGAATTCTTCTCTTCTTCAACGATTTCATACTCATTCAGATTGACTTCTTCTGAATTCTATGCGAAGAAAATATAAAAATATAAGATTTAAGTCATTATACTAAATGATTCTTACAAATACATTAAATTTGTGTATAGTTTAGTTCTAACCTCCATCTCTCCAGCAATGTCATTTGTTTTTTCAGTTGAAATAATGTTTTGGACAACTCCAACTATTGTAGAGCTATCGTCATCTATGATTTTTATACAATTTCAAAATTAGTAGAATAAATACACCAATGATATATTTATGTATATACACAAAATTCTAATTTCTAAGAGTACACCTTTGTATTTGGAAATTGTTTCTATTGAAATGAAGTGATTTATTCTTGTAATTAATTAAATTGACTAATGCTGTCTAGTTTTTAAAACATTAAAATATTTTAGTTATATTATAAGGTTCACAATCATTAATAAAAAATTCTCTTACTTGAAATATTTTTCATCTAATTTGAAATCATTCTGCTGGTCTAGTTTGAAGCTGTTGGCTCAGAAGGTGTTTTACTTTTAGTAGACTTTCTATTAGAAAATTGATAGAATAATAAAAATTAAGAAGTTAAGAAAAAAAATTCAATACAACTTAATGCATCGCTGCAACTACATATATTTCAATGTTTTTAATAGTCTTAACGACATTTTTTTAGATTTGGTTAATTTAGATCTAGATAGTGATTCTAGTTTTATTATGCTTTCTTCTCGCTTTGTCACATGTTTTAAGATATCTCTCTTCACTTTTTGTTTTGTTGAAATTATTCAAAAATTCTGTCATTTTGAACATTTTTCAATGGTATGATAGTCAAGTACAGTACATCAATTCCAATCATTCCATATTACATCCGATTTCTCTATTTTCCCTCCCACATTAAATAAAATAAAATAAAAATTTAATTTAATTTTTAGTACAAACATTCACGATTTAATCGAACACAATAATCATATGAACAAATGCAAATTGTAAATTTTTTATAAGGTAATAAAATTCATAAACAATCTATTAAAACTGTATGAATCAAATATAAATAATATATATGTTTAATGAAACGAAAGATTTACCTCCAATAGTGAAGTTTTGAGCATCATCAGTGTCCCCCATTTTGAAGTGAAGATTTTCAAATCCCTAATTAAATTCCATTCAAAAATCACAAAAATCAAATTGATTACTTTGATGGTTAGAAGAGTAATAAGCTAGCCAAACAATAAATCTATAAAAATTAATCAAGAGAAACATGTTATCAAGATTAAATCAAGTAATATACCTCTTCACACCCTTAACAATTGAGAAATAAAACTTACCCCTCAGAAAATGAACATCTAAGAAAAAACGTTTGTCACCCTGATTCCCATTATTTTATATGAGTACCATTGCCTTTAGATCGATAAGTTATCTATCTAGAATGTTCCCCAAATTTCATAATTTCTTTGCCCAAATAATATTTTTCCATATGTAAATTTACTAAAAATATATATATTTATTAATTTTATATTCAAGCCAAATAAAAATAATAGTACAAATAGTAATAAATTATTATTTTTCTTTTCATTTAAGAATATTTCCGTGTGTGTGTATATATATATATATATATATATATATATATATATATATATATATATATATATATATATATATATATATATATATATATATATATATATATATATATATATATAGAGGTTAAGAACAAGTGACACTAAGGGTGCGTTTGATTTGCTAAAAAATGAGGTATTGGACAGGACAATATTTTCTGTACTCTGTTTGATGCAGAAACTAATCATGGTACTGGACAAAAAATATGGTAAGGTACTGGACAAAACCATAATTTCTTGTCCCCCACTAAACCATGGAACAACTTTTTGTCCCAAACACTAATTATAAAAAAAAATCAAAAAATTATTTTTACTCTCTTTCTTATCATTTAATATTTTAATCATAAATATAATATTAATATTTTATATACAAAAAATGTTATAATAAAAATTATATAATTTTTATTCGATTTATTGACATATCAAATAAAGTAGAGAAAAAATTTCAATTTATTATTTTTCTTCTCTTATTATTTAATATTTTGATTCAAAAATATCAATAAAAAATATTATATAAGAAATTATATTATTTTGTCTGCTGCATAAACATATTTAATAAAGTAGAATAAAAAAAACTATTTCTTCATTATTTTCCTCCTTATTATTTAATATTTTGATTCATAAATATTATATTTTATATATCAATAAATAATATTATATTAAAAATTATACTATTTTATCTGGTGCATAGACATATCAAGCAAAATCGAAAAAATAATTGTCCAGTCCAGTAACCATCAAACACAGTACAATACAAAAAGTTGTCTTGTGCTGTTCTGTACTGTCTAGTACTGTTCTGTCCAGTACTTCATATTTTACAAATCAAACGCACCCTAAGGTGTCAAACTTAACACTTCCGATAACTCTTTACTGCAAATCTATGTGATAAAATCCACCATTGAATTGATAACTAATTTCATATAGATCTTATTTATAAAATTTAATATCAATAGGAAATCATTTGTTATCTCAATAAAATGTATAAAAATTAACGTCTTACAAATTTTTATAAAAATCGTTAATTTCGATATTCTCTTTAACATATCAAATGCTCTTTGTTTGATGTGAAATTTTATAAACTTGAATTATATAATAGTAATTTCAATCTAATGATAGCTTTTGTTATATGGAGATGCAGTGAAGAGTTATTAGAGGTGTCAAGTGACAATATATATATATGAAGGATAGAAAAACACTTAGAAAGGGGGGGGGGGGTTTGAATAAGTGTAGCTTTAAAAACTTGACCGATAAAAATAAATTGCACAGTTATTTTTATCCTGGTTCGTTGTTAACTAAACTACTCCAGTCCACCCCCGCAGAGATGATTTACCTCAACTGAGGATTTAATCCACTAATCGCACGGATTACAATGGTTTTCCACTTAGTCAGCAACTAAGTCTTCCAGAGTCTTCTGATCACACACTGATCACTCCAGGAACAACTGCTTAGATACCCTCTAAGACTTTCTAGAGTATTCTGATCCACACGATCACTCTAGTTACAACCTGCTTAGATAACCTCTAAGACTTCCTAGAGTATTCTGATCCACACGATCACTCTAGTTCCTTACAACTTAATGTAATCAAATCTAAGAGTATTACAATTGCTTCTTAAAAGCTATAATCACAAACTGTGATATTTCTCTTATCGTTTAAGCTTATTCTCACTAATATATTACAACACCAATGTAGTGAGCTTTGATGAAGATGAAGATTCTGAACTTTGAATAGAACAGAGTTTCAGCAAGTTAATATGAGTTGTTTTGTTCAGAATCGTTAACCTTGCTTCTCATCAGAACTTCATATTTATAGGCGTTGGAGAAGATGACCGTTGAGTGCATTTAATGCTTTGCATGTTCCGTACAACATCGCATTTAATGTTATACGCTTTTGTCAACTACCTCGAGCCTTGTTCACGCTGTGTCTACTGACGTTGCCTTTAATAGCTTCTAACGTTCCTTTTGTCAGTCAGTGTAGCCTGCCACATGTACTTCCTTCTGATCTGATGTTTGTGAATACAACGTTTGAATATCATCAGAGTCAAACAGCTTGGTGCAAAGCATCTTCTGATCTTCTGACCTTGAAGTGCTTCTGAGCGTGATACCATCAGAACTTCAGTGCTTCTGATCTCATGTTCTTCTGATGCTTCCATAGACCCATGTTCTGATTCTGCTTCGACCATCTTCTGATGTCTTGCCAGACCATGTTCTGATGTTGCATGCTGAACCCTTTGAGACAAAGCTTCTGAGCGCTGAATTATGCATACTCTTTATATATTTCCTGAAAAGGAAATTGCATTGGATTAGAGTACCATATTATCTTAAGCAAAATTCATATTATTTGTTATCATCAAAACTAAGATAATTGATCAGAACAAATCTTGTTCTAACAATCTCCCCCTTTTTGATGATGACAAAAACATATATAAATGATATGAATTTGCGATCAGAAAGAGCAGTCGGCAAAAGACAAATTACACAGCTATAACATAAGCATGTGAATATGTCTCCCCCTGAGATTAACAATCTCCCCCTGAGATAAATAATCTCCCCCTGAAATAAATACTCGAAGAACTTTAATAAAAGACTTCCCTGATTATTTCGGTAGAGACGATCACATAAGCTTCTGTCTTCAGAGAATTCATAGCTTCTGACTTCTGCTTCCATTGGACAGCTTCAGAACTTGAATTTCTTTAGATCCCTAGAACACTCATAGCTTCTGATTCCTGCTTCCATTTAGGACAGCTTCAGAACTTGAATTTCTTTGATCATCAGAACATTCACAGCTTCTGATTTCTGCTTCCATTTAGGACAGCTTCAGAACTTGAATTTCTTTGATCTTCAGAACATTCACAGCTTCTGATTTCTGCTTCCTTTTAGGACAGCTTCAGAGCTTTGAATTTCTACCAACATCACTTCATGCTAGATTTGTATCAGAACATTGTTGAATGTACCAGAGCATCATCAGAGCATCTCTACATCCTGAAATGTTACAGAACAAAACTAAACGACAAAAGTCAGCATGAACGAGTCAGAACATAAAATGTATATTAGAACACATGATATGTATCAGAGCCATATAGGCTAAAATAATGTATCAGAGCAAATAGAATTTTGTCCAAGCAAATAGACAAATATGGATCAAATTCTATTATCAAAATTTCTGATCATTCTTCCTTCTGATTCTGAAGTTTCCTAGTGTCGCTACCGCGAAAAATGGAATCAGAGTCGCCACTAATATATTCCTCCCATCGCGGGAAAGGAATATCAGAAAACCTAACTCAGAATAAGAACAAGGTCTTTCGACCAGAGAACGGGGTACGGGAGTCGGTTACGCCAAGGGAAGGTGTTAGCACCCCTCACGCCCATCGTACTCGATGGTATCCACCTATGTTTGTTTCTATCTAAAGGGTGTCTAATGTCTAAAACCTAAATGCGAATGCATGCAAAAGAAATACGGGGAAAAGAAGGAATTATTTACAAGTGTGCTCGCTTAGGCCCCGCGACCCAATGCCTACGTATCCTTTTTCAGGAATCAGAGCGACCGTAGTTCGGCTCCATAGTTTCCATTTGTTTTGTGTTTTTTATTTGAACAACGGTTAAGGTCACAATCCACGATGCTCGACCTTTGGAGACTTATACGCCTAGTTTTGGAAAGGACTTAACTTGTTCTTAGGCGCCTAACAAGGCAAAAGAATGAACTTGGGTTTGTGTTTTTTATGTAACTACATGATGAACAAAACCCAATACAAGGTTTCGCACCACTTCGTTACTTTGTTTTAATTCGAGCCTTTATTAAATGTTTTAAATGTTTTTGGTTGGGTATTTTTTAAGGGGATTTACTTTGCGATTAGAATCACATAAAAATGTATAATGATCGAGAAGTAGATTAGGGAATGAATCCCACTCACTTCTATCCCATTATATAATGTTCAAGAAACAGATTAGGGAATGAATCCCACTCATTTCTATCCCATTAACTAATGTTTGAGAAACAGATTAGGGAATAAATCCCACTCATTTCTCTCCCATTATGTAGTGACCGAGAAACAGATTAGGGAATGAATCCCACTCATTTCTATGCCACTAAGTGATTGAGAAACAGATTAGGGAATGAATCCCACTCATTTCTCTATCACTTTCGTAATGTGATTCGTTTCTTTATTTATTAATGTTTTAAAGTTGAAAAGAAAAAAGAATGAAAGAGGGAGACTAACCTATTTCTCTAACCTAAGTGTTATCCTAATTCTAATTCTAGAGTTAACATGGGGACTAAATTCTAAAAGGAGTATTAAAATGGTATTAACAAAGTAGGCCAAAAATATGGCCAAAAACAAGTAACAAAATCACACAACAATTACACAACAATGACATGGAAATAGTACAAAAGCAATTCAAGCATTAGTGCAAAATTAAACTAAAAAATACTACTATTTTTATGGGTTTTTGCATGAAGGAGAATTGAAAGGATTAATGTCAAAATTAACCTAAAATCTACTATTTTTATGAGTTTTTTATTGTCAACAAGGGAAATCTAATTCAAGTCTAAATTGTACTAAAAATCTATTACCTAAAACTAACATCTTTATGTCATTTTTTATGGGAAAATTCTAAAGACTAAAAATTCCCTAAAACCTAATTGGAACTAGCAAATTTTATGGTTTTATGTGTCAACAATTACCTAAAAAAAAATAGGGAAGATCTATGTGAAAAAAGACTAAGTTCTAGCATGAATTAATGGGCTCAGGGGGTGTTAATATGTGAGATCAGGGGTGTAAGTAGATCCAGGCGCAGGGCCCAGGGGATATTTTTTTGTTCATCATTTTCAGTACCAAAAGATAGAGGTGCGATGGGCCTAAGGGGTGAGCAACAGCAATTTCGTGTGAGGTCTAAGCCTTGATCCATTATCCCATTTAGATTTTCATTATTATTTTCAGATTTTATTAAACTCTAAACTTAATCCATTCAGACTAAAAAACAAATAATAAAAATGTGAAACGATGGCGTATTGATATAACTCAGAGTTTTAGGTTAATGACTCTTCGGCTTACACGAAGCCTCCTTTCTCTCGTTCCCTCTCATCTCTTTTCTACTCATGAGCACCAACACAGTGGCCGGAAATCGCTCCGCCGCGCCGAAGGCGGCGGAGCTCACTCAATCTCCCAAACTTAATACCTCACCTTACATGTTTCTCTGCCCTCTCCTCAAAAAAACGGTTTGATTTCTCTAGATCTTCTCTCAAACTCTCCTAATCAGATTAACAAGGAAACCCTAGATCTAACAAGAAGTTCAATTAACAAGGATGGCGATGAATCGAAGCACAAGAATATAGGGGAAAGAGATAGCGAGATGTATACAACGACTTCTGTAACAGAGGAAAGTTTAGGCTTACCTACCGGAGCAGTTCCGGTGACTCTTCAGTTGCGATTACGAAGACGAGAAAACCAGAGTAAC
The DNA here is from genome assembly GCF_029867415.1 of Vicia villosa. Classification (NCBI taxonomy): domain Eukaryota; kingdom Viridiplantae; phylum Streptophyta; class Magnoliopsida; order Fabales; family Fabaceae; genus Vicia; species Vicia villosa. Next base: position 99,249,884 of record NC_081181.1, on the reverse strand, counting down.
TTCGAATTTGCAGGTAACACTATGCATCCATTGATCTTTAGCGCTCCTGATAGAATATCCTCCTTCTTCTACTCTTTCCCTTTTTTTTGAATTTTCTGTGTGTGGCGTTGAATAATCCGCGCCGTCGCGGTGATTCTTGTTGACCATAGCAGAGCAATGCGGGAGTACGGCTGAGAGATTGAGTGGGAGAGGTTGAATTGAGAATATGACTTCACACGGTGATGAAGATGAAAGAGTGAGGAATCGATGATGATGATTCAATGGAGCTTCTCTCTGAAAATGAGAGAGGATGCTCTGGGATTTTTTTGGTAATTTCAGAGAAGTTTTCTAGAGGAATTGAGAATGATGAATGAGTCCGATATATAGGTAGAAGGTTAGAGGGTGATGAATGAAGAATGGTGATTGAGGATTATGTGAAAAATGGTGGAGAGTTTGTGATGAAGATGAGGGTTGAAAATGAGTGAAGTAGATGGTGTGTGTGAAATGGTGGTTATGGAGAGAGTGATAAGGTGTAGAAGATGAATGAAGATGGAGGTCCTGATTTTATAGAAGCATCCAGGTTGAATTCTCCCTCTGATTTTTTCTGTTTTGATTCAGTTGTTTCTGTTAGCAATTGGTTGAAATTCAGTTAGACAGTTAGGTTAGTAACTGAATCGGTTTTGGGTTAGTTATTTGGAAGTTGGAGATTGGTTAAGGTGGAAATTGAGTAACAGACTGTTAAGAGTTGGTTAAGTTAGTTGTGAGGTTAGAAGCAATTAGGTATATTTCTGTTATGCTAAATTATGAATGTGTTATGGTCTTATGTAGGGAAATTGGTTAGGGATTCTCTTCTGTTAGTGAACTAGTAGTTAGATATCAATAGGAAGATTGATTTTTTGAAGGGACTCAGTGAGGTTTGGTTCTGTTAAAACTGTTAGTTGAAATTGTTAGTAATGTAAGTTACGGGAATGTGGAACTGTTTACTGTTATGATGCTCTTAGTAACAAGAGGTTATGAGTTATTGGTGGGAGTTTTGCTAAGATGTTTTTTTTTTGCTATTGAACTGTTAGAAGTCAGTGAATTAATTCTGTTTCTGAACGTTTTCCTTTGGTGCGGCACTGTCGGCTCTGAACTGGTTTGCTTGGACTGTGGTTCTGAGATGATGATTTTTATTTCAAAATTGGTTATGCAGGGTTTATGTGACTGGACCGAGGTCGAATACTGCTGGAAATTGATGATTATTACTCGGGGAAACAACAGGAAACAGGGTGGTACTGAAACCGAATGCAGGTTTGAATTTATGAGTTTTCGCGAACCGTTAATCATAGACCTAAATGCTGATGCAAGTCTGATTATTCGTCTCGAAGTGTTTACATATGGAAGGTGGTAACTCGTGCTATATTGAAAGTTGAATGGAACTGAGATAGGTGCTGTTAGAACTGTTTGAAGCTTATTTTTTTGAACAGGACATATGCAGGGCTGTTTTGAATATTCTAAAGTTGCAGAATTGACTTTCTTTTGTTTAATCTGAAATGAATGAGGCTGCAAGTTGATTTAGTGTTTGTGTGGTGTAGGTTTATTTAGGAATGGCTGTTAGTGAGGATGTGTAGGTTGCTATGTGTGCAGAATTTGTGGATTGCTACAGAATGTGTAGTGTAGGGCTGATTGTTTGTTTTGTTTTTGATTTGCAGCAGGGATAACTTGAAGAAGAAGGAATAGCGGGACAGCATCATAAAGGGCAAGGCAGGTTTGGAATGAATCGGGATCATGACGAAGATGAAGTTACGATGGAATTTAGGGAATATTGTGTAATTATTTCTTGGCGATTTTGATGTAATATGAATGATGAAATTTGTAATGAAACCCTTTTTTATGAAATGATTGTTTGGAAAGTGTATTATGCCCTCTGACTTATAATGAATGGTTTGGTTATTTTTGTGGAGTAATTTGAATGAATGTGAATGTTGGTATTGAACGACTAAGTCATATATGCTGCACTTGAGAAGGTTGATAAAGATGGAAGGCCTTGGTGAGGAAACTTGAAGGTTTAGGAGAAAGAGTAAAATTTTGTGTGGTTCCTTTTGTAATGTTTTTTTTTTTAACAGGTTTTGTAATGGCTCTGGAATTAGAAACTTGGTTTACTTTGAATCATCATTGAATGTTGAATTGTAATTTGGACTCTTTTATTGAAATGTAGACTTTCCACCTTTATTGACCTTTCACGTAGCTTTGATTTTTCGGTCCAAAAAGAGCAACCATAAGACTCAGTCAACGGTTGACTAAAAGTCAACTGTGACAAAAAAATGACTTCAAAATGCTTCTCTCCATGATGCGTGACAAAGATCTTGACCAAACAACTTATGGTATGAAACCCACATATGTATCTTGCGCTACAAGCAAATGAGCGCTCCAATATTCATGCATAGATGAAATCCTGATTCTCCTTTTACCCTTGCGTAGGGAAATAAACCCTAATCTTTGTTCTTGATGAAATTGGATAAAGAATGGTTCTTGTAGCTTGATAAGAAAGAAGCCCATAATGGTCAATGAATCAGAACCTTAACTCCACAACCATGATTGATGAGGAGACCAGTCGAAACAAACTTGAGTTAAGATTAGAGCCTCAAGACAATAGAGAAACCCTAATTCTTCAAAATCCTTGATCCCATGCCAAATTATTTATTTATGATGCATGAGTTATGTTAATACACTAATGGGAAGATGTAAATGAAATGCAAAGCCTAAGCTAGTTAGAAGTAAATTATGTGGGCAAATTTTGGGGTGCAACAGCTGCCCCTATTTAATCGTCTTAAACCTGAAGGTGAGATTGGCGGTAGCCTTTCGAACATTCGAGGTAGAAGAAGATTAAATACTAAAGTACCAGAAAATTTGCGCTCATAGTGACGGTTGGATACCATTTTTTTTTGCTGCCTCCACTTAACAAGCTTCGGCAAGTAACAATATGATATTCCCATTGGATTTCCTTAAAAGAAGGAAGAATTTGTGATGCCTATTTGCAACAGGCAAGTGCAAGAGATTGGTTTGCCATGACACTTTTTGGGGAGTATATGACAAACGTCCACAACTCGAGGGTTTGGACACTTATGACTCGTAAGTCGGGAACTCAGAACTGACAACTCGATGGTTGGAAAACTCAAGACTAAAAGTCAGAAACTCAGAATTCACAACACGAGGGTTGGAAAACTGACGACTCGAAGGCCAGAAAGCAAAGGATTCACAACACGAGGGTTGGAAAGCTGACGACTCGAGGGTCGGAAAGCAAAGGATTCACAACTCGAGGGTTGAAAAGCTGACGACTCGAGGGTCGGAAAGCAAAGGATTCTCAACTCGAGGGTTGAAAAGCTGACGACTCGAGGGTCGAAAAGCAAAGGACTCTCAACTCGAGGGTTGAAAAGCTGACGACTCGAGGGTCGGAAAGCAAAGGACTCTCAACTCGAGGGTTGAAAAGCTGACGACTCGAGGGTCGGAAAGCAAAGTATTCACAACACGAGGGTTGGAAAACTGATGACTCGAAGGTAGGACAGCAAAGGATTCACAACACGAGGGTTGGAAAACTCAACTGGATCTGAAGGGGTATGCCGATAACCACCGGACTTGAATGGGGAGGACTAATCAAAATTAGACCTGACCGAAGGATGCCCATAACCACGGGACTTGAAAGGGATGCCAATAATCATTGGACTTGACCAAAGAAGGCCAGCAGTGGCTAGACTCTATTGGGGATGTTATTAAACACTGGGTTTGCAAGGAAACATTGATGCTCGCGAAGCATAAGAACTACATGGATCCCACAGGCCGAAAGGCGGGGTGTAATTCTACAAGAGTGACAACCATTCGAATTGCCACACACCAAGTATGGATCATCCAAACGATTGAACTTGACAAACAGGAACTAACTACAGATAATGATCTTGACGGAAAAAGACATCGTACCCAATCCACTCTAGAGAGAGAATGTGAGACTTCTTCTGGGAATATATTACCTTGTGCTTTTGGAGCACATACAAACTTGGCTTATGCATTGATGCATGTTTGATTTTTCCATGGCGTAATGCTCCATATTCATGGAAATGCTACGCATTTTTGTAGATGCGATGTGAATGCAATGAAACTATATGCAAAGCGCCAAATAAAGGCGTTGGTGTGATAGAGAGCAAAGTCATTGGGGTCCCTTCAGGGAATATTCCATTATCTTTTCAATCGAATATCATCTTTGACCTCGGGCGAGATAAACACCAGGGAGAATTCCCTTAGAGTTGAAAACTCTGTGGGGATGCCAATCTTTCAAGATACCCCTTCTGGTTATTGACTTGCGAAGCAAAGCGTAACTTCTGACTTCTCACCTTGTGCCATTGCTTGGAGAATTTTTCAACTTGGGGCGATTCCCTCTTTCCACCATGGTGGGGATTAGAAATCCAGATAAGGAACCACGGTTTGGAGAAGCGGAACAACTCCTAGGAGAAATAAACTCCTATGCTCGGGGAATGGAACAAACTCTCAGGAGAAATAAACTCCTATACTCGGGGGGAGATTTTCAGGGAGAAACAAACTCCTATGCTTGGGGAGAGAGTAACTTGTTGGGGAAGAGCATTATGATACTTCTCCATTATGTGATGGTCAACTGCACTTTACACGTGAATGACAGTTCTTCAATACAAACCGAAAGATCATGCCCCAGGCTTCCTGACCTACGAAGATGTTTGCCTCGAAAGGATCCTTACACCATGCTTACTTGAGGTAATTCTGCCCCAGCATATTCAATTATTTGAGATATTCTTTCTCATGATCCACAGATCCTCGAAGAGATTTTTTTTTTTGAATCTCGACGTAACTGTCCCAGATTGAGTGAGCTTGAGAGATTCCTCGACGTCACTACCTCAGATTGATTGAAATCAAGAGAGATTCCTCGACTTGATTAACCCAGATTGGTCGAATTCGAGATGTCAAACCTTGATTTGCTTGCCCCAGATGGGCTGAACTCACGAGAGAGATTCCTCGTCGTGACTACTTCTGATTATGTACATCTTATCAGAATCCTCAAGTTTACTTCCCCTGAAGTCAACCAAACTATGGAAGCAACTTTATCATATTCAATGGAGTCTTCAAACTCTTCCCCTCAAGGATACTTAATCAAAATGCATCTACTCAACAGAGTATTCGGACTTCTCCCCTCAGGGTAATCGATCAAAGAGAGTATCAACTGATTTGCTCAATGGAGCATTCAACCCTTTTTACCCTCAGGGTAACCAATCAAAGGAACATCAATTGTTCATGCTCAACAGAGTCTTCAAGCCACGTGCCCCTTGATAATCAATCAACGAGGGCCACAAACTGCACATGCTCATGGGAGTATTCAGATATCTTGCTTTGATACTGATTTCTTTTTACTCTATGAAGTTCTCAAGTCTCTTTTACTTTGACGTGATCAAGATCTTCATGGATTCTCATCATACAAACTTCCTTGATGTTTAAGCAAATGTTTTGTATGCAAAAGAATGTTAATTATAAGAATGATAATTCTAATGCAAAGCCTATGCTAGTCTTGAAGTTTAAAAACTTTTTACGAAATGAGGTTGCAACCTCTTGTGAATGAAAGATAAAGCGAGCATACGATACCAACATATATGTGTTACGCTTCATTGGGAGTCAGCTAAATGCTATCTCATCGGAGTGCGTTTCCGAAATAAACCCTACTTCAATTAGGACTTTTAAGGGTTGTAACTTGGCCGGGTTCACGGTTTTCAGAAACAAAGGATTTTTAGGCTCAAAATTATTTGGTGCCCACCCCCTTCATGATGTTCTCCACTCCTAAGTTCAATTAACTCAACATGAGTGCTCATCCCTCACAAGGAATTTTAAGATGGTTGAGGAATCAATGAGGTTTTTTCGGACATGGCAGTCGCTCACCTTTTATTCTTTTGATTCATTATCACACGACTTTGTTCTCGCTTTATTTCATCATCATTTTTTCTTTTTATTGCTATATTCTTTTCTTTCATCACTTTTCTCTTTCTTTTTTCATTTTTTTCTCTTCTTTTTTTTTTGAACAAGTCGTGTGACTTCACATTGTCTTTGATTCTTTGGAAGTGATTGCGACTGCCTCATTCCATGATTGATGAAGGATTACCATTGTGGTATCGTCATCTTTTGTCCTCTTGGTAGGTGAAGGATAACCATCGCGGTTTTGAATTTCCTCAACCTTTTGAAGGATAACCATTGTTGTATCCTTAGATGCATACCATTTGTGAGTTTTGAACACTTGATCAAGTTAAATGAACACTACCCTGCCCCAGGGTAAAAAATAAGGGTTTTTTTATTAGAAAAGAAACTCCTACTTCAAGGCTCAAAGGGGTTAACGAGGGTCTATCTCCCTTATATCTCCGGTGTTTAGGGATTTGAAACAATGCCTGTACATCATCAGTAGGGTTTTATTCAAAAATACACAATTAAGGATTTTGTATTTTTTGTCATCATTCTCCCTCCGCTCTTTGCCTAAGCAAGAGATAAGTAAAAGTTGGTATCGTAATGCCAAAAAACATTTTTATGAGTGAAAACGAATTTATTACTTCAAGATAAACATAAACAATGTATTATGATTTTCATTCAAAAATTAACAAGTTTTTACATACTAGCAATGCTTAAACAAACAAAGAAAGATTACAAATGAAAATGCAATAGAGAACTAAATGAATGCCATTGTTGAGGAGACTTGACTCCGTATGGACTTATTGCTTCAGAAGATCCACTGAGTCAAAGGAGAACTTCAAATTTGGCCCTCAGGTGTGAAAGCGATAGCCTTGGAATCAATCAGGTCTTGAACCTTGTCTTTGAATGGCTGACAGTCTTCAATCGAATGCCCAGGTGCCCCAGCATGGTAGCCACAACTAACATTAGGGTCAAATCCCTCAGGATACGGGAAAGAAACAGGCTTCAACTGCTTTGGTTCTACCAAGGAAAGATTGATCAAGTGAGAAAACAACTTATCACGAGTCATAGGAATGGGATCAAATACTCTTTTTGGCCTTCTATGCTTCTGTTTACCTCGTTGGTGACGAATCTGCTGATAATTCTGCCTTTGTGGCACATATTGACCTGATTGATCATTTGGGATAAGCCTCTGTTGACCAAACTGAGTGTGAGGCTGACTGAGAGTTGCAGCACAAATTTGTGGGTCATTCGGAATAGGAGTTAGTGCCACTGCTTCTTGACAAGAGATATGATCAGGAGAATAATCAAGAGATTCCTCTTCATAATCGGACACTTCATTGGTCTCTTCACCCATTTGCTTAGGGACTTCAGAAGGAGTATCAACAACTTGGACATTACCATTCCTAATACCACGCTCCATTCGTTCTCCGACAAGAACCAATTCTGCGAAATCAGAAGCTTTACATGCAGCCATACATTGGTAGTACGGACTTTCCATCACATCCTTAAACATATCCATGAGCTCTTTCTCTAAGAGTGGAGGTTGAACTCTAGCAGCTAATTCTCTCCATCTTCGGGCATATTCTCTGAATGATTCGTCAGTTTTCTGAGTCAAAGCTTGGAATTGCATTCTGGTCGGAGCCATGTTACTGTTGTGCTTGTAACGCTTGACAAAGGCTTCTGCTAGTTCTTTCCAAGTTCGGACATTGGTTCTTTCGAGTTGATTATACCACTCAAGAGATGTGCCACTGAGGCTATCTTGAAAGAAATGCATTAACAGCTTGTCATTCTCAGCATAAGGAGCCATTTTGTTGCAAAATGCCTTAACATGAGCTATTGGACACGTGGTACACTTGTACTTCTCGAAGTTGGGGACTTTGAACTTAGCAGGAATCTTAATACCAGGCACTAGGCACAAACTAGCAGCATCTAGGTCAATGGAGTCACGACCTTCCATGGCTTTCAACCTTTCATCCAGGATGTGGAACCTTCTGTCAAACTCGTCAATCGGGAACCTGAAGGCTTCAAGTTCTGAATTATTCTCATGATGCGAAGTCTCCTTAACAGGAATTGGAATCTCAACAGTATTTCTGACATTCTGATTCACAAGACCTTCTTCTGTGTTGAGATTAACATTTGCATCCGGTCTCTGAAGAACCTGTCTCAACTCTTCGTGTCTAGCAGCAAGGGCTTGAATAGCCTCCATACAATGATTCAGGTTAATCCCCATTTCTGTTCTCATTTGAATTAAGTCCTCACGGAGTTGTTCCATTGTTAATCTTTGAGCACGTAGCGGTGAGAAGTCAATTTGTTGTTGAAATCAAAATCTGAGTAGAAAGGGCCCCCATAAGCTTCTGATAGAACCATGAAATGCATGATATTATGAATGCATGCTTCATTTATGGAGAATCCTAAAGTCTTTTCACACACTTTTATTTCTCTTTTATTCTCTTTTTTTTTTGCATATAATATCTTTTCTTTTTTCCTTTTCCATCTTTTCTGTTTTTCTACTTTTTTTTTTCATTTCCTCTTTTTTTTTGGAAATAGACTTTAGAATCCCCCATAAATAAACTGGATAAAGTAATGATGTTATGCAATGCAAAAGCATGGGATCAAGGTCCATATAATCCGAGTAACCACTATACAATCCTCTGAATAACTGATATAGGTCAGATGTCATGAGATCAAAGGTTCGACACCTTTTTGAATACCCGGAGAACCAATAGTCACCAACAGAATAGAGTAGTCACCAACGGTACCTGTCATGTATATCCCACCCCACTCACAGGTGAATCTAGGTCAAGGTAGGTCAAAAGGTCTCCAGCGTTAACAATTCTCCTGAAACACCATCATTGTTGCAAATACATGCCAACAATGGTATCTCATTCGAATCTCAACTGGTCGTGGGTCTCATGATCGCAATCAACAGAACCTGACATTCTGTTGGCGTCATGACTATCCACTCTATCCTAGGTATCCTATGTGTCAACTCTGGCCTGGGTATTGGGCCTTTTACCTCATAGAACATCCCACCCAACCTGCAAACAGAGAAAATATGTGGTCCCCACGGGGACCCATAATATAGTCCAGATGCATGCAGAAAGTAAACATGATATGCAAGCAAGAAATAAGCATGGTATGCAAGCATATATATAGGATGTAAACATATAAGCAAACAAACAAAGAAACACCCAATAAACAAACAAACAAAGGCTAGGATCGACTCGCTAAGAACGGACCAGCACAGGTCTAGCAACGTCCCCAGCAGAGTCGCCAGCTGTCGCTACCGCGAAAAATGGAATCAGAGTCGCCACTAATATATTCCTCCCATCGCGGGAAAGGAATATCAGAAAACCTAACTCAGAATAAGAACAAGGTCTTTCGACCAGAGAACGGGGTACGGGAGTCGGTTACGCCAAGGGAAGGTGTTAGCACCCCTCACGCCCATCGTACTCGATGGTATCCACCTATGTTTGTTTCTATCTAAAGGGTGTCTAATGTCTAAAACCTAAATGCGAATGCATGCAAAAGAAATACGGGGAAAAGAAGGAATTATTTACAAGTGTGCTCGCTTAGGCCCCGCGACCCAATGCCTACGTATCCTTTTTCAGGAATCAGAGCGACCGTAGTTCGGCTCCATAGTTTCCATTTGTTTTGTGTTTTTTAGTTGAACAGCGGTTAAGGTCACAATCCACGATGCTCGACCTTTGGAGACTTATACGCCTAGTTTTGGAAAGGACTTAACTTGTTCTTAGGCGCCTAACAAGGCAAAAGAATGAACTTGGGTTTGTGTTTTTTATGTAACTACATGATGAACAAAACCCAATACAAGGTTTCGCACCACTTCGTTACTTTGTTTTAATTCGAGCCTTTATTAAATGTTTTAAATGTTTTTGGTTGGGTATTTTTTAAGGGGATTTACTTTGCGATTAGAATCACATAAAAATGTATAATGATCGAGAAGCAGATTAGGGAATGAATCCCACTCACTTCTATCCCATTATATAATGTTCAAGAAACAGATTAGGGAATGAATCCCACTCATTTCTATCCCATTAACTAATGTTTGAGAAACAGATTAGGGAATAAATCCCACTCATTTCTCTCCCATTATGTAGTGACCGAGAAACAGATTAGGGAATGAATCCCACTCATTTCTATGCCACTAAGTGATTGAGAAACAGATTAGGGAATGAATCCCACTCATTTCTCTATCACTTTCGTAATGTGATTCGTCTCTTTATTTATTAATGTTTTAAAGTTGAAAAGAAAAAAGAATGAAAGAGGGAGACTAACCTATTTCTCTAACCTAAGTGTTATCCTAATTCTAATTCTAGAGTTAACATGGGGACTAAATTCTAAAAGGAGTATTAAAATGGTATTAACAAAGTAGGCCAAAAATATGGCCAAAAACAAGTAACAAAATCACACAACAATTACACAACAATGACATGGAAATAGTACAAAAGCAATTCAAGCATTAGTGCAAAATTAAACTAAAAAATACTACTATTTTTATGGGTTTTTGCATGAAGGAGAATTGAAAGGATTAATGTCAAAATTAAACTAAAATCTACTATTTTTATGAGTTTTTTATTGTCAACAAGGGAAATCTAATTCAAGTCTAAATTGTACTAAAAATCTATTACCTAAAACTAACATCTTTATGTCATTTTTTATGGGAAAATTCTAAAGACTAAAAATTCCCTAAAACCTAATTGGAACTAGCAAATTTTATGGTTTTATGTGTCAACAATTACCTAAAAAAAATAGGGAAGATCTATGTGAAAAAAGACTAAGTTCTAGCATGAATTAATGGGCTCAGGGGGTGTTAATATGTGAGATCAGGGGTGTAAGTAGATCCAGGCGCAGGGCCCAGGGGATATTTTTTTGTTCATCATTTTCAGTACCAAAAGATAGAGGTGCGATGGGCCTAAGGGGTGAGCAACAGCAATTTCGTGTGAGGTCTAAGCCTTGATCCATTATCCCATTTAGATTTTCATTATTATTTTCAGATTTTATTAAACTCTAAACTTAATCCATTCAGACTAAAAAACAAATAATAAAAATGTGAAACGATGGCGTATTGATCAAACTCAGAGTTTTAGGTTAATGACTCTTCGGCTTACACGAAGCCTCCTTTCTCTCGTTCCCTCTCATCTCTTTTCTACTCATGAGCACCAACACAGTGGCCGGAAATCGCTCCGCCGCGCCGAAGGCGGCGGAGCTCACTCAATCTCCCAAACTTAATACCTCACCTTACATGTTTCTCTGCCCTCTCCTCAAAAAAACGGTTTGATTTCTCTAGATCTTCTCTCAAACTCTCCTAATCAGATTAACAAGGAAACCCTAGATCTAACAAGAAGTTCAATTAACAAGGATGGCGATGAATCGAAGCACAAGAATATAGGGGAAAGAGATAGCGAGATGTATACAACGACTTCTGTAATAGAGGAAAGTTTAGGCTTACCTACCGGAGCAGTTCCGGTGACTCTTCAGTTGCGATTACGAAGACGAGAAAACCAGAGTAACTTCGAATTTGCAGGTAACACTATGCATCCATTGATCTTTAGCGCTCCTGATAGAATATCCTCCTTCTTCTACTCTTTCCCTTTTTTTTGAATTTTCTGTGTGTGGCGTTGAATAATCCGCGCCGTCGCGGTGATTCTTGTTGAACATAGCAGAGCAATGCGGGAGTACGGCTGAGAGATTGAGTGGGAGAGGTTGAATTGAGAATATGACTTCACACGGTGATGAAGATGAAAGAGTGAGGAATCGATGATGATGATTCAATGGAGCTTCTCTCTGAAAATGAGAGAGGATGCTCTGGGATTTTTTTGGTAATTTCAGAGAAGTTTTCTAGAGGAATTGAGAATGATGAATGAGTCCGATATATAGGTAGAAGGTTAGAGGGTGATGAATGAAGAATGGTGATTGAGGATTATGTGAAAAATGGTGGAGAGTTTGTGATGAAGATGAGGGTTGAAAATGAGTGAAGTAGATGGTGTGTGTGAAATGGTGGTTATGGAGAGAGTGATAAGGTGTAGAAGATGAATGAAGATGGAGGTCCTGATTTTATAGAAGCATCCAGGTTGAATTCTCCCTCTGATTTTTTCTGTTTTGATTCAGTTGTTTCTGTTAGCAATTGGTTGAAATTCAGTTAGACAGTTAGGTTAGTAACTGAATCGGTTTTGGGTTAGTTATTTGGAAGTTGGAGATTGGTTAAGGTGGAAATTGAGTAACAGACTGTTAAGAGTTGGTTAAGTTAGTTGTGAGGTTAGAAGCAATTAGGTATATTTCTGTTATGCTAAATTATGAATGTGTTATGGTCTTATGTAGGGAAATTGGTTAGGGATTCTCTTCTGTTAGTGAACTAGTAGTTAGATAAAAATAGGAAGATTGATTTTTTGAAGGGACTCAGTGAGGTTTGGTTCTGTTAAAACTGTTAGTTGAAATTGTTAGTAATGTAAGTTACGGGAATGTGGAACTGTTTACTGTTATGATGCTCTTAGTAACAAGAGGTTATGAGTTATCGGTGGGAGTTTTGCTAAGATGTTTTTTTTTTGCTATTGAACTGTTAGAAGTCAGTGAATTAATTCTGTTTCTGAACGTTTTCCTTTGGTGCGGCACTGTCGGCTCTGAACTGGTTTGCTTGGACTGTGGTTCTGAGATGATGATTTTTATTTCAAAATTGGTTATGCAGGGTTTATGTGACTGGACCGAGGTCGAATACTGCTGGAAATTGATGATTATTACTCGGGGAAACAACAGGAAACAGGGTGGTACTGAAACTGAATGCAGGTTTGAATTTATGAGTTTTCGCGAACCGTTAATCATAGACCTAAATGCTGATGCAAGTCTGATTATTCGTCTCGAAGTGTTTACATATGGAAGGTGGTAACTCGTGCTATATTGAAAGTTGAATGGAACTGAGATAGGTGCTGTTAGAACTGTTTGAAGCTTATTTTTTTGAACAGGACATATGCAGGGCTGTTTTGAATATTCTAAAGTTGCAGAATTGACTTTCTTTTGTTTAATCTGAAATGAATGAGGCTGCAAGTTGATTTAGTGTTTGTGTGGTGTAGGTTTATTTAGGAATGGCTGTTAGTGAGGATGTGTAGGTTGCTATGTGTGCAGAATTTGTGGATTGCTACAGAATGTGTAGTGTAGGGCTGATTGTTTGTTTTGTTTTTGATTTGCAGCAGGGATAACTTGAAGAAGAAGGAATAGCGGGACAGCATCATAAAGGGCAAGGCAGGTTTGGAATGAATCGGGATCATGACGAAGATGAAGTTACGATGGAATTTAGGGAATATTGTGTAATTATTTCTTGGCGATTTTGATGTAATATGAATGATGAAATTTGTAATGAAACCCTTTTTTATGAAATGATTGTTTGGAAAGTGTATTATGCCCTCTGACTTATAATGAATGGTTTGGTTATTTTTGTGGAGTAATTTGAATGAATGTGAATGTTGGTATTGAACGACTAAGTCATATATGCTGCACTTGAGAAGGTTGATAAAGATGGAAGGCCTTGGTGAGGAAACTTGAAGGTTTAGGAGAAAGAGTAAAATTTTGTGTGGTTCCTTTTGTAATGTTTTTTTTTTAACAGGTTTTGTAATGGCTCTGGAATTAGAAACTTGGTTTACTTTGAATCATCATTGAATGTTGAATTGTAATTTGGACTCTTTTATTGAAATGTAGACTTTCCACCTTTATTGACCTTTCACGTAGCTTTGATTTTTCGGTCCAAAAAGAGCAACCATAAGACTCAGTCAACGGTTGACTAAAAGTCAACTGTGACAAAAAATGACTTCAAAATGCTTCTCTCCATGATGCGTGACAAAGATCTTGACCAAACAACTTATGGTATGAAACCCACATATGTATCTTGCGCTACAAGCAAATGAGCGCTCCAATATTCATGCATAGATGAAATCCTGATTCTCCTTTTACCCTTGCGTAGGGAAATAAACCCTAATCTTTGTTCTTGATGAAATTGGATAAAGAATGGTTCTTGTAGCTTGATAAGAAAGAAGCCCATAATGGTCAATGAATCAGAACCTTAACTCCACAACCATGATTGATGAGGAGACCAGTCGAAACAAACTTGAGTTAAGATTAGAGCCTCAAGACAATAGAGAAACCCTAATTCTTCAAAATCCTTGATCCCATGCCAAATTATTTATTTATGATGCATGAGTTATGTTAATACACTAATGGGAAGATGTAAATGAAATGCAAAGCCTAAGCCAGTTAGAAGTAAATTATGTGGGCAAATTTTGGGGTGCAACACCTAGCACTCAGCTTGGTTCAAGAATCCAAGAGCTATCTCTGATCATTTCTTCTTGCTTCTGATTCTGAAGCTTCATAGCACTCAGCTTGCTTCAAGAATCCAAGAACTTGATTCATCTTGTTGCTCCTCATGTTGGTCTTGAATGATTCCTGCAACAACACAACTTAAAAACATATGAAGCTTGCAGCTTCTGTTAGTAAATGTGGGGTCTTTTTACTCGGTAACTGATAATATTCATCAGATCATTTATCATATATTTTCTCCCCCTTTTTGTCATAACATCAAAAAGCATAAAAGATTCAGATGCAAAGTAAGAGACAAAAGGAAAGAAACACAAATAACTTTTCATTGATTTCAACAAGAAAGATTACAAAAGAGGAATGCAGGAAAACAGATGCAACAAGGAAAGAAAATGGTGAAAAACAATTAATGTTACATGACAAGACGGGAGAGAGATTTTGACAAAAGATAAGATACGCACAGTTACCTATGGTCGGCGTCCCTTCAACTGCACGCGCGCTTATCCATGAACAGTAAAGACAGGTTTACCATCCGAGATAAAACGTTACAGCTGTTTTGCTTTAAAAGAGGTTCTGAATCAACTTAGACAATGAAACGTTAGTAATAACCGAATCATAATTTCTAAAAGATTTCAATCAGAACTTCTGATTAAAAAATAATCCACTTTCATTTCAGAAGATACTCATACATAAGAACTTCTCATCTTCTCATTCTGGGCATAAATCCATACTGATGTTCTTCAGAATGAACTTAAACCTATCTTCAACCAGGGGTTTTGTAAAGATATCAGCCCATTGATGGTCTGTATCCACAAAGTTTAAAGATAGAACACCCTTCTGAACATAGTCCCTTATGAAATGATGTTTAATCTCAATATGTTTAGCTTTTGAATGAAGAATAGGATTCTTAGATAAACATATAGCAGAAGTATTATCACAGAATATAGGAATGTTACTCTCATATATCTGATAATCTTCTAGCTGACTCTTCATCCAGAGCATCTGTGTACTGCAACCAGCAGCAGCGACATATTCTGCTTCTGTTGTTGCTAGAGCAATAGTTGCTTGCTTCTTGCTATACCAGGAGATCAAATGACTTCCAAGAAATTGGCAACTTCCTGAAGTACTCTTTCTTTCAATTCTGTCTCCAGCATAGTCAGCATTGCAGAATCCTACTAAGTTGTATTCTTTAGATTTTCTGTAAACTAAGCCAACATTAGTAGTACCTTTCAGATACCTTAGAATTCTCTTAACAGCAGTTAAATGAGATTCTCTAGGATCTGATTGGAATCTAGCACACAAGCAAACACTGAACAGAATGTCAGGTCTAGAAGCAGTCAAATATAGAAGAGATCCAATCATACCTCTGTATAACTTCTGATCTACCTTCTTACTTACCTCATCCTTACCTAGGATGCATGTTGGATGCATAGGAGTTTTGGCTTCTTTGCAGTCTAGAAGATTAAACTTCTTCAGAAGTTCCTTCACATACTTGGTTTGGTGAACATACGTTCCTTCTGATGTTTGATTTATTTGTATTCCAAGGAAATACTTGAGTTCTCCCATCATGCTCATTTCAAACTCAGCCTGCATAGACTCAGCAAACTCCTTTCAAAGTGTAGCATTAGATGTTCCAAAAATAATATCATCTACATATATTTGACAAATTAAAATATCCCTTTTAAAGGTTTTACAAAAGAGAGTAGTGTCCACTTTTCCTTTAGTGAAACCATTATCCAGAAGGAAAGAACTTAAGCGTTCATACCAAGCTCTGGGAGCTTGTTTCAATCCATACAACGATTTCTTTAGTTTAAAAACATGATTAGGAGACATGGAGTCTTCAAAACCAGGAGGTTGATGGACATAAACTTCTTCATCTATATAACCATTTAAGAAGGCACTCTTAACATCCATCTGATAGAGAGTGATGTTATGTTGAGTGGCAAATGAAATTAATAGACGAATAGATTCTAATCTGGCCACTGGTGCAAAGGTTTCTGTATAGTCAATCCCTTCTTGCTGACTATAACCCTGAGCCACCAGTCTGGCTTTGTTCCTTACCACTTCACCTTTCTCACTGAGCTTGTTTCTGAAGACCCATTTTGTACCGATTATATTGAATCCATCTGGTCTAGGAACAAGATCCCAAACATCATTCCTTGTAAACTGATTCAGTTCTTCTTGCATAGCAATTATCCAGTCTGGATCTTCTAGAGCATGATCAACAGAAGTTGGCTCGATCAAAGATACAAGACCTAATTGACAGTCTGCATTGTTCTTAAGGAATGCTCTTGTTCTGATTGGATCATCCTTCTTTCCAAGAATGACATCTTCTGAATGACCAGAAATGAGTCTGGATGATCTTCTGACAGATGGTTCTTCAGAAATGCTTAGATTCTCCAGAGAAGCTGATACTTGATCTTCAGATTCTTTGCTTCTGGGAAGCTCTGCTTCTGATGCGTTGCTTCTTGGCTCAACAGCTTCTGATACATCAATATCACAATCTGCAAAATTATCAAACTGCTTTGGTTTTTCAGAACCAAGCTTATCATCAAACCTGATATTGATTGATTCTTCTACAATCAATGTTTCAGTATTGTATACTCTGTAGCCTTTTGAGCGTTCAGAATATCCAAGAAGGAAACATTTTTGTGCTTTGGAATCAAACTTACCAAGATGATCTTTAGTGTTCAGAATAAAGCACACACATCCAAAAGGATGGAAATATGAAATGTTGGGCTTTATATTCTTCCACAATTCATAAGGAGTCTTATTTAGAATAGGTCTGATAGAGATTCTATTCTGAATATAGCATGCAGTGTTTATTGCTTCTGCCCAGAAATGCTTAGCCATATTGGTTTCATTGATCATGGTTCTGGCCATTTCTTGCAGAGTCCTATTCTTTCGTTCTACAACTCCATTTTGCTGTGGAGTTCTAGGACAAGAGAAATCATGGGCAATACCATTTTCTTTGAAGAACTCTTCAAAGAATCTGTTCTCAAATTCACCACCATGATCACTTCTAACCTTTATGATTTTACACTCTTTTTCAGATTGAATCTGAATGCAGAAATCAAAGAACACTGAATGAGACTCATCCTTGTGTTTCAAGAATTTTACCCATGTCCAGCGGCTATAATCATCTACGATGACTAATCCATATTTCTTCCCTCTGACAGATGCTGTTTTGACTGGGCCAAACAGATCAATGTGCAAGAGTTCTAATGGCCTTGAGGTAGAAACAACATTCTTGGACTTGAATGCAGGTTTGGAGAACTTGCCCTTCTGACATGCTTCACAAAGAGCATCTGATTTGAATTTCAGATTAGGGAGTCCTCTGACAAGATCCAGTTTGTTAATCTGAGAAATCTTTCTCAAACTAGCATGACCTAATCTTCTGTGCCAGACCCACTGCTCTTCAGAAACAGACATATGACAAGTCACCTTCTGACTCATAAGATCTTGCAGATCTGTCTTATAAATGTTGTTCTTCCTCTTGCCTGTAAATAGGATTGAGCCATCCTTCTGATTTACAGCCTTGCAAGACTTTTGATTAAAGATTATATCATAACCATTGTCACTCAATTGACTGATAGATAAGAGGTTATGTGTTAATCCTTCTACAAGAAGTACATTAGAAATGGAAGGAGAGTTGCCAGACTTTATAGTTCCAGAGCCAATTATCTTGCCCTTCTGATCTCCTCCAAACTTGACTTCTCCTCCAGACTTAAGCACCAGGTCTTGGAACATAGACCTTCTTCCTGTCATGTGTCGTGAGCATCCAGAGTCCAGGTACCACGACATGTTGTGCTTTGTCCTTTTTGCAGCCAAGGATATCTGCAATAGGAATAATCTTATCCTTAGGTACCCACATTTTCTTGGGTCCTTTCTTGTTAGATTTTCTCAAGTTCTGATTGAACTTGGGTTTAACATTGTAAGCAATAGGAGGAACAGCATGATAATTCTTAATGTGAGTTTCATGATATTTCCTAGGTTGTGTCACATGCTTCTTAGTGTGTGTAATGTGAAAACTTTGAGCATGTGAAGTGTGCCTAATATCATGTGAGTGGCCATACTTGAACTGATCATACAATGGCTTGTATGTGATTTTCATCTTATCAACAGGTTCAAGTTTGTATGGGGTTTCACCCTCAAAACCAATGCCAACTCTACTGTTTCCAGACACAGCATATATCATAGAAGCTAGCTGACTTCTGCCAATACTTCTAGATAAGAACTTCCTGAAACTTAAATCATATTCTTTCAGAATATGGTTTAGACTAGGAGTGGATTTTTCTGAATCAGAAGGAGATCCAACATTATTGGATAATTTTAAAAGTTTTTCTTTTAATTCAGAATTCTCCAACTCAAGCTTCTTTGTTTCAAATTCAAATAGCTTTTTCAGCTTTTTGTATTTGAGACTAATCTGAGACTTGAATTCCAGAAGTTCTGTTAGACCGGAAACTAACTCATCTCTAGTAAGTTCAGAAAATACCTCTTCAGAATCTGATTCTGATGTAGATTCTGATCCGTCATCTTCTGTCGCCATCAGCGCACAGTTAGTCTGCTCATCTTCAGAGTCTGAATCATCTTCTGACTCATCCCAGGTTGCCATAAGACCTTTCTTCTTATGAAACTTCTTCTTGGGATTTTCCTTCTGAAGTTTTGGACATTCATTCTTGAAGTGTCCAGGCTCATTGCATTCATAGCACATGACCTTCTTCTTGTCAAATCTTCTGTCATCAGAAGATTCTCCACGTTCAAATTTCTTTGAACTTCTGACGCCTCTGAACTTCCTTTGCTTGTTCTTCCAGAGTTGATTTAGCCTTCTTGAGATCAAGGACAGTTCATCTTCTTCTTCAGATTCTGATTCTTCAGGATCTTCTTCTCTAGCCTGAAAAGCGTTAGTGCATTTCTTGATATTGGATTTTAATGCAATAGACTTACCTTTCTTTTGAGGCTCGTTTGCATCCAGTTCAATTTCATGACTCCTCAGGGCACTGATTAGCTCTTCCAAAGAGACTTCATTTAGATTCTTCGCAATCTTAAATGCAGTCACCATAGGACCCCATCTTCTGGGTAAGCTTCTGATGATCTTCTTTACGTGATCAGCCTTGGTGTATCCCTTGTCAAGAACTCTCAATCCAGCAGTAAGAGTTTGAAATCTTGAAAACATCTTTTCAATGTCTTCATCATCCTCCATCTTGAAGGCTTCATATTTCTGGATTAGAGCAAGAGCTTTAGTCTCCTTGACTTGAGCATTTCCTTCATGAGTCATTTTCAAGGACTCATATATGTCATAGGCCGTTTCCCTGTTAGATATCTTCTCATACTCAGCATGAGAGATAGCATTCAGCAAAACAGTTCTGCATTTATGATGATTCCTGAAAAGCTTCTTCTGATCATCGCTCATTTCTTGCCTTGTCAGCTTTACGCCACTGGCATTTACCGGATGTTTGTAACCATCCATCAGAAGATCCCATAGATCACCATCTAGACCAAGAAAGTAACTTTCCAGTTTATCTTTCCAGTATTCAAAGTTTTCACCATCAAATACCGGCGGTCTAGTATAACCATTGTTACCGTTGTGTTGCTCAGCAGAGCCAGATGTAGATGTAGACTTTGCAGTTTCATCAGCCATCTTTTACTGAAGCGTTTTTCTCTTCCTGAATCTTTTCTAAACACGGTTAAGTGCTTGCACCTTAGAACCGGCGCTCTGATGCCAATTGAAGGATAGAAAAACACTTAGAAAGGGGGGGGGGGGTTTGAATAAGTGTAGCTTTAAAAACTTGACCGATAAAAATAAATTGCACAGTTATTTTTATCCTGGTTCGTTGTTAACTAAACTACTCCAGTCCACCCCCGCAGAGATGATTTACCTCAACTGAGGATTTAATCCACTAATCGCACGGATTACAATGGTTTTCCACTTAGTCAGCAACTAAGTCTTCCAGAGTCTTCTGATCACACACTGATCACTCCAGGAACAACTGCTTAGATACCCTCTAAGACTTTCTAGAGTATTCTGATCCACACGATCACTCTAGTTACAACCTGCTTAGATAACCTCTAAGACTTCCTAGAGTATTCTGATCCACACGATCACTCTAGTTCCTTACAACTTAATGTAATCAAATCTAAGAGTATTACAATTGCTTCTTAAAAGCTATAATCACAAACTGTGATATTTCTCTTATCGTTTAAGCTTATTCTCACTAATATATTACAACAGCAATGTAGTGAGCTTTGATGAAGATGAAGATTCTGAGCTTTGAATAGAACAGAGTTTCAGCAAGTTAATATGAGTTGTTTTGTTCAGAATCGTTAACCTTGCTTCTCATCAGAACTTCATATTTATAGGCGTTGGAGAAGATGACCGTTGAGTGCATTTAATGCTTTGCGTGTTCCGTACAGCATCGCATTTAATGTTATACGCTTTTGTCAACTACCTCGAGCCTTGTTCACGCTGTGTCTACTGACGTTGCCTTTAATAGCTTCTAACGTTCCTTTTGTCAGTCAGCGTAGCCTGCCACATGTACTTCCTTCTGATCTGATGTTTGTGAATACAAAGTTTGAATATCATCAGAGTCAAACAGCTTGGTGCAAAGCATCTTCTGATCTTCTGACCTTGAAGTGCTTCTGAGCGTGATACCATCAGAACTTCAGTGCTTCTGATCTCATGTTCTTCTGATGCTTCCATAGACCCATGTTCTGATTCTGCTTCGACCATCTTCTGATGTCTTGCCAGACCATGTTCTGATGTTGCATGCTGAACCCTTTGAGACAAAGCTTCTGAGCGCTGAATTATGCATACTCTTTATATATTTCCTGAAAAGGAAATTGCATTGGATTAGAGTACCATATCATCTTAAGCAAAATTCATATTATTTGTTATCATCAAAACTAAGATAATTGATCAGAACAAATCTTGTTCTAACAATATATACATATATATATATATATATATATATATATATATATATATATATATATATCACTTTCTATATGGTTTTGATAAATAGGGTTATCATAGGCAGACTTAATAGGTTCTTATTAATTTATTTGAAATGAGATGTATTTGTTTGTAATATATTACGAACACTTTGATACTCAAGACATATTCTTTAAAATAAAAAAATTGATGAAAATATGATAAGATATAGACAAAGTAAAAACATCTGCAAGATTGTCTTTCAAAGTAATTTTTTCAACCAAATTCAAGAAAAATTCAATGTGCTTTGTCCTTTTTTATATACTTGATGATTAGATAAACGAATGACATTTTGGCTATCATAATATATACTCACATATTCTTGAGTAATTCTAAGTTCTTAGATCATATCTTTTAAACATGGCTTATTTCACCTCTTTAACAAGGGAAATTTAATCTGTTTGAGTCGTAAACAATGTCACGATTGATTATTGATTTTGTTTCCAACTAATATATATCTTAAAAAATATAAATACAAATTCGATAAGGATTTTTTAGTCTCCAAATTTCTAACATAACATGCATCTACATATCCCTCCATATCCTTTTATTGAGATATTCTTGTGTATTTCAAACTTCCTTTTAATAATTTATTTAATTATTTCAAAATCCACTACAAAATGCTCCACCACTTTCTTCAAGTATCCATTAAAATAAGAACATTTCAACAATTTTGTGGGTTCTCACGATATACATTCCATGTATCCTCTTATAAACACCAAGTAACTTCATCTCAAACTTATTCTTGAACATATCAATATCACCATTGCTAGAACTTTATATTAAGATATATTCCACATATAGAAATAGGTGGAGAATAAATTCATCATCCTCTTCTATATGTAAATACAACTAGCATATTTGCATCTCACATAATGATTTTTCAGAAGAAATTCATCAAACCGATGGTACCATTTTCTAAGATTTTGTTTTATCCCATATAAATATTACTTCAAAAGATGCACCTTATAATTGTCCTTTACAAAACCCTCAGATTGTTCCATGTATATTGTCTCTTTAACATCTCCATATAAGAAAACAATACTCACATCCATCAACTTTAACTCAAGGTAATACTGATTCACGATAGCCTTAAGAGCCCTTATGGAACAATGCTTTACCACTACAAAGAATATTTTATTATAATAACCCCCAACTAAAATAAAATCTTTTTCCACATGTCATTATTTGTACATTAATTATTTAATTTTTGTCAATCCTTAAAACTTTTAGTTTATGTGAGATTTTGGATCGAACTCTAGTGTCGACAAGGTTAACTTCTTGGTTTGGCAGAGATTGAGCATGTTGTCGAAGTCTATTCACATGCTGATGTCGAAGTCCTGCATGTTGTAGTTAAAACGTGTTCTGACATACAGTAGTCGGTAATTATAGGTTTGTTAGCATGTCCAACAAGGCCTGTTTGTTTAGTCCAATTGTTTAAATTAGTTTGTAGCCTAAGTTAGTTTAGTAGTCTATAAATAGGCTAGTTCTCTCAGGTTGTTGAGAGAGGTTGATTATTGTTATTCACTTGAAATATGTAAGACCTTATTGAGTAAGTGACTAGAAAAACAGTTACAACCAATCCTATTTTTATTCTTCTTCTTCCCCCTTCTCTCTTTCGTGAAAACTTAATAGTATTTCTTGTGTTTGTTTAAGAAACTCAATCTTTCTCATAGTTTTTAGTTTGTTCTTGATGGTACTCTGTTACAATAATTTAGTTCCTATTTGATTTACCACAAGAGTATGCCATTCCTTAAACGTTTCAAAAGCACCCCTTTTATTTTTCTAAATGCGAATCCATACTCTTAATGAAAAATTATTGATCATGGTGAGAAAAAAAGAACCACTCCCATGAGTAGTCACTTTTCTCGAACCCCAATAATCTAAGTGAATGTACTCAAAATTCTATTATAGTTATGCATGTCACCCCCAAATGTAATTCGATGTTGTTTTCCTAATATGAGATTATCTCAAAATTATAGAATAGCCATTTTGCCCCATCTTAGGAAACCTTGTTTAAATAAATCAACTAAACCCATGTCACTAACATGATTTAACCTTAAATTCCATATCTTCGTTTTATCAGGAAAATTTTGACTAGCTAATGATGCATGAACTATAACAATAAAACCATCTGAAAAATACACACCACACCGTTTTGATTCCATAGCAATAATAAATTAACTCCACAAAATTATTAACATTCCATGTTCATTTCTATAACAAGAACCCGTTCCTCTAAACATGCTTATAGATGAGACATTTCTCCTAAGTTCAAGAACATACTTTACACCATGTTGAAGAAAAAATTCAATTACCAAACTTCTTTAGATGAATAAAACCCATACCTTGAAGCTTACAAGCTTTATCATTTCCGAAGAAAATGATTCCTCCTTCTTGTAGATCAAGGGTATCAAAGTACTCCTTGGTAAGACACGTGTGATAAGAGCATAAAAAGTCCATGACCTAACTCATTTTAAGTTTCCCAAATAGTCAATACTAGTGCATCCGTACTTTCATAACCCTCATTAGAGGAAACCACAGTCTAAATGGAACTCTAACTTATACTCTTATCTGGACAATCCTTCTTGATTTAATGGACTTGTGATAATTAAATTACTTATACTTTGAATTGTCAACACCCTTAGACTTGTACATTGGCCTATTTTTCTTTCCTCTATGGTTTCCTTTGCCCCATTTCTTCCTCTTGAAACATTCAAGCTTTGACTACTACAATAAACCTTCAATCTTTTCATCTTGTTTAACTTTGTGGTTCTTATAGCCGATTTGACCTCCTCAAAGATTGTAACACCTCACTCATAAATTAGAATATACTTGAATTGTTCAAAGTATTAGGTAAATAACTAAATAAGAGTAGATCATTGTCCTTATCATCAAACTTCACCTAAATATTTTGCAAGTCATCATTGAATTTATTGAAGTATGTCAATTGCTCCACAATAGAATTTGATTTAACCATTTTAAATGAGTAGAGTTGTTGTTTTAAGCATAAAATATGATTCAATCACTTCGTTATATACAATGATGTAAGCTTTATCCATATTTTTGTCACAATCCTCTCCTTTGTGATCTCCCTCAACACTTTATCTTTAAGACATAGGATAATGAAACACATCATTTTACCCACCACTTCGATGTTCTCTACTTGTATTAGATTGGTAGAAACAACTCCCCACTTTTCAATGCATCAACACACTTTTGTTGAAATAAATTTTTTTACATCTTTACCTTCATAACTTAAATAACTTTTTTCAGAAAAAAATCGGTGTCTCACATGATATATTCACAGTGATTTTTTCAAGATTAAAAATATTCACATGATATATCACAACTAAGTATCCGTATGATATTATAAGTAGTTGGAATTAAATTTTATTAGACCTATATATATATATATATATATATATATATATATATATATATATATATATATATATATATATATATATATATATGTTTATATATATATATATATATATATTAATCTAACTACTATGATTAATTATCACATAAACTATTTTACAAGAACAGATTACTATAACTTAATCCTAATAAGTATGTAAATATTAATTCTATTAATCTAAATCTCAAATAATATATGAATTAAATGAATCAAAATACACATACCTTAACGATATTATGACCTCTTAATATTGTTGGCTCTAACAGTTTGACATTAAAGCATCTAGATGCTCCATCAGACATCCTAGCAGACACCACTTTTTCTTGTTCATCATTAATTTTTGATTGGACACTCTTTGAAGTCTGTGAATATAAATAAATCATAATATATATATATATATATATATATATATATATATATATATATATATATATATAATTATTTAAATTAATTATAACAAATATTAAAATGTAGAACAATTAAGTAATACATTTATAGTAATGAGACTTCCTCAAGAGTATGCAAACACATTAAATTTGTGTATTGTTTTATGCCTCACCTCTGTTTGTTCAAGAGTCTTTGAAGTAAAGTTTTTGAGAGCTTCGGCAGAAGAAGTACCATCTTTAACTATAAATAAAATCAACTTGTTGATTTAGAATTTAGTATAATGAAGTTTACATAATATAAAATACATATTGTCGCGGGGAAAAATCGTTGTCTTTTTTGTGGATGAGACACCTGATGCCTTCTTTGGGCTCGAGTGCTCAAAAAATGATTTTTCTTTTGTGCCGACCAAACTTTTTATTATTTCCAAAGGAGGAAAAGGAAAAAAGCTGCAATAACCTAAAAGTGGGGGGAGAGATCTTGGGTAAGAGGGTTGGTTATACGAAGGGAAGGTATTAGCACCCAACGTATCTATAGTACTCTATAGGTTTCTTTGCTTTGTTTTTCATTCCATGTTATTGAGAGGTTCTTGTGAAATAGGTGGGACCTAAGGTGTTTGTTTGATTATGCTCGCAAAGATCATCGCGATCCTCTGCATACATATCCCTTAGAGGGAATCAGAGCATCTGTAGCTCGGGGTCTACGGGTGCTAAGGTTTGAGTGGTTTGAGAGAGAAGTTTTGCTCGCCAAGGATACGACCTTGTGCCTACGTATTCTCAAAGGGATGTTGAGAAAGTCAGAGCAATCGTAGTTCCCACTTATGCTAGTGGAAGCAAAGGAAAATAGACAAATGTCGTCTAAATGCTAGATGTATCTAATCTATATCATCACATACATCTGTTTGATTTTTGTTTGAAAATCTTTTCATTATAAGCCCTGGGCTGTGCCACTTATGGCGCTTAGAATGATAAAGATGTTTTTGTTTGTTTAACCAGCCTTGTGGCAAAAACTTTCAATGAAGTCAGCCTTGTGACAAAAAGTTTTGATTAATCAGCCAGCCTCGTGGCAAAAGTTTCAATGAAGTCAGCCTTGTGACAAAAACTTTGATTAATCAGCCAGTACGGTGGCAAAACGGTTTGATTGATTAGCCAGCCTTGTGGCAAAAAGAAGTTTGATTGATTGATTGTTTGTGATGATATAGAAGAGATACTCCTATCATAGAGATGAAAAATGTCTAATCTCCTAGGGTATTTGATTTGGATATTTGGGATGCTTATAAGAAGCCCGTGGGTCCTTGTACGAAGCCCAAGAGGAGGCTATCCGAGGGTCCTTGCATTGTAAGCCCAAGAGGAGGCTATGGGAGGGACAATCCAGGGTCCTTGCATTGTAAGCCCAAGAGGAGGCTATGGGAGGGTCACTCGTTTGTACAAAGCCCAAGGGGAGGCATGGTATAGTTGGTTTGAGCTCTTAGAGCGATTTCACCGGGAAACCATACTCTATGTCCTAACCTAAACTAGGGAGATTCTTTGCACGAAGCCCAATAGGAGGCTATGGGGAACCTAGTGTTGTACTAAGTTGAACAAGCATATATAACACAATCACAAGTATGAACAAGTACGAACAAACATGAACAAGTACATGAACAAATATGAACAGTTATACATATATGACAAAGTGTGTGTATATAATGGAGTTTATGAAGGAAATATACCTGTAAGCATGATCCATTTGTATACACAGGGCTCGGGACTCATACTCGGGGAGAGGTCCACTTGAATTTATTCAAAGCTATGTAAACAGGTATTTACAAAGGGCTTGGGACTTATACCTACATGGAGGCCCATGGTATTTTTGGGAAGATTTAAAGAAACCTTCATTTTTGGTTTGTTATTCAAAGTTTAAAAAACACATTGATTGAGATATGTACAAAAATGTGTGTGTACAATGAAATACCTAATTTCATGTACAGGAATGGGTATGTACAAAAAGGGCTTGGGACTTATACCTACATGGAGGCCCATGGTATTTTTGAAAAGTTTTGTTTTCTTTGAAGTTTTGTTGTTTTGAAAATGATTTGAAAATTGTTTTGAAAAGATTTTGTTTTGAAGAAGTTTTATTGTTTTGAAAACTGTACAAAAAGAAAAGAAATGGGACTTACACTCTCTAATATTCGAGAGGCCCCACATCGTTTTGAAAATCAATTGATCAATTAAAAAGATTTAATCAATAGTTTCAAAAAGAAATGGTTTATCGTTTTTGAAAAGAATCGCGATCGCTTGTTTTAAAATGGTTTGAATTTTGAAAGGAGTCAAACTAATCAAGATAAACAAAAAGATTATCTTCAATTAACACTTAGATGATCAGGGTTTGCTCAAAAAATATTTACAAGTGATTAAGTTTGAAAATCAAATGAAAAATAATATTTAAAAGTATTAAAAATACTTAAAAACAAGTCATTTTAAACTTATTTAAAAATGTATCAAATAAATATTTTTTGATGATCTTTTTTGATATTCTTAAAATATATGTGTTAAACAAGAAGTGTGTAAAAAATGAATGAAAAATGAATTAATTTGATGTGTTAAATAATTAATTAAAGTTGTGTGAAAAAAAGAAAGAAAAATAGTGTTAAAAAAATGGTTTGTCTTCACAAGGGTTTGAACCCACGCCCTTATACTTACCAGCCAAAACAACAACCAACTGAGCTGCGCGTGCAGCTTGTTATTCACACGCGTCCATTCAATTATATTTTAAAACAAATATTTGAAAACTTTGAACAAAATCTGGCGCCAAGAACACACCCTAACTGGATTTTGAAATTCTTTGAAACTGAACCAAATTGATCAAGTGAAGGGTCTATCTTGCTCGGTTTTGGACGAGGAACATGATGGTAGCGTTTAATTTCATTTATTTTAACTCTAAGGCTATCAATTTTCTGATGAACACGAAGAACCCTAATATGACACATCATTGTGAAATCGTGTATGATCATGATATGATGCAATTGATTGAGGGTTAATGATCCTCATAGGTGCAGAAACAAGATGGTATATCAATATTTCATTTATGATGCGTGCATGATAGAGTTTGAAGTTCATGAGCACTTACCTCAAAAACGGCCAAACTGAGAATTGAATTCTGCAAATGAGGAGTTCCAGTTGTTGTTTCTTGATCTGGACAGCATCAGTGGACCTTATGGAAGGTGTTTGAATGTCTGGAATGAATTGAAAACCCCTGGACCAGTTGGTGATGCTCGATCTGCAGTAGGACTCAAGTGAG
Source organism: Vicia villosa (assembly GCF_029867415.1). Taxonomy (NCBI): domain Eukaryota; kingdom Viridiplantae; phylum Streptophyta; class Magnoliopsida; order Fabales; family Fabaceae; genus Vicia; species Vicia villosa. The sequence goes on along the minus strand of NC_081181.1, from coordinate 99,221,559 downwards.
GATCAAGCTTGATGATTTTGGTGTTTCAGATCATGGATAATGGTTGGAATAGTTCATATATGGTATATGGAATGTGTTTGGATGATTAGCTTGGACAGAATTGGCCTGGAATTGATTTTGGCATGATAAGGTTCAATATATGCAAATATGGAAGTGAGGTAGTGATTTTGTGATTTGAGGTGTTTTGGGGTGTATGAATGGATCAAACACATCCCATATGATGTTTATGAGTTGTGGGAAGCATCATTTTGCTCAGAACTTGCAAAGGATGGAACTTGCACTTTCTCCTCTTTGAAACTCATGAAACTTGCAATTCAAGAAAGAAGAGAGAAAACCTATAATTGTGAGGTTTTGGTGTGAATTGAAGAGTGGAAATGACCTCTATTTATAGGCCATGAGTTCTGAATGCAGAGCCTTGTAACTTGCTTCTTCTTTGGTGATTTGGCATTTGGAGATAAAGTGGAATCTTTACATTTAATGCAAATGGTTAAAGTAACTAAACCATGGTTATTTTGGCCAAGCTTCTTATCTCTTTCCCATCTGTCTCAAATCAGAAAATATCTTCCAATTATTGCCTCTATGTATCATTACTTGGTCCATTTGGCAATTTGGTTCATAACTTAGTGAAAATGGCATGAGATTTCAAGTGAAAAGTTCACTAATGTCAAAATTCAAAACCATGGCTACACTCCATATTTTTCCATGCTCTTGGACATTTTGGAAAGCTCATATTACACACTTCAAAACCCTAGTTGAAAGTTTCTTCAAGATCTTTAAGGAAGTGGGTGAAAAAGATCCATGAACTTTGAGAAAAATGAAGTTTCAAGTGAAATTTTCCAAAGATGCCAACTTTGAAGCTCCATATCTCTTAAATGGTTGATCTTATGGAAAAAATTTATATGTGTCAAAGTTGTTTATTGGATCAAAATCTACAACTTTCATGTTGGAAGTTTTTTTCAGTTTGTAGGTGAAATTTTGAGAAATTCCCTTCCAAAGTTTGGAAAAAACCATGAAAAACACTTAGAAAAATTTTCTAAGTATGAAAGTCAAACTTTTGACTTTTTGATTCTTGATTGATTTTCTTGATTTTTCTTGATCAAATGACTTCATATATCATATATTGATGATTCAAAACTTCAAAAGTCATGGTTGACCAAAATTCCCCAAAAGTCAATGGTGATCTTGTACAGTTGACTTTTTCAGACGAATCGCGTTTCTGGAGATTTCAAATGAAACAGGCTATCCTCATCAAATGAATGGTATGAATGGATCATATTGAGGTATTGGAGGATATTGAATCATAGTTTGAGTTGTGACTCCATGTCCTGATTAAAAAGGCAGTTGTTCAGTGAATTAGGTCAAAAACCCTAATTGTCGACCAGATGAAATTGATGACTGTAGATCTTGAATTGAGACATAATTTCCATTGTATATTGTCATAGGAATTATTTGAAGATGATTGAAACCTTTGATTGACTTCCTGGGGATTTTTAGGGTTTCCCAAATGTGATCCCTGATTTTAGTCCCTGATAGTTCAAAACCCTAATTCTGATGATTTGAAATTTCACTGTTGATCAATCTTTGTGTAGGAGATGTTCTGAGCCAATGGATTAGGTCAAAATGATGCACTTGGGGTCTTGATATCATGTCCCAAGTCATTAGGTCAAATCCTGAGCAAAAGTCAGGAGTATACTATCTTCAGTCAAAACCCTAATCTGGTTGATTCAAAGCCTTTGAGCTTGTTGAAATGAATCTCTGAGGACCAAATGTTGATTGTTGATGAAGATGATTCATTTGAGATGAAGGGAGAACAAAACCCTAATTGATTGTTACTTGTACTGATGAGTGATTTCCTGATCAAATCCTGCTGAGTCACAAGTAACAAACACAGGCTATGCAATTTGTTAGAGATGCAAATGATGCATATGCAATGATATGAGGTGGTATCTTAGGTCAAAAATTGGGGTATGACAGATGCCCCTATTTAAGTTTCTTCAACCTGAGACATGAAGATTGAAAATCTTCGTTTTGATAGGGTGGAAGAGACTTAAATATCAGAAGACGCGAATTTTGGACCTAAGATACCAAAATTGCGAATGATGCAAGGATATCTTTACCGAGGGATATCAAACTGACTCCACTGGGGACAAGAGATCGGGAAGGATGTCTCAATCCGTTTTAGGAAGAGAATCCGTTTTTTCTTTTCGGGAAAGCAAGTGTATGCTTCACCGGAGAATGATAGCTTTGTAAGAAAAGCTTTCCTATCGACATTATCGACTATCAGCACGGGGATAGACTTATTAATAATGCGAAGGTGAAAGGTATGAAACTGTATTACCGACTATCAGCATGGCGATAGACTTGACATGGTAAAAAGAATTTCAAAGGTTCGGTTAATATTACCGACTATCAGCATGGTGATAGACATGTTTAATAATATAACCAGAACAAAAGGTTACCGACTACCAGCCTCGGGATAGTGGTTTTGAAGACATGATCAATTATCAGCCGAGTGATAAAATGATCCTGGAGACTTTGCTAGGGGAATTACTGGTTATTCAGCCTTGTGAACAGTAATAAGGCCCTGATTTGTCAAATGGTCTTCATGATTGATTTCCTTGAGAGGAAATTTTTGAAAGAAACATAAACTGCTCAGATGATGAGGCTATTGTTTATGGTTTTATTTTTCACGACTCTGTTTGAGGAATCGGAATTTGAATCTTTGGTAAAGACAGGGTTCTAACCAAGAATGAATTGGAAAGAGACAGTCAAACAAGACTTTGTACCCATGAGGAATGAACTCAACTGGGGATTTTCTCCTTTGTTTTGAGAGGAGAAACTAAAACAACCTTCTTCCACGAGGAATGATCTCAGTGGGGAACTGGAGAAAGAAAGGATGTTATTTCTGCTTATGGGTGACAACCTACTGGAGAGATGACACGCCCATACTTGTTTCTTTTTCTTTTTCTTTTTTCTTCTTTTTTCTTTCTTTTCTTTTTTGAGGATAGATATATCCTAAACAAGTCATTTCAAAACAAACATTTGAAAAATGCAAGAATGCATAAATGATGCAAATATGTATGAATGATGAATGTCATGAATGTAGCATGCATGCTGACGATACTGACAGACAGAGGAGTATATACTGGAGAAGGACCGACGTCGCAATACAACCAGATACTTGGCAAATGTTTTTCAACACGTTGTAGATAGCACGGGTGATGAATGGTGCTGCATGTTTTAAACTTCTCTGGGGAAGATGAGCAATTTTTCTCACTGAGATGGAAGAATCTTCTTTACTGGAGATGGAAGATCTTCGAAACTGGGGATAGAAGACCTTCTTCACTGGGGATAGAAGAGCTTTTCCTATCATAATCCTTGATTCGTCCTATGGAGATAGCTGTTGATGTTCCTTCTGTTGTTCACAACTCAAAGGAAAATTTCGCTTTTAATTTGAAAAAGGAAAGTAAATTCATTTAAAACTTTTTTTTTCTTTTTCTTTCAAAAGTGAATAACACAATTAAAGCGTCATTTTGCAAGCTAAAAGAAATTAGAGATTGCAAACAAGTGGGCACAAGGCTCAAATTTATTTAATAGGATGGTAATCAGCTAAAGGCGTGATTCCATAGAGTATTTACAAAAGTTGGAAATGGTAATTATGCGGAAAAGACTACATTGAAAGCAATAACCACTATTCCCCCTAACAACTTTGAGTTCCAACTGTGCTTGTCGCTTCAGATTGACAATGATTTGTTTGAAGATCCTTTGATGAAAAAGACTCCTCAGATGACGAAGTACGGACTGATGCAGTTACTTTGTCATAATTCCTTAATTTTTGCCTAGATTGCCCTTTCAGGTTTTCAATCTACCAGGATGAATTTTTTTGTTTATTGTCTCTAATTTTTGCCTGGACTGCCCTTTCGGGTTTTCAGTCCACCGAGACGCTCATTTTTGCCTAAGTCGCCCTTTGCGAGTTTTCAACTTACCGAGCTGTTCTTTTGTTCTTTTTTTTAGACAAAGTATTTCTTGACTGCATCAGCATTCACAGGATGTGGGAGTTCATCACCATCCATGGTTGCAAGAATCATGGCGCCGCCAGAAAATGTTCTTTTGACAACATACGGGCCTTCGTAATTAGGAGACCATTTGCCCCTAGAATCTGGTTGAAAAGACAAGATCTTTTTAAGCACGAGGTCGCCTTCTTGAAATTCACGAGGTCGAACCTTTTTGTTGAAGGCTTGTTTCATCCTTGCTTGGTATAACTGTCCATGGCAAAGAGCAGTCATACGTTTTTCTTCGATTAAGTTCAACTGATCGTATCTGTTTTGACACCATTCAGCCTCTGATAACTTAGTCTCCATGAGGACTCTCATTGATGGGATTTCAACTTCTACGGGGAGCACAGCTTCCATGCCGTATACTAGAGAAAAGGGAGTTGCCCCTGTTGAAGTACGCACTGAAGTACGGTACCCATGTAAAGCAAATGGCAGCATTTCATGCCAGTCTTTGTAAGTGACGACCATTTTCTGGACGATCTTCTTAATATTCTTGCTGGCAGCTTCGACGGCGCCGTTCATTTTTGGTCTATAAGGAGAAGAGTTATGATGCTCAATCTTGAATTCCTCACACAATTCTTTCATCATTTTGTTGTTCAAGTTTGAACCATTGTCAGTAATGATCTTGCTGGGAACACCATATCGGCAAATGATGTTATTCTTGATAAACCTCACAACCACTTGTCTTGTAACATTGGCGTAAGATGCTGCTTCGACCCATTTGGTGAAGTAATCAATTGCTACCAAGATGAAACGATGACCCTTTGAAGCTTTCGGCTCGATCATTCCAATCATGTCAATACCCCACATGGAAAAAGGCCATGGAGATGAGAGAACGTTGAGTAGAGTCGGTGGCACATGGATCTTATCTGCGTAGATCTGGCACTTGTGACATCTCTTCACGTGTTTGTAACAGTCTGATTCCATTGTCAACCAATAGTATCTGGCTCTTAAGATCTTCTTGGACATTGCATGCCCGTTTGAATGAGTTCCAAAGGACCCTTCATGCACTTCATGCATTAACATGTCTGCTTCGCGTCTATCCACGCATCTGAGCAAAACCATGTCGAAATTTCTTTTGTATAGCACATCTCCATTCAGGAAGAAACTGCCAGAAAGCCTCCTTAGAGTTTTCTTATTTTTGTTTGATGCCCCAAGTGGGTACTCTTGAGTTTGAAGGAAGCGCTTGATGTCGTGGAACCACGGTTTATCATCGATGACTGCTTCAGTTGCAAACACATAAGCGGGCCTTTCAAGGCGCGTGATTCTGACTGTAGGCATATCATTCCAATGATTGACTTTGAACATGGAAGATAGAGTAGCCAGGGCGTCTGCCATTCGATTCTGATCTCGAGGTATATGATGCAATTCAACCTTGTTGAAGAAAGTCAACAGACGTCTTGCATAATCTCTGTAAGGAATCAAGCCAGGGTGGTAAGTTTCCCATCTGTCTTTGATTTGGTTGATCACGAGGGCTGAATCTCCATATATGTCGAGGATCTTGATCCTTAAGTCAATGGCTTCTTCGAGACCCATGATACAAGCTTCGTATTCTGCGATGTTGTTGGTACAATCAAATAGCAATCTGGCAGAGAACGGGATATGAGTACCCTTGGGAATGATGATGATTGCCCCAATTCCATTGCCAAAAGCGTTTACTGCTCCATCGAAAATTAGGCCCCATCTTGATCCAGGATCAGGACCTTCTTCAGGTAACGGTTCGTCACAATCTTTCATCTTCAAGTACAAGACATCTTCATCAGGAAAGTCAAACTTGAGAGATTGATATTCATTAATTGGTTGATGCGCCAAGTGATCGGCGAGAATGCTTCCTTTGACCGCTTTTTGAGCACGGTACTCAATGTCATATTCAGATAACAGCATTTGCCATCGGGCAATCTTTCCTGTTAAGGCGGGCTTTTCAAAGACATACTTGATCGGATCCATTTTGGAGATTAACCAAGTAGTATTGTTGATCATGTATTGGCGGAGACGTTTTGAAGCCCAGGCCAAAGCACAACATGTTTTTTCGAGCATGGAGTAACGAGACTCACAGTCTGTGAATTTCTTACTCAAGTAATAGATGGCATGCTCCTTCTTACCGGTTTCATCTTGTTGTCCAAGCATACAACCCATGGATTCTTCTAACACAGTAAGGTACATGATTAATGGTCTTCCTTCAACTGGAGGAATCAATATTGGTGGTTCTAACAGGTATTCCTTGATACTGTCAAACGCTTTCTGGCAATCTTCAGTCCATACAACCCCTTGATCTTTGCGGAGAAGCTTGAAAATTGGCCCACAAGTAGCAGTCATTTGAGAGATAAATCTGGAGATATAATTCAATCGTCCGAGAAATCCTCTTACTTGTTTTTCAGTCTTTGGTGCAGGCATTTCTTGAATAGCTCTGACTTTGTCGGGATCTACTTCAATACCTCTTTGGCTGACAATGAAACCCAAGAGTTTTCCAGATCTAACCCCAAAAGTACATTTGTTAGGATTCAAGCGAAGCTGATATTTCCTTAGTCGTTGAAACAACTTCAAAAGGTATTCAATATGTTCTTCTTCTGTGCTGGACTTGGCTATCATGTCGTCCACATAAACTTCAATTTCTTTATGCATCATGTCATGAAAGAGAGTAGTCATTGCCCTTTGGTAAGTTGCGCCTGCATTCTTTAATCCAAATGGCATCACTTTGTAGCAAAAGGTACCCCATGGGGTGATGAAATACGTCTTCTCCATGTCTTCAGGAGCCATCTTGATCTGATTATAACCGGAGAACCCGTCCATGAAGGAAAAGACGTTGAACTTAGCGGTGTTATCGACCAGCATGTCGATATGTGGTAACGGAAAGTCATCTTTTGGACTGGCCTTGTTCAAGTCACGGTAGTCAACACACATTCTGACCTTTCCATCTTTCTTCGGAACTGGCACTATGTTGGCCAACCATTGAGGATACTCAGAGGTGACAAGAAAACCTGCGTCGAGCTGTTTTTGAATTTCCACTTTGATCTTGTTAGCCATATCAGGGTGAGTCCTTCGTAATTTCTGCTTAACTGGCGGACATTCTGGCTTCAATTGCAAGTAATGCTGAACAATATTGGTATCCAACCCAGGCATGTCTTGGTAGGACCAGGCAAACACGTCAATATATTCTTTGAGAAGGTCTGTCAACTTACTCTTGATATCAGTATCAAGCAGCGATCCAATGGTCACTTCTTTTTTGTCTTCTTCAGAACCCAAGTTGATCTTTTCTAAAGGCTCTTTGTGAGGCAGAATGGCTCTTTCCTCGTGCTTAAGTAATCGGGAGATCTCGTCCGGAATCTCTTCTTCTTCCTCTTCTTCGGCTTCGAACACAGGAAACTCAAAGTTGGGAGAGGGCATAGGGTTATTGCATTCAATGGGTTTATCAATAGTAAATCTGCACATGTGATTTATATCTATTTCAAAAAATTTATGAATGCAGGAGTGTATGCAGATTTTTTGGAAAAGTTTTTTTTTTTATTTTGGTTTTTTAGGATTACCATTTCCAGAAAAAAGCAAAAAATAAAACACATAGTGTAGGGAATTCAAAATGACACTTTATTTATGATTCATTTTTGAAACAAAGCCCTAAACACAAACTCATTTGTCTTGGGCAGGACAAAGAGGGAAACTTTTAAAACAAAGCCCTATACACAAAGTTATTTGGGCAGAACATTTAAAAGCAAAGCCCTATAAAACATCTCTCTGCTTTGGGCAAGGCAGGAGGTCAAAATAACAGCGAGGTGATTACTTTGAGCGGCGAACAACATTCGGAACGTCGACAGCCTTCCAGTAGCAACGAACTCCTCTGTGTATTATGTATTCAGGAAAATTCTCCCCAGAATTATCTTCAGTATTGACATTGACCGCAGGTCGAGCAGGATTTGAAGGTCCTGGTTTGTCACCCTTGTTCTTTGTGGAGTTGAAACGGTCTTCTTCTACTTCTTGAAGAGCATAAGACGAGTCACAATCTTCAGAATTTTCAGGATGTATTTCCCAGTCTCCAGGATGAAGAGACTCATTGTCAGCGACACTTTCCGAGTCAGTTGCGGGACCATCTTCCCCTTCATCTTCAAAAATGGCATTTATGTGATAATAACCATCTTCAGGATTGTAAACCTTGGCAGATGCATTGAATCCGAAATCTTCAGTAATTTCAGGCTGCTGAGAAAATTGACAGGGCTGATAAGCCTCTTCTGGTTGACTATTATATTCAAAGGAATCTCCCCATCCAGTTGGTTGGATATCTTCAATCGCAACCTTTGAACTTTCAGGTGCACTATATTTCACCATATAATCATATTTTCCACTTGGTTGTCCCAAGGTGTCCCAGATCTCTGCAGGAACAGGCTCAGTTTCTTTGCCATTGGATTCTTCTGAAGGAGGATATGGTTCTTCCTGAGATATATATCCCGAGTCATTGAGATAACATTTCCATTCTTCTTCAGTATCAGAGAGACCTTATTCGATACATTCTTTGATAAGGACATTAACCTCTTGAGGAATTGGATTAAGGAATCCTCCACTAATGAATGTATCTTTGATCGGACGAAGGGTTTCATCCTTCTTGGTGCAGTTTGAGAATGTTGGTGAACATCCGAGACCTGCTCTAGTTTCATTCTTGGTAGGGATCACAACTTTCCCCCAGCCAGTGGTAGTTCCATCTTTCACTACTTTTACTGCTTCTTTGTAAGAAGAGATTGATGCTTTCTTCTTGGAAGATTCGTCTTCTAAAGAGAGACCTTGGAACTGAGTTCCTTCCACATCATCGGCACTAATGAAAGAGAAATTGGACAAATGGCTCACCATCAAGGCTTGTTCTCCACTTATTGTTACCAATTTTCCGTTTGTTACAAATTTTAACTTTTGATGGAGCGTAGAAGTTACTGCCCCTGCTTCATGGATCCATGGTCGTCCTAATAGACAGCTATAAGCAGCTTGAATGTCCATGACTTGGAAAGTGATTTGGAATGTATGTGGACCAATTGTCATGGGAAGGTTGACTTCGCCGATAACAGATTTTCGCGATCCATCAAATGCTTTGACTACTACACCACTGAATTTCATAGGCATTCCTTGATAAGACAAGCGAGCAAGAGTCGTCTTTGGCATAACATTCAAGGAAGATCCGGTGTCTACCAGTACATTGGACAAAGAGTCTGACTGACAGTTCATAGAAATGTGCAAAGCAAGATTGTGATTTTTACCCTCCTCGGGGAGTTCTTCATCACAGAAGCTTAAATTGTTGCAAGCTGTTATGTTAGCTATTATCCTATCAAAATGATCAACAGTCACATCATGATCTACAAAAGCTTGATCTAAGACCTTCATCAGGGCTTCCCTGTGTGCTTCAGAGTTTAAAAGCAATGAAAGTATTGAGATTTTTGAAGGAGTCTGCATAAGCTGATCCACAACATGTATTCACTTCTTTTGATGAGCTTCAAAATTTCATCGAAATCTGGATTGACATTGGTTCCATTGGACTGACCAACATCAGTGCTTGTATTACTGACAGGAGTTTCCACAGGATTCCCCACTGGTGTATTAACAGGATTTTGCCTGGTTGCAGGAGCAACAGGCTGCTTTGGAGGTAGTGGAGTATACACACGTCCACTTCTTGTTACTCGACTCACATCAGCGATGTTCACGACAGATGAAAGAGTTGGTAAAGGAACTTCTTGTCCATTCTTTATCATTGTTGCATTGTAGTTGTATGGAACTGCCTTGTCAGAGTCATAAGGAACAGGTCCAGGTAGACAAATGATCAAAGGAGCAATAGGAACCTTTGGCTTGTTGTAAGTAACTTCTATGCGCTCAGGCATGTTGAAATGAGGAACGATGACGTTAACTTTAGGCATTTCCGAGTTGATATCTGAGACTAAAAGCTCATGCGGATAACATCCTATCATGTTAACTTCATTTTCATCCCTATTTCTGTAGATCTGAATAGTACCATTATCCAACAGTACTTGGAGATCTCTTCTCACAATCGAACATCCGTGAGGATCTACACAACATATGCTACAGGAACCGTAGTGATGCTGGCGAAAATTCTGCCCTCGACAGAGAGTAGCGTGCATTTGTACCAAATCGGCTCTTGAGTAATTGATATTATAGACTCGGTATGGACCAGGACATCCATACACCATGTTTACAACATGCCCTCCATGATTGGGCAGCGGATTTGCTTGCACATTAGGATTCAAATTTCTGAAAGAGAGAAGATTAGATCTAACCAACCTCTGAACTTCATATTTCAAAGCTATGCAATGATCAAGATCATGGCCAGGTGCTCCTTGATGATAAGGGCATGAGACCTCTGCTTTGTACCACCATGGGAGTTTCTCAGGTACTGGTGGTGGTGCTTTAGTTTGAACAAGACCTCTTTCAATCAAAGCAGGGTACAATTCTGTGTAGGTCATTGGAATCGGATCAAACTGTGGAGCTATTTGTACACGATTCTGATTATTGTTAAACTGTTGAGCCTGTTGTCGAGGCTGTTGTTGTTGAAACTGCGGGGTAAATCCCGGATTTGGTGCTGTATTAACGACTGGCGCAATAGCAGCAATCTGTTGTCGACGATTGACGTTTCCTCTTGGCTTCCCTTGGGACACCATGTCAACACTTTGTTCTTTCTTCTTTGGGAAACCACTTCCGAACTTTTTGGTTCCACTCGAAGATCCACCTTCTTTAGTCAGACGTCCGGTTCGGACTCCTTCTTCTAGACGCATCCCCATGTTTACCATTTCGGTGAAATCACTTGGAGCACTAGCAATCATGCGTTCATAATAAAACGAACTGAGAGTATTCAAGAAGATCTTTGTCATCTCTTTCTCTTTTAACGGTGGATTAATCTGGGCAGCAGTTTCTCTCCATCGTTGGGCATACTCTTTGAAAGCTTCATGGTCTTTCTGAGCCATGGATCGAAGCTGATCTCTGTCCGGAGCCATATCCGACTTATACTTGTATTGTCGGACAAAGGCCTCACCTAGGTCATTGAATGTTCGAATATTAGTGCTATCCAAGCCTGTGTACCACTTCAGTGCGGCACCAGTCAAACTGTCTTGAAAGTAATGGATGAGCAACTGATGATTATCTGCATAAGTAGACATTTTTCTGGCATACATCACAAGATGACTTTGTGGACAAGAACTACCTTTGTACTTCTCAAAGTCAGGGACCTTGAACTTAGCCGGTATTTGTACACTGGGAACCAAACATAGCTCCTGGGCATTCTTTCCAAACAAATCTTTCCCACGAATAGCCTTGACTTCCAGTTGAATCTTGTTGAATTGTTCTTGGAGATCTTCCACAAGATTACGCGGATTTGTGCTATCACCTTGATCATGATAAATCTCATTGCCATCATAAGGAACAGTGTGAACCGTAGGGGTCGGAACTGTCATAGTGGGTTGAGAAAGTGCCATAGTGATTTGGGAAAAAGTTACCCCTGAATGTGGAATAAACGCCGAACCTTGTGCAGCAGGCGCTTCAGTTGTAGCTGTTTGAACCCCAGAGAAATTATGGCGGAAACCTGTACCAAAGCTGAAAGGCGGGCCCCAACCTTCTGGCATGGAGAAAGATGGAATACTGAATGCAACTGTAGAAACTGGAGTAGTGACTTCAGATGTTACCGTTGCTTGACTGTTAGGTGGCGACTGCTGATTCTGTGCGGCCATTAAGGAGTCAACCAGAGTAGTGAGACTTTCCAACTTTTCTTGAAGAGTGGTCACTGTACCACGGAGCTCAATATTCTCTTGTTCAGAGTGTTCCATTACTCTTCTTCTGCTTGAACGAGTATTGTATCTGTGATCTGATTGCGAGCGCGGTCGAGAAACTTTGAGACGCGACAGCTTGACGATCTATTGGAGAAAGATCCAAAAGATGAGACTCTATACAACAGACTCGATATGCAGAATGATGTATGCAAAAAGAAATTTATGATTTTTTCCAAACATTTTAAAGATTATTTCCTTGCAAACATTTGAACACAAACAACTCTTTTATTGAAATAATGGGAAATGTTACAACATTGGAGCGTAGCTCCTTACAGAATTAAATGATACATGAAAATCTAAACAAATCCTAAACATCTTCATCAGACGAAGAACCAAATGCATTGTGCAGCTTGAGCTTCATGATTTCTTTCCCATAGTAAGCTTTCAATTCGGCCTTTTCAGCTCTCAGCTTGTCAACCACATTCTTCCAATTGTCAGGTATCGGAGCGTTGCTTGTTGAGCCTTCAAGCTTTTTCTTGCTTTCTTTGATGTATCTCCTGATTGCGGCATCTTTCCGACGGATCTTCTCATCTTTGTTCATGAGCCATCCATCCTGATAATAGAGAGTTTCTTCATGTTCTTTCACTTGTTTCTTCAACTTTCTATTTTCCACATCAGTTCTTCGAAACTTTTCTTCCCAAGCGTCTTTTTCTATCCTCATCTTGGTCAAAGTGTCTTGGTATTCCTCCATAGCGGGAATGTTGGGTCGTTGAGGTACCACAGGGAACATGGGTTTTTCATAATCATAAGGCATTTGAAACTCCTTTGCCCTTTTCTTTACCCAACAGATGTAGGCGTTCGTAGCGATACAGTTCCTTATCTCACCTTTTTCTTTCCATCGGATGTCGTACCAGGCTTTCACCATTTTTGCTTTCAACCCTTGAGGATCATTTCCTTCCTGATAAAAGTAGCTTTCCACTGTAGGGCCAATGGGTTTAGTTGAATTTGCATACCCGAGTTGTCGTCGGGCTAGGACCGGATTGTAGTTAATTCCTCCTTGTGTACCAATGAGGGGTACGTTGGCGAATTCTCCACAACTTTCAATGGTTTCTGTACCGCAGCGAGCCAAGGTATACCACTGAATATCATTATTAGTAAGAGACATAAGTCTTTGAGACCAACGTAAACCTTCCCGGTTTTCCGTGAAAATGGGAGACTTAGGTAAGTGTGAAACAATCCATTTAAACAACAGAGGTGCACAACATACAATAATTCCACCACCTTGGTGATTCCTATGATGGACAGAGAAATACATGTCACCAAGCAGAGTCGGAACGGGATTTCCATTCAAAAAGACCTTTATGGCATTGATATCAACAAAGTCGTCGATATTGGGAAACAGAACCAACCCATAGATGAGCAAGGCTAGTACAGCTTCAAAAGCTATCATACTACCAGTCTCGATGAAATCAAAGGCTCTCTTTATTAGAAACTGTGAAGGCAAACCTGGAAGGTTTCCTTTGGTAGTCCAATTACTCTCTATTTCAGATTTCTTCAAGTGGGTACCTGTTGCAATGACTGGTGACTTAGGAATGGCTTCCAAACCATTGAAAGGTATTTTGTCAGACACAGGAATACCCAAAAGATTGGCATATTCTTCCAAGGTTGGTACCAACTGATAGTCTGGAAAGGTAAAACACCGGTAGACGGGATCATAAAACTGAACCAGAGTTTTGAGAAGTCCTTCATCAACATGAGTGTTCAAGATAGGCAAAAGCTTTCCATGGCTTTTCCTAAAATCAGAAGGATCTTGTACAAAAGACGCTAACTCTTTCAGTCTTTCCACATTAGGCTCTTTGAAACCGTACCTCTTGGTATGCCTTTTTACCCACTCCATAACCTAATCCTATAATGTTTGCAAAGAAAATTCTCTAATTGTTTGGAAAAAATCATGTTTTTATGGAAAAAGATTTTTTTTATTTTTTATGGATGTATGAATGCATGGATGCATGGATGCCACATATTCAAACATGGTAAAGCGAACATGGTAACGCAAACATGGTACTGTAAACATGGCAACACAAACATGGTAACAAAAACATGGTAACACAAACATGGTACACACAGGTTCAAAGGTCCAGCGTCACGAGCATGAGGTCAGGGAACCAAACATGGGATAGTTCTAGTTAATCACCTGCAAAACATGTTCTACTGATACGTCAGAGTCTACATCTTTCTTTCGGATATTACCGGCTTTCCACAATTAAACTCATGAGCCAGCAATATTCTCAAGAAAAACTCGTCTGAGTGTGGTTCTCCGCATGACAACTAATCCAAGTCTTCACCTGAATAGTTTCTGCACCACAACCTAATAAGGCCAGGATGGGTTGGGGTTCTACAGCCAACTCAGCTTCTACAGTTCAATGAAAGCAATAATGTATTCGCAATTAACTCGCTAAACATATATTACAAACAAGGAACCTCCACTGAGCGGAAGGATTCTCACGTGCGCCTGCACATGACTATACCCTCCACCTAATTCTTATGTGTACTTAATCCGGGTTAGGATTTGTCCATAATGTATCACTTGTAACAGAACCACACAAGTAACAGAACCAAAGAACCAAACAAGAACAAAATAAAAACAAAACAAATAGAAATAACCCTTTCTTTGGAAACAATAAAAAGATGGTTCCCCAGTGAAGTCGCCATTTTTCTGTCGCGGGGAAAAATCGTTGTCTTTTTTGTGGATGAGACACCTGATGCCTTCTTTGGGCTCGAGTGCTCAAAAAATGATTTTTCTTTTGTGCCGACCAAACTTTTTATTATTTCCAAAGGAGGAAAAGGAAAAAAGCTGCAATAACCTAAAAGTGGGGGGAGAGATCTTGGGTAAGAGGGTTGGTTATACGAAGGGAAGGTATTAGCACCCAACGTATCTATAGTACTCTATAGGTTTCTTTGCTTTGTTTTTCATTCCATGTTATTGAGAGGTTCTTGTGAAATAGGTGGGACCTAAGGTGTTTGTTTGATTATGCTCGCAAAGATCATCGCGATCCTCTGCATACATATCCCTTAGAGGGAATCAGAGCATCTGTAGCTCGGGGTCTACGGGTGCTAAGGTTTGAGTGGTTTGAGAGAGAAGTTTTGCTCGCCAAGGATACGACCTTGTGCCTACGTATTCTCAAAGGGATGTTGAGAAAGTCAGAGCAATCGTAGTTCCCACTTATGCTAGTGGAAGCAAAGGAAAATAGACAAATGTTGTCTAAATGCTAGATGTATCTAATCTATATCATCACATACATCTGTTTGATTTTTGTTTGAAAATCTTTTCATTATAAGCCCTGGGCTGTGCCACTTATGGCGCTTAGAATGATAAAGATGTTTTTGTTTGTTTAACCAGCCTTGTGGCAAAAACTTTCAATGAAGTCAGCCTTGTGACAAAAAGTTTTGATTAATCAGCCAGCCTCGTGGCAAAAGTTTCAATGAAGTCAGCCTTGTGACAAAAACTTTGATTAATCAGCCAGTACGGTGGCAAAACGGTTTGATTGATTAGCCAGCCTTGTGGCAAAAAGAAGTTTGATTGATTGATTGTTTGTGATGATATAGAAGAGATACTCCTATCATAGAGATGAAAAATGTCTAATCTCCTAGGGTATTTGATTTGGATATTTGGGATGCTTATAAGAAGCCCGTGGGTCCTTGTACGAAGCCCAAGAGGAGGCTATCCGAGGGTCCTTGCATTGTAAGCCCAAGAGGAGGCTATGGGAGGGACAATCCAGGGTCCTTGCATTGTAAGCCCAAGAGGAGGCTATGGGAGGGTCACTCGTTTGTACAAAGCCCAAGGGGAGGCATGGTATAGTTGGTTTGAGCTCTTAGAGCGATTTCACCGGGAAACCATACTCTATGTCCTAACCTAAACTAGGAAGATTCTTTGCACGAAGCCCAATAGGAGGCTATGGGGAACCTAGTGTTGTACTAAGTTGAACAAGCATATATAACACAATCACAAGTATGAACAAGTACGAACAAACATGAACAAGTACATGAACAAATATGAACAGTTATACATATATGACAAAGTGTGTGTATATAATGGAGTTTATGAAGGAAATATACCTGTAAGCATGATCCATTTGTATACACAGGGCTCGGGACTCATACTCGGGGAGAGGTCCACTTGAATTTATTCAAAGCTATGTAAACAGGTATTTACAAAGGGCTTGGGACTTATACCTACATGGAGGCCCATGATATTTTTGGGAAGATTTAAAGAAACCTTCATTTTTGGTTTGTTATTCAAAGTTTAAAAAACACATTGATTGAGATATGTACAAAAATGTGTGTGTACAATGAAATACCTAATTTCATGTACAGGAATGGGTATGTACAAAAAGGGCTTGGGACTTATACCTACATGGAGGCCCATGGTATTTTTGAAAAGTTTTGTTTTCTTTGAAGTTTTGTTGTTTTGAAAATGATTTGAAAATTGTTTTGAAAAGATTTTGTTTTGAAGAAGTTTTATTGTTTTGAAAACTGTACAAAAAGAAAAGAAATGGGACTTACACTCTCTAATATTCGAGAGGCCCCACATCATTTTGAAAATCAATTGATCAATTAAAAAGATTTAATCAATAGTTTCAAAAAGAAATGGTTTATCGTTTTTGAAAAGAATCGCGATCGCTTGTTTTAAAATGGTTTGAATTTTGAAAGGAGTCAAACTAATCAAGATAAACAAAAAGATTATCTTCAATTAACACTTAGATGATCAGGGTTTGCTCAAAAAATATTTACAAGTGATTAAGTTTGAAAATCAAATGAAAAATAATATTTAAAAGTATTAAAAATACTTAAAAACAAGTCATTTTAAACTTATTTAAAAATGTATCAAATAAATATTTTTTGATGATCTTTTTTGATATTCTTAAAATATATGTGTTAAACAAGAAGTGTGTAAAAAATGAATGAAAAATGAATTAATTTGATGTGTTAAATAATTAATTAAAGTTGTGTGAAAAAAAGAAAGAAAAATAGTGTTAAAAAAAATGGTTTGTCTTCACAAGGGTTTGAACCCATGCCCTTATACTTACCAGCCAAAACAGCAACCAACTGAGCTGCGCGTGCAGCTTGTTATTCACACGCGTCCATTCAATTATATTTTAAAACAAATATTTGAAAACTTTGAACAAAATCTGGCGCCAAGAACACACCCTAACTGGATTTTGAAATTCTTTGAAACTGAACCAAATTGATCAAGTGAAGGGTCTATCTTGCTCGGTTTTGGACGAGGAACATGATGGTAGCGTTTAATTTCATTTATTTTAACTCTAAGGCTATCAATTTTCTGATGAACACGAAGAACCCTAATATGACACATCATTGTGAAATCGTGTATGATCATGATATGATGCAATTGATTGAGGGTTAATGATCCTCATAGGTGCAGAAACAAGATGGTATATCAATATTTCATTTATGATGCGTGCATGATAGAGTTTGAAGTTCATGAGCACTTACCTCAAAAACGGCCAAACTGAGAATTGAATTCTCCAAATGAGGAGTTCCAGTTGTTGTTTCTTGATCTGGACAGCATCAGTGGACCTTATGGAAGGTGTTTGAATGCCTGGAATGAATTGAAAACCCCTGGACCAGTTGGTGATGCTCGATCTGCAGTAGGACTCAAGTGAGGATCAAGCTTGATGATTTTGGTGTTTCAGATCATGGATGATGGTTGGAATAGTTCATATATGGTATATGGAATGTGTTTGGATGATTAGCTTGGACAGAATTGGCCTGGAATTGATTTTGGCATGATAAGGTTCAATATATGCAAATATGGAAGTGAGGTAGTGATTTTGTGATTTGAGGTGTTTTGGGGTGTATGAATGGATCAAACACATCCCATATGATGTTTATGAGTTGTGGGAAGCATCATTTTGCTCAGAACTTGCAAAGGATGGAACTTGCACTTTCTCCTCTTTGAAACTCATGAAACTTGCAATTCAAGAAAGAAGAGAGAAAACCTATAATTGTGAGGTTTTGGTGTGAATTGAAGAGTGGAAATGACCTCTATTTATAGGCCATGAGTTCTGAATGCAGAGCCTTGCAACTTGCTTCTTCTTTGGTGATTTGGCATTTGGAGATAAAGTGGAATCTTTACATTTAATGCAAATGGTTAAAGTAACTAAACCATGGTTATTTTGGCCAAGCTTCTTATCTCTTTCCCATCCGTCTCAAATCAGAAAATATCTTCCAATTATTGCCTCTATGTATCATTACTTGGTCCATTTGGCAATTTGGTTCATAACTTAGTGAAAATGGCATGAGATTTCAAGTGAAAAGTTCACTAATGTCAAAATTCAAAACCATGGCTACACTCCATATTTTTCCATGCTCTTGGACATTTTGTAAAGCTCATATTACACACTTCAAAACCCTAGTTGAAAGTTTCTTCAAGATCTTTAAGGAAGTGGGTGAAAAAGATCCATGAACTTTGAGAAAAATGAAGTTTCAAGTGAAATTTTCCAAAGATGCCAACTTTGAAGCTCCATATCTCTTAAATGGTTGATCTTATGGAAAAAATTTATATGTGTCAAAGTTGTTTATTGGATCAAAATCTACAACTTTGATGTTGGAAGTTTTTTTCAGTTTGTAGGTGAAATTTTGAGAAATTCCCTTCCAAAGTTTGGAAAAAACCATGAAAAACAGAAAAATTTTCTAAGTATGAAAGTCAAACTTTTGACTTTTTGATTCTTGATTGATTTTCTTGATTTTTCTTGATCAAATGACTTCATATATCATATATTGATGATTCAAAACTTCAAAAGTCATGGTTGACCAAAATTCCCCAAAAGTCAATGGTGATCTTGTACAGTTGACTTTTTCAGACGAATCGCGTTTCTGGAGATTTCAAATGAAACAGGCTATCCTCATCAAATGAATGGTATGAATGGATCATATTGAGGTATTGGAGGATATTGAATCATAGTTTGAGTTGTGACACCATGTCCTGATTAAAAAGGCAGTTGTTCAGTGAATTAGGTCAAAAACCCTAATTGTCGACCAGATGAAATTGATGACTGTAGATCTTGAATTGAGACATAATTTCCATTGTATATTGTCATAGGAATTATTTGAAGATGATTGAAACCTTTGATTGACTTCCTGGGGATTTTTAGGGTTTCCCAAATGTGATCCCTGATTTTAGTCCCTGATAGTTCAAAACCCTAATTCTGATGATTTGAAATTTCACTGTTGATCAATCTTTGTGTAGGAGATGTTCTGAGCCAATGGATTAGGTCAAAATGATGCACTTGGGGTCTTGATATCATGTCCCAAGTCATTAGGTCAAATCCTGAGCAAAAGTCAGGAGTATACTATCTTCAGTCAAAACCCTAATCTGGTTGATTCAAAGCCTTTGAGCTTGTTGAAATGAATCTCTGAGGACCAAATGTTGATTGTTGATGAAGATGATTCATTTGAGATGAAGGGAGAACAAAACCCTAATTGATTGTTACTTGTACTGATGAGTGATTTCCTGATCAAATCCTGCTGAGTCACAAGTAACAAACACATGCTATGCAATTTGTTAGAGATGCAAATGATGCATATGCAATGATATGAGGTGGTATCTTAGGTCAAAAATTGGGGTATGACACATATGTGTACATAATATACATTCATACATATAACTATTGGACAACAATACACTTATATAACGATTATAAAATCAAAATAGTGTAATAAAAGGTGGTCTTACTTGGAACAAATGTCTTTGTAAATGTAACTGTTGACATTTCAATACACTTCTTTGAATTACTGCTAAGTTTATACACATTTGTACAAAAATTAATACTAATGTAAATACAATATTTAAAAAGCTGAAAGATACACTTATGGATAAATTACAAGACAATGTGTTTTCTCATATTAGAGATAGAAAACAGGCCAAATCATTTTGGTTTAGGCCTGCCAAAAGCGCATGAATTAATCATGCCAATTTAAATCGGACAATTTAGGCAAGTTAGAGCTCACCCCCACGAGTTACTGAACGAGAAATTCATTACCACAATAAAAAGTAAAAAAATAATAGAATAAAAGAGAAAAGTAATACTCACTATGTAAAGATAAAGAAAAAATAAAGTTATTTAAAATGACTTGAGGAGCAAACTCGCGTCATCTCATAATCAAAGCATTTTTAATGGGATAAATATAATAATCTAACCTAAGTTGTATGTACAAAATTTCAATTCACCCTGCCTTAAAATAATGAATTAAATAAGATCAACCCGTTTCACAATTATTTATATAACTTATTATACCTTGGTGTTGGCACTTGCCTAGAACTGTCATTTGGTGGGACTTCATTTTTATTCTGTGCAAATGAAGCATAAAAAATATAAGATTTTTTAAAAGTAATATCGATTCATTATAACAAGAAGAAAATAAAATTCTACAACATTAAATTAGTGAACTTATAGTATTCAAATGCATTCAAAGATATTATAATTGTGATCGTTTAAGTATAACCTGTATTTTTCTACAAATGGTTGAAGTAATCTTATTGACAACTCCATGTAGAGGAGAACTACCTTCATCTATAAATAAAATCAACTTTAGAAATTAATAAAATGATATTTATATATATTATAAATATATTTGTATATTACTTTCATATAGATCTTAAATTAAGTTAAACAATGTATAACTTAAAGGATGGTTGTGAGTACCAAGTTATGGGTACTACATCGCTGAAAATCAAAGAAAAGTTCACTTACTTGAACTATTTTGATTCCTTTTCTTAATAACTCTTCTCTGGCTTATTATTGAATTGAATGTCTCTTTAGGCGTAGTAGCCTCTGTCATTTTCTTTTCAATAATTTTCTCTGAACTCTTGCTACAATCATACATATTTATCACAAATTAATACATAGTATGTCTGGTGTCTGATACATGTTATTGTCATACACAGACACAACATTCATACATGTAATTACGTTTATTGTTTTTTAAATGAAATTAGTATATATATATGTGAACACGTCTATGTAGAGTCATTGTGTAAGTGCTTTAATAGAAAATAATCATTGATATGATAAGAGTTTTTTGCTTATATATTTTATTGTCATACCTTTCTGGTGGTACGTGTTGTACCTTTGGTTGTGGTGCTTTTTGAACCACATGTTTCTCTTCCTTTTTTACTATATGTGTCAAAATTTCATCTATTTTCAAATACTCCATTCTTCTAGTCTCTCTATACATAACCTAAATATCCAAATGATTAAGGTTAATGAGAAAGTTGATTAACAATAAAATTATATCAAAATAATTTTTTTTATAAAGTAACCTAACATTTACAATGCATGTATCACAATTCATACTTGAAATATTTTTGCATAGGTCATGTAGGAAATAATAATCCCACGAGTTTTAGTTCCATCAAGTAGCTCCTTCATGATTTCGGCACCAATTAATGTCTCAAGATCTAGCTCAACATTCTTATCTTCAACATTGTTATTTGGTGAGACTATGTTTGTATCCTATGTAAAGAAATTATTAAAAACTGAAAAATTTGTTACAAGTAATCTTATTTCATTTTAACAAAGATGAAGCAAGTGTATAACACTCAATTCAATTATTGAACAAATTTATTTATAACTTTTTATCAAAAGTATGTAAGTATATAATAACTGTAGATATCTTTAAGCTTAACCTCAGTTTTGTCACTCGTTCTCCTTGAAGGAAGGTTATTGACAACTCCCTTTGAAAATGAACCACCTTCAACAAAAAATGATTATCAAGTTTAAAAACTAGTAGAATGATAAGTAAAAATTTGAAAAATAAAATTTTTTCGACACAACTTAATGCACTACAGGAGCTACATTTTATTCTTTTTATTCACATGACAACGATATGTCGAGGGGGAAGAACTAGTCTACCAAAAAAAATGAAGATCTCATAAAATTTATTAATTTTGATGTTTTAATTTAATTTCTCTACTTTGGTTAAATCAAATGATAACAATGAATTTATATTCTTACACACATTTTCATAGTTTTATTGAACATGAGAATCATATCAACAAATGAAAATGGTAAAATTAAAAATAAATAATGTAATCCATAAATTAGATCTTAATTGATTAAATTGTATGATTCAAACATAAATATTACATGTGTCAGGAAATAGCAAATTATTTACCTCCACTATCGAAGCTTTGATATTTATCGATCGTGCCCATTTTAAAATGAAGCTCTTCAAAACCCTAATCAAATTTCAATCAAAAATCACAAAAATAAAACCCGTTTGATACGATAGTTAGAAGATTAATAAGAAAACAAAGTAGGAATTCTATAAAAATGAATAGAGAGAAACATGTTATTAAAAATAAATCAAGAGCCACCTATTCACATCCTCAAATATTAAGAAAGACAATTCATCGTCTCAGAGTGAATCTCCGAGAAGAAAAATGTAACCCAATTAATAGCATTTTATATGAGTTTTGTTGACTTTGGTTACATATGTTATGTCACGAGAATGTTCGCCAAATAAAATTTGAAAATTCATGCATATGTTACCCTAATAATTCATTGCCGTATCTACCATTATTTTATTTGATTTAAATATAAATTTAATAAATTCGTATATTTTCCAAATATTTTTCTTTATGAGACTTTTATATACGTGACTACTTGAGCCAAATATTTTATTAATTTAATTTTCAAATAACTCATTTAATAATCATAATATAATAGAAAAAAGATAGAGAGACAAAAATATAATAAGTAATTAATAGATTAAGAGAGGTAAACAAAAATATAATAAATATTGATAAGATAAACTCTTTTTTTATATTCTATATTTTATGTGTACAAAATAGAAAACTAAGTAGCATTATAAGATTATGTCATCAATGTAATATCCCTACCTGGAATCTAGATTAGGAAAGCATTTATTGTCCCTTAATGGAATTATGAGACTAAGGATTAAATAGTCATTTTATCACAAAGGGAATTTTGGTCATTTCTTAGTGGTCTCATATGGGATATTAAGGTAATTTATGACTTGATTAAGTTGGACCACTGGTTAAGTCACTAATCCCCTTAACTGAACAAAGGGCATAATGGGAATTTCTTAGTGGAGTAAAGACGACATATTGGTCTTTTGGAAAAGATATGGTATGTGAATATATATTGGGTGCTTTAGAGAAAAATTCACATTTTCTCTCCTGTTGGAGAAGTTCCACATGAGAAAGAAAGGAGGAAGAAGAAGGAGCTCACTCCATTGGTCATCAAGGCAAGTATCTTACTACCCAATCTTCCTTAAAATTATGTTCCAACCCTCCTCTAACATTCATTCTTGTACATGCAAGATAAGGGATCACCTATTAAAGGAATTTCATCACGAGTTCCATTTGTAACGAAAAAGCTTAGCTCAAGGAAAATGAAGATAGAGTTTGGGAATGGAGGTGCATGTGACTTGGAGAAATAGAAGAGCATTCATCATCATCATCATCATCACCATCTCGAAGTTTTGCAAATGTGGGTTTGCCCTCCTCCCTAGGTTATGATTTTAAACTTGTATTAAAAATAACCTTACATGAGGTAGTTTAAAATGTGAGCTTATGAATGCATTTTAGAATTAAGAATTTCTTGAGGGGTTATATTGTACAAATAATGTGATTTCATGTGCTAATTATTGACATGAACATGTAAGATGATATATATGTTAAGATTTTCTATCATTTGACGCTTAGATTAGGGTCGCTTGACAAGAAATGGTAAGAGAAGTTAAGATTTGTTAAAAAAATTAGGTTTTCTATGAAGAAAACTAAAGAATTTGAATTCTATTTTTCACGATTTGAATAATAGGATTTGTGACTTGAGTCATAAAGTAAAATTTTAGTAAGATTTTGTTTTACCCCAATGTTTGACCACTGAGATCCCACCATAGCTTAAACATTAGGATCATCATTGTCATCATAATCATCATGCATTTATCTTTTATTAACCCAAAATATAAAAATTTGTTGTTTACTACTTGTGCCCTAAGACAGGAGACTGTTCAAGGAGAAGTTGAGCAAATCAGGGTTTTTAGGCCCACAAAGAAATTCAACATTGTTCTATGATTCAAAGGTTTCTCCAATCAAAATAAAAGCCCCAAGGATGGGTCAATGCAAGATCAATCACCTTCAAGTTCATCAAAAGCTCAAATTAGGGTTTTTGACCTACTTTCACTAGAGGGTTGACTTTTAATCAGGAGGTAGTTCCAAGACTCAAAATATGATCTGAGGGCATCCAAATCAATATTATAGTCCATCCATATCATTCATTTGAAAAGGAGAGCTTGATTCATTTGGAAATAACAAAACTGCAGTTCATTTGGAAAAAGTCAACTGTGCAAGTCAACCTTTGACTTTTGAAAAAAATAGTCAACCATGAACTTTTAAGGATCCAAATCATCATCATATGGATATTGAAGACATTTGATCAAAGAAAATTCAGAGAATTATTCAAGAATAAAAAAGTCAACAAAAAGTCAAATTAGGGTTTTTAAGTGTATTTTGACCTAATTCACGGATCTCCAAATTTTGCCTACACACTCAAAAATCTCCTAACATGAAAGTTGTAGATCTTGGCAAAACAAATAACTTATCACATTGAAACTTTTTGCAAAAAATGATTATTTTGAGAGATATGAAATTAAGAAGATAATTTTCAAAGACTTGTAAAATTTTTCAAGTGTTTTACTTGGATTTTTTCCTAACTTTATGGCCATGTTTCTCAATGATCCAAAAGGAGTTTGAGGAAACTTTTAACTACTAATTTTAAGTATGTAGCAAGGGCTTTCCAAAGAAATAAGTAGCATGAAAATTCATGGCTCCATTCATGAGATATGATTTTGTCAATATGGCACCATGAACACTTGAAAATGAAGAAGAACATGAAGAAAATGAAGAAGTTATGAACCAAAACCATTTCAAATGCAAAGATTACTTTCTTGAAGACCATATAACTTGTTCAAAGCACCATAATCAGAAGATTACACTTGCTTTTGAGCTATAATCCAAATGTTTAAGACATTATCCAAGTGATCATTCCATTAATGGCATAAAGATCACACTTCCATTTTGATAAAGAGGCTTTATGAACAAAGTCCACTCTCCTTGAGCCACTACAATGTCTCCTCTACATCAAAAGAAATTTGAACACCACAAGCGAGCTCCCCAAACTCAGAATAAAGTCATAGAAGCATGCTTGAGCTTGTACCATACCATTGGAAACACAATTTTCTCTTTTCTTCACAAACAAGCAAGATGGTACACAAGTTACATGTGAACTTAAAACTCTAAACTTCTGCCATCCATAAAACCTAAATTTCCCCTATAAATAGAGGACCTTGCCTCTTGGATCATTTACACTAGAATTCTCCAAGTCCACCTTCACTTGAAATTCTCCATTTCTTGATCTTTTCACTTTTATAGTGAATTCTTGTTCTAAGAGTTCTGGGTGTCAACCAATGGTTTAGATAACTTCTAAGCATCATTTAGAAGGTGTCTATACCTTCCTTAGCCTTTCAAAGCTTCCAAAACCAAAAATCACTTTTCAACCTCCATTAAAGGTCTTTTAAGGTCTCAACTTGCCATTTTTCAAACCAAACACTTCTAAGCCAAATTAACCCCTCAAACAACTTCTAATAATCATATAGAAGTTGTACCATACCTCTAAACACTTTCCAAGAGCCTATAACTAGAAATCATCTTTTAAATTTTCCATTAAAGAACCTTTGAACTCAAACTTGCAAAAATCAATTCCACTCGTGCGTTTTGAGGCTATATGGTTTAGATAGCTTCTAAACATCATATAGAAGCTATCCAAACACCTGTTCTTGATCTGTAACACCACTTTCATAGTGTACTCACCATAACTTTTTCCAGTTCAAGGTAAATCGTGTTCTTAGTTGCAGGCATTTTCAAGAACTTTTGAGCATTGCAAAAGCTTCCTGGAGGATCATAGAAGGTGTCCAAATCCTTGATACACCCCAAGGTCCTCTAAATTGTGCTACACAAATCCATTTTCAGAGGTAAGAAACTGAACTTTGAGCTTACGCGTTTTTGCATCATTTTAATCAGTTCTTGTTACCAATCCACTTAGAAGCAAGTAGGGAACAATAGCCCTAAGGTTTTTGGGCTTGATTAGTTGTTTACAAAATTTAATTTTAAGAATGAATTTTAGGGTTCATGCGAAAAATCCAGAAACTCTCATGTTTGAATATGTTTTAGTTTGTGTTAATTATGTGTTTGTGATCGTGGTTGAATTATGAATATTCCAGTATTTTACATTTCCAAAATTGATGGAGTTTTGAGAAATTCATGTTGATGCCATTGATGTTGTTGTTGATGTGTTCACGCGAGCTGAGTGGAGAAGATGAAGTTCAAACTTCATTTTGGCGTGTAGTAGAGTTGGCAAGATTGTTTGAGTGAAGCGTGTCCATAGGGTCTGGGGTTCGAATCCCACTCGCCCCAGACCTCTTGCATTTTTTTTTTACATTTTTCACTTTTGGTTAAGTGTTATGTTTAATTGAGTGATTCTTGTCTTCAACTCACACACGCTAGCCTGATGGTTGTTGTTTTGTGTGATAAACCTAAGGTCCTGGGTTCAAACCCTTGTGACCACATTCCCTTTAAATTTTATCACTAGTTTTATTAGCTTTTTTTTTATAAAACTTTGAAAAATCATAAAAAATAGTAGATAAGGTCTTTTTAATCCCTTCTTTTTTGTATGATTAATTTATATTGCTTATTTTTATGTTATGTTAAAAAATCACACAAATATTTATTTTTATTGTATTTTAAAATTAATTCAAAATCATGTCTTTTTATGTTAAAAATCAAGTTAAAAAATCATTTTCTTTTAATGTTTTCTTCAAGTAAGTTTCATATAACTTTGTGAATACTTGTTTAGGGTTAGGTTAGAGTGTCTTTCACTTATCTATGTACCCTTAGACCATTTCTCTTAAAGAAATTGGTATTTAACAATTAAAATTAATTAGGTTTAGGTGTATGTTTCAAAACTCTAATTTCTAAAACCCTAATTTGAAAATTCCTTAGGTTTAAAACCCTAACCAAAAAAATTTGTAACATGTTGTAATACGGTGGGAGAACTGACTTTTTTGAAATGTTGCGGTTAACAAGAGTTGCCACCGACTTTTATTTTATCCAATATATAGAAAGGCTAAAAGAACAGAAAAAAACCTTTTAAAAAGATTTTGAGTTCGGGGGGTAGGTTATACAAAGGGAAGGTGTAAGCACCAATTGTATCCATGGTTATCCATGGGCTCTTAATTGCTTAGCTCATTTTGTTTGAATTGTTTGAAAAGTTTGAAGTGTAGTGTGTGAATAGAAAAGATTTGAATAAGGACTTTAGCTTGTAAATAAGCGTAGCCTTTTTGAATTGATTTGAAAAAGAGGTGTGAAAAGTAATTTGAAAGTTTGAATGTGGAGCAAGCATTTAAGAGCACCTACCCTAAGATTGTCTTTTTTGTTCTTTAAGTTTTCGTTTGAAAGGGCTATCCATACCATGAGAAGGGTAGGTAGTCCTTTCATTGGATGTGCGGGTCATCGAGGGTCATTGTTTGCCATAAGTCTATCCATACCATAAGAAGGGCAGGAAGTCTTTAGGAAAGGATGGAATAGTCATTTGTAGGCAACCAGTAAGGATACCATAGCATTCGAAGGGACGATCATCATTTATCGAGGCAACATCGAGGGACGAGATCATTTTTTATCGTAGGAAACTCGAAGGGACTATGATCTTTATATCGAGGGACTATGATGATTTTATCGAAGGCAACATGTGCTAAGGTATCCCTACATCCGAGGGAGTTGACTATTTTATCGAAAGGCAGCAATAAAGGGGGTTACCTCAAAGGTGTGTGGGTGCAACAATCATGTGATTCGGATTCAATTATATTATCTTGTAAATTAGTGATCTAGATTGAGTTAATAGTCTTGCCACTCCCTATTGTTACTAACCACGCAATTAATATCATGCAGAAAAATAAAGTGCGGAAATTAAAAGTTCCTACGCTATTACAAGGCTTCGGGGAGGTGGAATTACAAAACCAAAAAACCGGGGGGAAAAGGCAGAAAATAAACCTACAACTATTACAAGGCTTTGGGGCAGTTACATAATAATTAATAAAATATGCGGAAAATAAAAAGCCTAATTGTAACACTCCATGTTTTTCATAATTTATTTTAAAATTAATTTAATTGAATTATGGGGGAATTATTTGGAATTATTGAGGATTATGAAGAATTAATCAGATGGGGTTGAGTCGTGATTAGTAAAGGAGGGGGTGCATTGGTAGGCCCTATTACTAATTAAAATAATTTTATTTTATTTTCCACAAAATAGAGGAATTGTGGGAAAGAGGAATAGAACCAAGGAGAAGAAAGAGTCTGAACGTGAAAGAGAAGAGGAGCAGAGAAGTGCGACAAGAGGAAGAACGAAGAATCAACCTTCAGGTAAGTGGGGACTCTTCCGTTTATCTTCTATTATGGGATTATAGGTAGTAGGATAGAATTGATCATGTTGTTTAGGTCAATTGAGTTATGCTTAGGTTGTAGAAATGTTAGGTTTTTGGGAGAATTGAATGATGATGTTGTATTAATCATGTATGGTGTTAATTGGATGGTTGAAATGTATTATAAATGTGTTATAATATGTGTTTGTTTTACTGTATGCGAAATCTGGTTGAAATGGAATTGGTTTGATAATGATTCGGTGAAGGGAGGTCAAAATCGCAGGCTGTTTTTCTGCGATTCATAGTTCTGGAAATCGCTAGTTCGCGCCGCGTCCAGGGGTTGGCGCCGCGAACTGCGTGGCAGAAAGCTAGGAAGTTTTGTTGTGTTCAATACGCGCCGTGAGCATATGGATGTGCCGCGAAGGCATACTTCTTTTCTTATTTCGTGCCGCGAACACATGTTTGCGCCGCGAAGTGCTTGGCAGAATGTTGGGGATTTTTTGACTCTCTCAGTTCGCGCCGCGAACTAAGGTTGGCGCCGCATGCTGTTGGTGACAGGCCATTTTGAAAAGTTTAAAGAGGTGTAACTTTTAAATCGTAAACCGGATTTTGGTGCCGTTTCGAGCATGGTGAAGCTAACCAAATAATTTACATAATAAAATGGTGTTTTAAGTTGTGACTCGAGATTATTTTAAAATACTCGATTTTATTTGGTTGTGGTGGTTTATACTTACAGGTACACTAATGAATATTCTACCTGCTATGATGTTGTGGTTGTAACCATTGTTTGTTATACATGTATTGTTGGTATAAAATATGTGTTTTTTTATGGTTGAGAAATAGCATGATTGTGTGTGGCTATTGATTATTGTAGTTGATGATTATGACATTTGGTTGATTTATGTGGGTGATGAGCATGTTATGGTTGATACATGCATTCATAATTATTGTGTGGCTGATCCTTGACGATGGTGGGTCAGTGGTAGCTAATTCCCATTGTGTGGAATTAGTGAGTAGGTGTTGCCGTATCCTTGACGATGGTGGATCGGTGAGTTGGGTTATCCCAAATTTTGGTACCACATGCATGTAGTTGCATTGCATTAGGCTACTTGTGTTATTATAACATGAATGGAAGATTGTCCAATGTTATAATATGTGTTGATTGTTTGATTGTTGTACTGATTGTGTGGTTGCGAATCTGATCGTAACTGTAATTGGGTGAATGGCATGTGATTTGATATTTTATTATCTATACCTTATAACATTAGTTAAATGTGAATGAGACTCACCCTTACTGTTGTTATTTTTCAGATTGAGGAGTAGCTCTTGTACTTGGTGAGGATTAGCTCGTCAAGTAGTTCGTTAGAGTCAGTTGGGTCCGTGTCATGCTCTGGTCGTGTAACACTAGGAACGTTGTTTAGAGTTACTTGTTAAACTCTTTTTATTTAGGTGTTTTATTATTGGTGGTATTTTTAAGTCTATGACTTTGGATGTTGCATTGTTCAGATGTTAAAGATATTTCCGATGTGTTAACATGATGATCTAAATAATATTTGGGTTTAACGTTCTCTTTTATGGCATGACATGAGTATTTGTTTGATTAATGGAAGTTGTAATGCCCTTTTCATGTTTACTCTGATTATTGTTTAATATTTATGCGGGGTATTAGAAGGGTGTTACACTAATTACTATTACAACCCTTAGCAGTTACATAATATGAAAAACTATGAATAAATAAAATACAGAAATAAAAATCCTAATTACTATTACAAACCAGGAGCAGTTACATAAATTATAAACAATTACGCGAGAAAGTAAATAGCGGACAAATTGAGAAATCGATAAAATATTTGAAGAAGAGGAGGAAAAAGATTTGATTTTTAGAAAAATATTTTAAGTTAATGTTAATCTAAATCTAATTTAATAAATGAAAATAAATCTAATTATCTAATTATGTACAAATTAAATCTAATCTAATTAAATCTCTAATTGATTTTAATTATTAAATCTAAAAAATCTAATCAAATCCTAATTACTAAATTAATCAAAATTATGTTAAAAATAAAATAAATTAAACCTAAATCTAATTATTTTAAAAAAATTTTTAACTACTAAATCTAATCTAATTAAATTTTAAATTGAAATTTAGTCTTAGTTAAAAAATCTAATCTAATCCTAATTATAGTCAAAAATAAATGTTAAGACAATTAAATCAAATTAACTATTAAAACTAAATGTTTTTGTGATTTTATGATTTTATAGAAATTAAATTAATTAAACAACCTAATTACTAAAATTAAATTAATTAAACAAAAAGGTGAAAGAAAAAATAATTAATAGTCTAAACCATAATCCTAGTTCTAATTAGTTATGGGTTGATTTTAATTATGTGGTTTTAAGTTAATTGGTTAATTAAAGAAAAGTGTAGAGAAAGAAGAAAGAAGGAAAGATTGACAAAAAGAAAGGGTAAACCTGGTGGTCGAACCCGGGTTGGAAAGGTGATCGGCGCTTGTATGCCACCAGCTGTGCCAACGTGCTTTTGGTGTTAGTGGATGGATCGCCGGCGGTTGAGGCGTGAAGGAGTGGTGCAGATCCGGTATGATTTGGTGGTTTTGACTAAGTTCCACTTCTCTTTTGTTCTCCTCTTCTACGTCTTTGGTAGATTATTTTCCATGTGATTTCATCTTCTTCCCCATATGTATTCTCTCTTCTCCATTCATACAAACAAAATCAAATCAAAAGAAAACAACACTTTCAAAAAAATAATCATGGCTATCAATTGAACCAATAAAAAGCTAACAAAAATAAAAAAATAAACAACACCACCTGAGGGCTTCGATGGCGGTTTGTGGAGGAAAGATGCGCGTTGAACCACTCGGTTCTACGGTGAGAGGATGATATAAGTTCTTGAGTTTCTTTTTGAAAGTTTTCTTGATGTTCTTTAACAAGCTACGAAGTTGTTATGATATTCATGAGAGAAAGTGAAGCTTGATCTTAGAGAGAAGGAGAAGAGAATAATTTTTGTGTTTGTGAGAAGAGAGAGAAAGAGTGAGAATAAGGGTTAGAAAATTGTTGTGTGTGCCTAATGTGTAAAATTTAGTGATATTTATAGTGTAACTTAGGTAAACAAATATGGAACAAAAAAAATCAAATATTAACTATTCATTAAAAGCTTAAGTCAAAAATAATTTGATTGTGATCTTTTAAATGATTAACTAATATTTTCTTAAAAAGATCTTTACTTGTTACCCAAGTTGTGAAAAATGTTAAAAATAGAACAAATAAAATTAAAAACTTTCTTTTTTAGATTTTTTGAATATTTTATGATTTTTGGTGATTTTTTGACTAAAATATGCATAAAAGTGAAAATTGACTATTTTAAAAAATGCTAATTTAATTAGTGCGAAAATTAAATTAAAATAATAAAAAAAATGCAATTTTTATGATTTTTGAATAATGGAAATAAAGTTAGAATTAAAATTAGAAAACAAATAAAAAAGGAGAAGTGTTAGAAGTGAGATTTGAGCCCGGGACCTCGCTCATGTACCTTTTAACCTCAAATCCTTACCAACTGTGCTACGTCACTAATTCGAAATAAAATGACGTTTAAAAATGTACGAGGGCAAATTTTGGGGTATGACACATGTTGATCATTGTTTATCCATGTCTATTTGTATTTGTACATACTTGTTGATTTCTTTTAATCCATGTCATGTACTTAACTGTTATTTTGATCATATCTTGTTAATTCATCATATGTATTGTTTATCTAACCCCATGTTTATGCATCATGCTTATCATTCATCATTCATACATGAATTTGAATCCAAGGGTTTAGATACATCCATCTCTCTTACTTGTTAATTATCATACTCACTTGTTTGTTCTTGTACGTACATGAGGTATTTATTGTTAATTATCCAAGCTTGATGTTTTGTCCAAAAGGATGGGAATGATATTGACTAAATTGTCAAGGTACTTAAATTCTTATCCAATATCTTTTATGTTTGTGTTAAGTATTGGTAAAGATTTTCACTTGTTTATGGTTTAGTATTGTTAAAGCTTAACCAAACCCTTTTGTTTTGAAACCTTGGTTTTAAGAATAGAATTATTCCCGGTGAAACTATTCTTAATCCATTTATCTTGTTAAAACTTGATCCTTTGTTTTTTAAATCTTGGTGTTAAGAGATGAATTATTCCCAGTGAAACTTCTCTTAACCCATTGACTTTGTATTTTAAAGCTTGGTCTTTTCTTTTTAGTTTTAAAATTTGTTAAGGATTTTAAAGCTTAACCTTTTAAAATTTATTAGGTATTTTAAAGCCTAATTGCTTTTTCAAAATTGTTAAGTATTTTAAAGCTTAACCTTTTAAACTTATTAGGTATTTTAAAGCTTAATCTTCTTTTAAACTTGTTAAGTATTTTAAAGCTTAACCCTCTTTTAAAACTTCTGAGTATTTTAAAGCTCACACCCAAAAAGATTTTGGCCACTTTGGCCCCCTTTTTTCCTTTTAAGAGGAACTACAGAAGCTCTGACCTCCCTATTGCACTTAAGGGGTATGTAGGCATAAGATGCGATATCTTATCGAGCTTACTTTTAAAAACTTCTCTTCCCATCCCCACCCTCTATTTCAAACAAGTTTTTTCACATAGGATTTTGATCGGTAAAATAGAAAGTGTACTATTTTGCCTCTTGTAATAATAGGGAAAATTCCCCGAATATCGATCTCAGGGACTGCGTAGGAATAATAAGTTCAATTCAAGGTTCAATTAAACAAAAACTTCAATTGGGTTTTGTATGGTGATTATCACTTAGTGAAAAGTAGAATAAGAAGTAAATGAAATTGACTCTGTAACAAATATGAGTAACATGCTAGGGATAGTGGATGATTGACTCTGTAACAACTCTGGAATTTCTATTGCAACAACTTATTTTCAATAATCAATTATCGATTCTTAAGGTTGTTTGATCCTAAGTCCTTAGTGAAAAAAACCTTTGATCCTTCATCCTAAACCCTAAGTCCTTAGAAGTTTACAATGAAATCAATCAATTAAGTTATCAAGAATATTCGATTGCTATAAGGTATTCCTATTCCTAGGTAATATCTATTATAGCATATTCTCATGAAAGCATTATCAATGGTGGTCTAACCTAAACGATAATCATACATCAATTCCAATTTGTCCGAAAGGAAAAGCATTAGAAACATCAAGAGAATAAATTAACAACGAGAAAACATGATAGTTATTGCAATTACGAACTCAGAGTCATTACAAAGTAAAATCAGAGCCACCCCCTAGCATTGGGGGGTTTAGCTACTCATAGTATTCAAAGAAAACACAATAACGAATAAAGACATTACAAGAAATTGGAGGAGATTGAATCTTCAATTGCTTCCTTTCATGAAGATCTTCTTCTCTCCCAAACCCTTGTTTTCTCCAATCTTCTATTGTATTCCTTTCTCCAATCTGTCAAAAGTCCACTTCTCCTTACATAAAATGCGTTTAAGTTGCTTCAGTATCAGTCTCAGTGTCAGCAAAAAGTCCAAAGTACCCTTAATACAAGACAGAGTAAAATTGATCAAAAAGTGAGGTTTATGTCCGCATCCATTTACACGGGCCGTGTTTATTTACACGGGTGCCCGTGTCGATTTTCTGATTCACGTGGCTTAGAATTCTGCATCAGTCCCAAAAACACGGGCAATGTTTTTTCACACGGATGCCCGTTTTTTTTCACACGGGCAGTGTTAATTCACACGGGTGCCCGTGTTTATCCACTGTCGTTGTGCGTTCCCTTGGCTTTTCCACACGGGAAGTGTTGATTCACACGGGTGCCCGTGTTGACCTCCTGATTCTTCATAAACTTCCATCTCTCCGCCTTCCAGAGTCCCCAAACTGCCTCCATTATTTCCTCTGATCAAACACATCAACCTGAAATACTAACACTACCAAACAAAGGCATAAAGATATTCTTTTGACATAAACTTTAAACAAAATGCTATGCAATACTATAAATTAATAAACATGATAAACTTAACATAAAAGCAATAAAACAACCGAATGTGTTACCGAAATGATGAATTTGTGCCGGATAAACGACGGAAACTTAATAGAAATGGTGACCGATCACAACCCCAAACTTATCTCATTGCTTGTCCTCAAGTAATGTATTGAGACTAAAACATAGGTCACCCACGAATTTCTCTTTTCCAAAACAAAGCCTATGTCTTCTATAAGTTGCCTTCTTCCTTCCCGATCAAGCTTCTGGCTTCCCGAATCGAACTATCTACTACACTTTCACATCAGAGGACTTCTTTACCTGCAAACTTTTTCACACTCTCACCAAATCTCTCGGGGTTAAAGTGTTTGCACTCACAGTACCAAAATATGCAATATCAACTCTTAATTTTGAATGTATTCTATCTTCACTACACACACAGATTCCACACACTTTATGAGGTCTTTTTGGTTGTAACGGGGCTTAGGTACGGTAGGATAGAAATATAAATGGATTACAAAGGGGTTTGGATTTGGCATTCATGATGTTTTTCTCACTTTTGTGCCTAACTCATAGCTTGGGGTTTTATTCAACTTTGACTCTTTTTCACTCAATTTTCAATGAGCATGTTGGAGTCTTTAGTAACGGCAAATGCTTTTCTCTTTTGTTTTTCTTCTGCTATGACATTTGCATGCCTCTCATTTTTTACTTCTTATCTTTTTTTTTATTGCACTTACCCTTTCTCTACATGTTACCACCCCAAACTTATCTTTTCGCACACTTTATAATTTACAACAATCATGCCGAACAGGGTAGAAAGTGTATGGTTACGGGTGAATAGGGGTTTATTTCAAACAAAAAGGCTAAGGCTCAATAGGGGTTCACAAAGGATAGAAAGGCTAAGGGTTAAACAAACAACATGCCTCAGTGTGTGTCCTCATGTTTTGTTGTGTCAAAAGGACATACGCAAAATCAGAGTGATAAGGTCATACCTGACTGAAATCTCATGATGATATTTTAATGTTTGGCCTTTCTACTCTCACCATGTTGGTTATGCTTACAAGATCTGAAGCCTCCTCGTGTCATGTGGTTTCTTTTCCGACTCGGGTATACCATACAACCATTTCGGTCCGGTGTTACCAAATTGCATCCAACCTTTAATTTTATCATTTCATGGCTGTATCAACTTCGGGGGTGCCTCGGGAGATCATGTATGGGGAGTATCTTTCATCCACTAGCTATCAATATCAGATTCATCCAACAACTATATGTCACTCTGTAACACAATGGTACACCAGAAAACGAATAGTAATGCTAAAAACAAAATAAACACTAAAACAAGAGCAATGCAAGAAAATCCCCCACACCTGAACTAAACATTGACCTCAATGTTTTATCCCAACTGCACAAAAGACTCACATAGGGTACATCAACTCTAGCTGTCGCTTTCAAGCTTTCACCATAGAAATCCCCTTTTTATTACCTGAAATAAAACAAAACAAAAGGAGAAATACGTTTGTTAAAAGCGTGGGTTGCCTCCCACGAAGCGCTTCGTTTAATGTCGCTTGGCTCGACGATCCACTACCCTTTATTAAGGAGGGTGCTTCCTTTTCCGCACCTTTTCTCCTTTCCTTTTAGCAACCAAGAATTCATGAAGCTTAAAATTTCGGGAAACTTTGTGATTTATGTCACTTCCAACCTTGCCACCCTTTCTAGCCTTCACCTTGGGTGTGGACTTAGGAATAAAAGCTTCATAGGATACCTTATTGGAGACTGTAGCTGAAACTTTTTATGGACTTGGTGTTGAATTTCTCATTCCTTCCCCAAGCTTGATCATGCTAACTGTAGGTTGATGTCCCTTTCCTTCAATTTGTTTCTTGATGTCAGACACTTGTAGAGTTACTTTCTCATCAAAATATTTCAGGGTCAGAGCACCTGTTTCAATGTTAATGTTGCTTCCACTAGTAAGCATGAATGGTCGACCCAAAATGATAGGCGTCTTGTCATACCCCAATTTTTGACCTAAGATACCACCTCATATTATATCATATGCATCACTAACAAATTGCATAGCTTGTGTTTGCTACTTGTGACTCAGCAGGGTTTAATCATGAAATCACTCATCAGTACAAGTAACAATCAATTAGGGTTTTATTCTCCCTTTCA
This sequence comes from Vicia villosa, assembly GCF_029867415.1. Taxonomy (NCBI): domain Eukaryota; kingdom Viridiplantae; phylum Streptophyta; class Magnoliopsida; order Fabales; family Fabaceae; genus Vicia; species Vicia villosa. Next base: position 99,185,076 of record NC_081181.1, on the reverse strand, counting down.
TCTCAAATGAAACATCTTCTTCAACAATCAACATTTGGTCCTCAAAGATTCATTTCAACAAGCTCAAAGGCTTTGAATCAACCAGATTAGAGTTTTGACTGAAGACAACATACTCCTGAATTTTGCTCATAATTTGACCTAATGGATTGGGACATGACCTCAAGAACCCAATTAAATCATCTTGACCTAATCTATTGGCTCAAGACATCTCCCACACAAGGATTGATCAACAGTGAAATTTCAAGTCATCAGACTAGGGTTTTAAATTATCAGGGACTGGAATCAGGGATCACATTTGGGAAACCCTAAAAAGCTCTAGGACATCAATCAAAGGGTTCAATTATCTTCAAATAATCCCTATAACAATATCCAATGGAAATTGTATCTCAATTCAAGATCCACAGTCATCAATTTCATCAGGTCCACAATTAGGGTTTTTGACCTAATTCATCTGAACAACTGACTTTTTAATCAGGACATGGTGCCAATACTCAAATCATGGCTCAAGATCCTCCAATACCTCAACATGATCCATTCATACCATTTATTTGGTGAGGATAGCTTGGTTCATTTGAAATATCCAGAAACGCGATTCGTTTGAAAAAGTCAACTGTACAAGATCACCATTGACTTTTTGAAAATTTTGGTCATCCATGACTTTTGAAGTTTTAAATCATCAATATATGATATTTGAAGTCATTTGATCAAGGAAAATCAAGAAAATCAATCAAGAATCAAAAAGTCAAAAGTTTGACTTTTCATACTTAGAAAAATTTCTGTGTTTTCAATGGTTTTTTTCAAACTTTGGAAGGGAATATCTCAAAATTTCACCTACAAACTGAAAAAAACTTCCAAAATGAAAGTTGTAGATTTTGATCCAATGAACAACTTTGTCACATATAATTTTTTTTCCAAAAGATCAACCATTTAAGAGATATGGAGCTTCAAAGTTGGTATCTTTTGAAAAATTCACTAAAAACTTCATTTTTTCCAAAGTTCATGGATCTTTCTCACCCATTTCCTTAAGGAACTTGAAGAAGCTTTTAACTAGGGTTTTGAAGTACATAAAAAGAGATTTCCAAAATGTCCAAGAGCATGAAAAAATATGGAGTATAGCTATGGTTTTGAATTTTGCCATTAGTGATCATTTCACTTGAAATTACAAGCCATTTTTACCAAAGTTATGAACTATTTTACCTTATGATGCAAGCAATGACATAAACAAGAAATAATTGGAAGATATTTGTGGTTTGTGATCAGAATGGAAAGAGATAAGAAGCTTGGGGAATTTTAACCATGGTTAAAGGATTTAACCTTTTGCATTTAATGCAAAGATGCCATTCTATCTCTTAATGCCAAATCACCATTCTAATCTCAACTTGCAAAGGCTTGGTATTCAGAAAGCTTGGCCTATAAATAGAGGTCATTTCCTCATTCAAAAACACACCAAAACCTCTAAAAGATAGGTTTTCTCTTTCTTTCTTGAATTGCAAGTTTCATAGTTTTCAAAGAGGTAGAAAACTCAACCTCCAAACCCTTGAAGTTATGGCCAAAGTGATGGTTCTAACATCTCATATACATCATATGGGACGTGTTTGATCCACTCACACACCCCAAAACACCCTAAAACTCATAATCACTATCCATCCTCCATATGAACATAAAGTGAACCTTATCATGCCAAAATCCACACCAGACCAATTCTGTCCAAACTAACCTTCCAAACACCATCCATATACTTCATATGAATGATCCAAACACTCATCATCAACCTGAAACACCTCCATCATCAAATTCGATCCTCACTCCAAGCAACTGCAGATCGGGTACCATGGCCACACTCAGGTGAATTCAGTTTATTCCAGGCATTCAAACACCTTCCATAAGGTCCATTGAAGCTATCCAGATCATCAAACAACACCTGGAACCCCTCTTTTGCAAAATTCGATTTCCAGTTTTGCAAGTTTCTTAGGTAAGTGTTTTGAACTTCAAACTCCATCATACATGCATCATAAATGAAAAATTGATTTGCCATCTTGTTTCGGCACCATCACTGAATAATAACCCTCAATCAATTGCATCATATCATGATCATACACGATTTCAGATTAAATAATAGAATTAGGGTTCTTCGTGTTCATCAGAAAATTGATAGCCTTAGAGTGAAAATAAATGAATTGTGAGAGTACCATCGTGTTCCTTGTGAAAAACGAGTGAGATAGACTATCTACTCGATCAAAACAATTCAGTTTCAAAGATTTTCAAATTCAAATGGGGTTTGTGTTCTTGGCGCGTTTTTTCGTTTAGAAAATTCAAATGTTGGTTTTTCAATATAATTAAACGAGCGCGTATCAATTACAAGTTGCACGCGCAGCTCAGTTGGTTGTTGTTTTGAGTGGTGAACCTAAGGGCGTGGGTTCAAGCCCTTGTGAGACCAAAGCTAATTTTTTACCACTTATTTTCTTCATTTTTCTTTACAACTTCAATCAATTAATTAACCAATCAAATCAATTCATTTTCACTTCATTTTTTTTACACTTCTCATTTAACATACATATTTTATGAATATCCAAAAAAATCACAAAATAATATTTATTTGATATATTTTTATTAGGTTTAAAATGACTTGTTTTTAAGTGTTTTTTAATACTTTAAAAATAGTTTTTTTATTTGATTTTCAAAACCTAATCACTTGCAAATATTTTGTGATCAAACCCTAATCACTTAGGTCTTAATTAAGTATAATCTTTGTCTTTATCTTAATTAAGTTGACTTTTGTCAAAAATTCAAACCATTTTAAAATAAACGATCAAAGTTCTTCAAAACGACGAAACCTTGCGTCTCTTTACAAAACAATCAACCATGTTTTATAAAATAAAACATGGGCCTCTCTTATGAGTTGTAAGTCCCATTCCTTTTTTTTTTGCTTTTGTACATATCTTCTTAAATGTTTTTGTACATAACTTATGAAAAACTTTTGTTTTAAATCAAACCTTTTCAAAGAAAACACTTGGGCATCCCTTAAGGTGTAAGCCCCACTCCTTTGTATAAAATTAGGTTTTTCTTTATATATATGCCTATTTTTTTTTTATACCTCGATAAATTTGATTTAAACCCTCGAATAACAAATAAAAAAATTAGGGTTTTCTTCAAAAATCTTCATGGGCCTCCCTCAAGGTATAAGTCCCAACCCCCTTTGTAAATATTTGTTTACATAGCTTTGAATAAACTCATTGGGCTTCTCCCCGAGTATAAGTCCCAACACCCGTACACATAACCTTGTTTGACAAGCCGTTCATCCTTAAAGGTATATTTCCTTCATAAACTCCCATGTACACTCACACTTGGTCATATATATACTTGTTCATATATTTGTTCATGTTTGTTCATATACTTGTTCATGTGTTTGTTCATATTATATATGCTTGTTATCTCATACAAAATTCATATGCTTGTTATCATCAAAACTAAGAATATTGATCAGAACAAATCTTGTTCTAACAGTTTTTGCCAAAAGGCTGGCTAATCAAACTTGTTTTTGCCACAAGGCTGGCTAAACAAAAATCATCTTTATCATTCTAAGCACCATAAGTGGCACAACCTAGGTCTTATAATGAAAAGATTCAAACAAAATCAACATATGTATGTGATGATATAGATTAGATACATCGAGCATTTAGATGACATTTGTCTCTTATCCTTTGCTTCCACTAGCATAAGTGGGAACTACGATTGCTCTGAGTTTCTCAACATCCCTTTGAGAATACGTAGGCACAAGGTCGTATCCTTGGCGAGCAAAACTTCTATCTCCCTCAAACCACTCAAACCTTAGCACCCCGTAGACCTCGAGCTACAGATGCTCTAATTCCCTCTAAGGGATATGTATGCAGAATATTGCGATGATCTTTGCGAGCATAATCAAACAAACACCTTAGGTCCCACCTATTTCACAACAGAAACCTCCCCAATAGCATAGAAAGAAATAAACAGACAAAGAAACCTATAGAGTACTATAGATACGTAGGGTGCTAATACCTTCCTTTCGTATAACCAACCCTCTTACCTGGAATCTCTCCCCCACTTTTGCATTGCTTTTAATTTTGTGTTATTTGCTTTGCATATCTTTTAAGGTTATTGCAACTTTTTCCCTTTTCCTGTTTTGGAAACAATAAAAAGTTTGGTCGTCACTCGAAAACAAAAATCATTTTCTTGAGCATCGAGCCCAGAGAAGGCATCCGGTGTCTCATCCCGATTTTTCCCGCGACACGTCTCTTCATCTTCCGGAATATCCATGATCTCAAAATCCACTAGAAAAATGAATCTGTCAATTTCCACCAACACGTCTTCAGCTACCACGTATGCTTGCTTGATGGTGTGATCTGCAAATTTCAGCTTTTTTCCTTTTTCCCTTACTATTCCAATACCCAGCTTTTTGAAAATGGATAAAGGCATCAAACTCACACTAGCACCTGAATCGATCAAAACCTTGGGAAAATTTATGTTGTTGATGGTGCATGGTATTGCAACCGCTCCAGGATCTTTCTTCTTAATTGGGATTCTCCTTTCCGGTGAGATTCTCCCGCACTTTTCAATTACTCCCTTTTGTTCATCTCCCGTTGGCTTCTTCTTTGCAATTACATCTTTCATAAATTTTCTGTACAACAGCATTTGCTCAAGTGCTTCAAAGAAAGGAAAATTTATCTCTAACTTCTTGAACAATGTAGTGAACTTCTCAAACTCGTTCTCTTTTGAATCCTTCTTTTCCCCTCTAGTAGGGAATGGCAACTTGATCATCGGTTTAGCCTCTTTTTTATTTTTTTCTTCATTTGGCTCTACCGGTGTCACGACTTCTTTGGTTGTTTTCTCAGTTTCCCTCACTTCCAAGTCCACCTCTACGACCATATTGTCATCTGTTTCATCATGTTTTTCAGATTCCGGTATTTTCTTGCTTCGTGTTGTGACAGCATTCACATTCTCTTGATTTTTCGGGTTTATCACAGTTGAGCTTGGAAGAGTACTTTGTGCATGTAGAGATAGATGTTGTGCTATCTGACCCACTTGAACCTCCAAATTTCTGATTGACGCATTTGTGTTCTTGTGGTTGTTCCTTGTCTCTTCTTGAAATTGAGAGTTATAAGTAGCCATTTTTTCTATAGCCACTTCCCTTTCTGATTTCTACGGAGCTTGTTGTTGTTGATCTTTCCACGAGAAGTTTGGATGATTCTTCCACCCCGGATTGTAGGTGTTAGAATATTGATTGTTCTGCTTCAAGAACTAAATCTCCTCAATCTGTTGTGGAGGTGCAAGACAATGGACGGTTTTGTGTGGTCCATTACAAATCTCACAATTAGCGCTTGGTGTTTGTTGGACTTGAGCCACTATCTCAGTACCAATGTTCAGTGCCTTTAACCTCTTTTCCACTTCTGCAACAACTGTCTCTTCAATTTTCACCTGCTTTTTAGCTTCCAGCTTTAGGTCAATCACTCCTTTAGGCTTGCTTGTTACCCTGTCATATAGCTCCAAAAGCTCATTTTCAGCGATTGCTTCAATGATATTCTTCATACCAGTGGCTGTTGCAAAGTTGGATGAGCCACCGGCAGCTGAATATAGAATTTGCCTTGTCTTGAGTCCGAGACTATTAACGAACATCTGCATCTGCTCAGTATCATCCATATTGTGAGTAGGACAAGCCATTAGGAGTCTTTTGAATATTTTATAAGTATCCCCTAGCGACTGACCTTCTTTCTGCTTAAAATTAAGAATTTCATATATTTTTCTCAATGACACTGATGCAGGAAAGTACTCATTCAGAAAAGCCTTTGGCATCTCTTCCCAAGTAGTAATACTCCCTGCAGGTAGGGAATAGAACCATTCTGCCTCATCAGTTAAGGTGAAAGGGAACATACGTAACCTCTTTGATTCCTTACTATGCCCATCTATCTTCAGAGTGGTACTCATAGTCAGAAACCTTTGAAGATGTTTATTTGCATCTTCGTTCACCCTTCCAGAAAAAAATCGTCTTTCTAGTTGATTGATAGTGCTGGGATGCAGCTGAAAGTGTGCCGCATTCACCGGTTGGTTCACAATTGTCATTCTACCAGCCGTTGCATTATTTCCACTGTAGTCACCAAGAAGTCTCTCGACTGGTGGGGTTGGATCAACTGCCATTGTCTTAGGAATTGTCTCGGCGTCTGAACCGGAATGCTCTGAATGAACCGAAACTTCTTCCTCTTTTTCTAGTATTGTTGGATTTCCTTCGGATGATGCCAGTCTTTCTTGCTTTGCTCTTCTGAGTCTTACTCGTAAAGTCCTTTCTGGTTCTGCGTCAAAAGGTAATTCAGCTGAGGGCTTTCCTCGCATACAAGGATTAGAAACGGATTAGCGAAAACAAAAATTTAACAATACAGAAAAATAAATAGTTGCAGAGCAACAAAATTCTAACTGAAGTCAACTTAAACTCAATATTATGGCAGTCCCCGGCAACGGCGCCAAAAACTTGATCGGTAAAATAGCAAGTGTACTATTTCGCCTCTTGTAATAATAGGGAAAATTCCCCGAATATCGATCTCAGGGACTGCGTAGGAAAAGTGAGTTCAATTCAAGGTTCAATTAAACAAAAACTTCAATTGGATTTTGTTTGGTGATTATCACTTAGCGAAAAGTAGAATAAGAAGTAAATGAAATTGACTCTGTAACAAATATGAGTAAGATGCTAGGGATAATGGATGATTGACTCTGTAACAACTCTGGAATTTCTATTGCAACAACTTATTTTCAATAATCAATTATCGGTTTTTAAGGTTGTTTGATCCTAAGTCCTTAGTGAAAAAACCTTTGATCCTTCGTCCTAAACCCTAAGTCCTTAGAAATTTACAATGAAATCAAGCAATTAAGTTATCAAGAATATCCGATTGCTATAAGGTATCCCTAGTCCTAGGTAATATCTATTATAGCATATTCTCATGAAAGCATTATCAATGGTGGTATAACCTAAACGATAATCATATATCAATTCCAATTTGTCCGAAAGGAAAAGCATTAGAAACATCAAGAGAATAAATTAACAACGAGAAAACATGATAGTTATTGCAATTACGAACTCAGAGTCATTACAAAGTAAAATCAGAGCCACCCCCTAGCATTGGGGGGTTTAGCTACTCATAGTATTCAAAGAAAACACAATAACGAATAAAGACATTACAAGAAATTGGAGGAGATTGAATCTTCAATTGCTTCCGTTCATGAAGATCTTCTTCTCTCCCAAACCCTTGCTTTCTCCAATCTTCTATTGTATTCCTTTCTGCAATCTGTCAAAAGTCCCCTTCTCCTTACATAAAATGCGTTTAAGTAGCTTCAGTATCAGTCTCAGTGTCAGCAAAAAGTCCAAAGTACCCTTAATACAAGACAGAGTAAAATAGATCAAAAAGTGAAGTTTATGTTCGCATCCATTTACATGGGCCGTGTTTATTTACACGGGTGCCCGTGTCAATTTTCTGATTCACGTGGCTTAGAATTCTGCATCAGGCCCAAAAACACGCGCAGTGTTTTTTAACACGGGTGCCCGTGTTTTTTCACACGGGCAGTGTTAATTCACACGGGTTCCCGTGTTTATGCACTGTCTTGATGTATTTTTGTGCGTTCCTTTGGCTTTTCCACACGGGAAGTGTTGATTCACACGGGTGCCCGTGTTGACCTCCTGATTCTTCATAAACTTCCATCTCTCCGCCTTCCAGAGTCCCCAAACTACGTCCATTGTTTCCTCTGATCAAACACATCAACCTGAAACACTAACACTACCAAACAAAGGCATAAAGATATTCTTTTGACATAAACTTTAAACAAAATGCTATGTAATACTATAAATTAATAAACATGATAAACTTAACATAAAAGCAATAAAACAACCGAATGTGTTATTGAAATGATGAATTTGTGCCGGATAAACGACGAAAACTTAATAGAAATGGTGACCGATCAGTTTTTCACAAAAAAAGTATTTATAAACAAAAGATAATAACACAAAACAAAGAGGTTCCCATGGAGTACCATGGATATGAGGGGTGCTTAAAACCTTCCCCTTGTATAACAAACCCTCCGTAGCCAGAACTCTGATAAGTTTATTAGTTTTGATTTTAAAAAATTTTGTGGATTTTATTCGCTCTTTCACCCATTCCTTTTTGGAAACAATAAAGCGCGGTGGCGACTCTGTTTAAAATGAGCCAAGTCTTCCCATGACTCTAGTCTCACCAATTTCACCGCTACAGATTTTAATTTTGTCTATCATGATTTGAGTCATAATAAGTGAAGGTGATATTAATTATATATCACAACAGTAAAGAGTAAAAGGGACTTTTATTCATGAGTCTGCACTGTAGTCGAATAATTGGGATGCCAATTTACTCTCGGCTACAATGGGTTAGACTCTCGTTGGATTCACCCACGTCTACGAGATGGACTATACAAGAGGCTGCAATATAAATTAATTAAACTAAACATATATTATCTGCAATATAAGATATTAATTAAATCAAGAAATTAATTGTTTCATGTCTTAATTTTATAAATTTGATAAAATTAAAAAATAATTATTTCATTTCTAATGACATAAAATTGGAAAAACTAGGGTTAAACAAGAAATTAGATGAGCCAGAAATTAGATAAAATATAAATTGGATTAATCTAAAAATTGGATGGATATTAAATTTAAATAACCAAAACATATTCTTTATACTAACACTGAAAAAGAAAATTATGAACTATTCTGTGTACAATTCATTTTCTTCTCCTTCAATACCACCCCCAAAATTCCAACTTCTACGCTATCACCATCGCAGTTGTAACACCCTAAAATTTAGATTAGATTATTTAATTGATTATTTATGAATTTTTGGTGAATTTGGGCGACGTATGATGATATGTGTAGGGTATATTGTATGGGTAGTAGTGGATTAAGGTGATGCTTAGAATTACTTAGAATTAAATAATTAAGTTTATAGTATTTATATTAAATTATAATAATAATCATAAAATAAATAGTTAAAGAGAGTTGAGTGATGGCATAATGGGAATAGTATAATAGGAGTCTAAGGGGTAACCAAGTAAAGGAGATAAATAAGAGAGGAAGCGATCATTCTGTGTGATCGTAGAATTGGGAGAACACGAAGAAGAGGCTAGGGCTTAGAGGGGAATTTTGTAGAACACGAAGGAAGAGACAACCTTGCTAGGAATTTGAGGTAAGAGGGTGTAATCGAGTTTATTATGATTGATATCGGGTTAAGGTAGTGGTAAATTTCTGTTTTGCATAATGAATTGTGGGTTGGGATTGATTACTTGTTAGGTATTATCCCTCTCATGTGTTCTAAACTTTACCATGGTGAAATTCTATTGTGTTGATGAAAATGATATGTGAAATAACCGGTTACTTGATTTTGAGTAACCCGTTACCCAGTGTAAAAATTGGCTTTTGGACACCAAGTAACCGATTACTTGATTTTGAATAACCCGTTACCACTGTGCTGACAGGATTTTTTTTAATCTTTGAAAATTCGTAACTTGAGTTTCGGGTGTCTGTTTGACGCGCCGTTTGAACATAGGGAAAGCTAATACAATATACTTTCTTGTAAATGGTTACATGTTCATGGAAATAAATATAGTTGGTGGTTTATGAGGTTTTGTGGTGTCAGTGTATGTTGTCAGTGTTTGCCTTTTTTTGAAAAATTTAAAAATTTAAATCTTGAGTTGTGAGTGTCCGATTGATTTGTCATTCGAATACTTGGAAATCCGGTTTAATGTATTTTAACTTAAAAATATTTTGCATACCAGATTTCTAACTATTTGACGCATGGACAGGTGTTTTGTATGTGTTGAGTTATGTCGTTTTGTGAAATGTATGCAAATGCCTTATATGATTGATAATTATGTATGTTCTACTTCTAATGATGAATATAATGTTGTTATGGAGTTATTATGGTGATTATGATGTTGACATGATGTGATAGATGTTGTTTGTGATGAGGATTAATGACGTGTGTGTTAATATGTACATGCTACGTGAAGATTAGTTTATGTAGATTATATGAATGATGATGCAATCTGACTAGCCGGGGTCGCAATTATATTATGAAGTTGTCTTGCATGATGCATTCATAGCATATTTGGACGGTGGTCCTTTATTTTGGAAGGTGTTCCTCTTAGGATGAGCCTCAATCCCATTGTGTGGATTGTATGTGTTTATGACGCGCTCTAGTTCCAAGAGGGAATCGATCTTATGGTGGGGATCTTTAGAGGGTGATGACCAAGTGTTCATAAAAGAATTTGGTACCACATGCATTGAGTCAGTTTTGCATTAACATTTTATGTGAGATTGCATAATTTGGTTGATGAAATTGTGAATTAATGTGGTGTTTGATGTTTGATTGACAAAATTAGTATGTGGTTTATATCGATGCGATGTGATGTGATGATATTTGAGGACCGTGGGAATTATATAAATTGGTTTTATGATGAAAGATGTATATGTGCTATGAATGACGTGTAGGCGTGAGTATGAATTGTGTAGAAATGATATAGGTGATATGATGATGTTGCTACTAAACTTTTCCTTATATCTTTTGTAATGAATTGTGATCACTCAACCTTTCTGTTTGAATGCTTCCTCCACGTGGGTAACGCGCAGGTGACCAGGAGTAATTCATAGAAGTTTCAAGGATAGCTTCAAAGTGTGTTATTTTATTCTGTAAATTAGAGATTTCTTGCTTTGATATGTAACATCGGGTTAGAAACACTACGTTTTGCGAATGACTATGTTTTTATGATGTTGTCATACTTTATGACGACCTTAAACTGTTAAATTAATTTTAATACTTGATGACAATATAACATTAGTTTTTAGAAGTTAATCAAGATAACTTGAAGTTGATTCCGCTGCGATAATTTTGGTTGAAATTTTATTAGATATATTGTTTTAATTGATGTAACGTGTGCTACGGAGCAGGATTGTTGTCATGAAGCTGGGGAAATTACTTCAACACTTCATCAGAAACTGAAGTTTATAAGAAATGAAAAATTGGTAACCGTATGTGGAGAACGAGCTTTGATCGTCAGTAACATGTCATCATTCTCCGACATAGAACCAAAAGAAGTTGCTGGAACTAAAGTCCAAGCACTTTCCTTGCACAAGGAAAAAGGAAAGGAGAAAGCAGCGTCTATTTCTTCCTACAAAGATACAATCCAAGTTGTAAAGGATGGCACTACCAATGGTTGGGGGCACATTGATATTCCTACCAACAACAAGAACAGAACAGGAGTTGGTTTCTTTCCAACGTCATCAAAAGCTATCCTAGGAATTGAGGTAGTTCTCCCAATTCAAGAAACTTTCCGCAATGGAGGTTTTCTTCAACTTGTTCAACTAATAGTTGTCATACCCTAATTTTGACCCCCCATGAGATGTCATATTTTCAGGCTTCTCATTAGATCAAAACAGATACTCAGAGCAGCCACTTATTCATCTGGAGCTCAATCAAGGGTGTTCAAAAACAAAAGAACTCAGGCAAAGGTTCAATCAATAGAAGAATTAGTCTCTAATACAATCATGGTACCCAAAAGTTTCATTTTTATTCACCTATGATTGATTAGACACCCAGTCATCTGAACTCAGGTTTTCTCAGGTCACCAGACTAGGGTTTTGAGCCTATCAAGGACTATAATCAGGGATCACATTTGGTAAAACCTAAAAAGCCCCAAAGTGCCTATAAAAGGCTTCAATCATCTTAAAATGATCCATATAACAACATCCATTGGGCATTACACCTCAATTCAAGATCCACAGTCATCAATTTCATCTGGTCGACAATTAGGGTTTTTGACCTAATTCACCTGGACAGTTGACTTTTAATCAGGACATGAACCCAAAACTCAAAACATGGTTCAAGAACTTCTATTACCTCAACATAGTCCATTCATGTCATTCATTTGAGGAGGAGAACTTGGTTCATCACAAAAGTCCAAAATCCCACTTCATCCGAAAAAGTCAACTGTACAGAACCACCTTTGACTTTCAGGGTTTTTGGTCAAACCATGACTTTTAAGGATCAATATCATCAATATATGATTATTAAAGTCATTTGACCAAAGAAATTCAAGAAAATTCACCAAGGATAAAAAAGTCGGGAATTAGGGTTTTTAAGGGCATTGTGGGAACTCAAAATTTCACCTACACAACTCAAAAAACTTCCAACATGAAAGTTGTAGATCTTACAAAATAAAACAACATCTTACATAACAACTTTTTTCAAAAGATCAACCATTTGAGAGATTTGGAATTTTGAAGCTTTAGGTCATAAAAACTTAGAAATTTTTCTAAGTGTTTTTAACCTAGTTTTCTTCCAACTTTGGGCTCATTTTTCACAATTTTCCCAAATGATTCTGAAGAAACCCCAAACTAATAATTTGAAGTAGATGTTTAGGGATTTCCAAATTGTTCTCAACCTTCTCCAAATTCATTTTGAGCTAGGAGTTATGCTTGTTCAAAGTTGACCTCATGAAGTGAAATTATAGGTCATGCATCATTTTGGAACTTTGCAATTTTGTGCATATAGCCTCACATATGGATGCTACACGACCCATAACACATCTGCAAACATGCCATGCATTCATTCTCACCATGGCATAAGAATTGAAGAAGATTCCCAAAACAAGAACATGCGATTATGTATTGATTACATTTTGAGAATTTATGGCAAATTGATGAATCATCCAAGGAATCTTCCCACCAACCAATTAGAGCTCATTCTGCATCAGAAATGTTCCCTAAGGTCAGATGGAATCAATGGATAGGGAGCTAGCTCGAAAATGCAATGATCACATTTTGGATATTCCTTGAATTTCTTCATGGCCAAGAAACCAAACTCACTTCACTAAGCAAGCTCACTATGTGCAATTTCTCTGAAACATTTGCCTATAAATACAAGTGCATTCCTCAGTATTAGATACACCAAAGCAAATCTATTCCTTGCTTTCTCTTTCTCTCTCTCATGCTTATGGTTTTTCAAAGTCCTTTGGCAAGAAGAATCGTTTTCTTCAAACCAGAGCTCTTCTTTGGAAAGTAAGCATTCTAACATCTCAAGGGGGTCCATTTGAGGTGATCCAAGCACCTGGATCACTTCTGTAAGTGGAGGAACACCATTGTTGCTTTCATTTTGGAGCTCGTGCAGTTGGAGGTCCATAGAGTAATTCAGAAGGTGTCAAGCAAAGCCAAGCATCCAAACACGTTCCTTAGGGTGTGGTGGAGCTATTCAGATGGTCGCAGCCCATCTGTAACTGCAGATTCATCAACCTCCATGTTCACTTGAAGCTCAAATCGAAGGGGTCGGGTGGAACAATTCTGAGGTATTCAAGTCATAATAGGTATTCAGTTAGCATCACTGAGTCCCAGGGAAGCTTTTAGGGTCATTCATACAAGCCCAGGTGTTCTCTATCATCCTCACGACCTCCATTTTTAGAGGTAAGTTTCTCAACTCCACCTCTTTAATTTGTGTACCTTTTTGGTTAAAGCTTAATACCATTTTATTCAGCATCATCAGAGGATTAAAAACCCTCTATCATCAGTCATTTATACTTCAGTATGGCCATTTAATTTAAATTTCAAATTTTAGGGTTCTTCACGTATTTTAGATAATTCAGTAGATGTAGTTAATATAAATTCATGCTAGTTACATATTTTAAATCGTGAGAGAATTTAGAGCAAGTTTGGTCTTTACATCTTTGCAAATGGTTGAGAATTGAGAGAGTTTAGAATTTCAAAAATATAAGAGCTTGAGGTTGAAGATGACAATGGTGGTGGCGCGCAAAATTCAAATTCAGGGCTGAAGTTTATTTTATTTTGAATGATGGTCGTTTCATAAACGACTAAATCGTTATAGCCCAGTGGTAAAGAGTGTTTGTGTGTTGCGCGTGACCAAGGTCTGGGGTTCTAATCCCCCTCGCCCCAGACCTTTTGATTTTATTTCTTTTTTTGCTTCTATGCACTTGAATAACATATGTATTGCAATGGAACCGTTACCTTGTCACCAAGCGCGCGTTGGCTCAGTGGTGTTGTTTTGGGCTGGTAACATAAAGGGCGTGGGTTCAAACCTTGGTGGAGACAAAACCTATTTTTTTTACCACTTTTCCCATTTAATTTATTCACAACTTCACACCATTAATTCACCAATCAAATTAAATCATTTCCACTTGATTTTTCACACACTTGTCATTTAATATACCTATTTTATAGATAACCCAAAAAATCACAAAAATATTATTTATTTGATATATATTTTCTAGGTTTAAAATAACATATTTTTAAGTATTCTAAAAAATACTTTAAATATAGTTCTCTCTTGATTTCCAAAACCTAATCCCATGTAAATATTTTTTGTGATAAAACCCTCATCATGTAGGTCTTAATTAGGTATAGATTTTGTTTAAACCTTTATTAAGTTGACTTTTATCAATATTCAAAACTGTTTTCAACAAACGATCCAGTTTTTTTTAGACAACAAAACCTTGTATCATTTCAAATCATTTTCAACTGTTTTTATAACCAGTACTATAAAGTACTGGGCCTCTATTAGAGTGTAAGTCCCAACACCTTTTTCTTTCCTTAGTTTGTTTTCAAAAACTGTATTTTCAAAATCTCCTTTCTGTTTTCAAAACATTCTTCTGGTATTTGAAGGGCATTATTCCCAGTGAAACTCTTCAGATACCTATGTGACCTTTGTCCATCTTCACTTCTTCTGTTTTCAAAAACCCTTAACTATTTATAATAAGTATTCAACTGTTATCAATAAAACAACAAAAATTGTTGTTGAGGCTTTGTACATACTTCTTCAAAGGCCTCTACTCCATCCAAGTTAGGCTTTACAAGCTTTCAATTTACAGTCTTTATTTAAATTACTGTCAAATATAGAACTGTTTATATATATTAGAACTACGTTTGAGTGTAAACCCTAGGACTGTTAAACTATATATATATATTATAGGAATATGGCCTAGGATTGAGAATGTCTTCCCGGTGAAGGCTCTTTCCTAATTAGAGATCTGTAGTTCAAACCCTCAAGATGAATTATTCTCGGTGAAACATCTTGAAAAAGCCTTAGAACCCAAAATAGGATACATCCACCCAAAGAGGAATTATTCCCGGTGAAACCTCTTACCCATTTGCTTAGAGCCAAAATAAGTTCAAAACCACATAGCTTTCTCTTGTGCTATAACAAGGACCCTCGATGACCCTCGATTAGCCTCCTCTTGGGCTTTATACAAGGACCCACAGGCTTCTTAAAAGCATTTCCAGCTTCCTCTTGAGCTTGTATACAAGGACCCATCAGGTTTCTTATAAACATAGGAACAAGTCTTTAGTTACCTTTTAGCCTATCCTGGTGAGTTTCTTTCACTTTAAACCAGACTTTAAAACAAGCCAAGTTTGTCTCAATCTCATGTTGAGTACACCTTTTGGAATGAGAGACATGGACAGTCTCTTTCACCCTTATCATCATTAATCTCCTTAGCAGAGTCTAGGATCCATATTTGTTTATCCTCAGTCAGTGTCAGCCTTAATCTTGGGCTTTAAAACAAGAAGTCTCAATTAGATAATCTTTCTGCCTTTAGAGCCAATTCCCCTGGAAAGGGTCAGCCTCCAACCTCAGTTAATAAAAAAGAAACAAAAAAACCCCTGGAAAGGGTTAGCCTCCAAAAATCAGTCTTTTAATAGATAAATCCTCCAGTAAAGTAAAACTCCCCCAGTGAGTCCTTCACTATTAAGTAGCCACAACCTTGGGCTTCATACAAGGCAGAAAATCATGTTTTCCTTAGCCAAAGTAGCCACATCCTTGGGCTTCATACAAAGCACAAATTAATGACTTCCACAGTTAAGAGTCAGCCACAACCTTGGGCTTTGTACAAGGCATAAAATAGAGTCATCCATAGTCTTCAAAATTCAGTATCCTCAGCAGTTAGCCACAACCTTGGGCTTCATACAAGGCACAAAATAGAGTCTCCCTAAGTAGAGTCAGCCATAATTCTGGGCTTTGTACAAAACACCAAATAAAAATCCATCAAATAAATGCTCTCCAGCTAGAGTCAGCCTCAATTCTGGGCTTTGTACAGAACACAAAACTTCTTAGTTTAAGTCATCTCCCAGAGTCAATATAAAAAAAATAAATCAATCAAAAGCCTCAAGCTTGGGCCTCATACAAGCCAGCTAAAATCAAATCCTTTATATAGTAGATAGATATAGCTTATCTCTATAGAGAGATCTTTTTCCTATCTCACCACATTCAAACAAACAAACATTACATTCCATTTTAATTAAGTCTCCCATTTAGGACTTTGAAAGGCATGAGCTGGCAGTAGAACCCAGACATGTGGTAACTTTTCCTAATTTGGATGAGCATTTGTCTTTCATTCAAGATGCAGTTGACTGGTATACTTGCACATAAACAAGTAAGGTCCCCCTCTTGAATGAAATGAATTCAGTTATTCTGTCACTTTAAAATGTTTGTGGTGGAATAGTAGAAATACATCTCTATAAAGATGACTTCATGTCTCTTTACTGTAAACAGAGATTTAATTCAAGCTTCAACCTTGAGCTTCAAGCAAGGCACCCAAAAACAATTTAAAATCCCTAATTAGTTCCCCGAACTACATTAAGCTCTGACTTCCATTAGGGATATGTAGGCATGAGGTTCACAAGGAATCTCAACGAGCTAATAAAATACCAAAAATAGTCAATCAGTCTGTCTGTCTTTTCAAATCAATTTTAATTCTTTCTCCTAACACAAAGGAGAAACTTTCCGAATCATTAGCAGTAAACACAATCACAATGACACAGAGAAGGTTCCCGTAGAGTACTACGGATATGTAGGGTGCTTAAACTCTTCCCTATATATAACCGACCCCCCGAACTCCAGAATTTCTAGTCTAGGTGAATCCCCACACTTAGCAAACTCCTAGGGTTTATTTGAGATCTTTTTCCCCTCTCCTACTCGTTAGGATAATTAAAAAGTTCGTGTGATATCGTAGGAAGAACTGAAACAAAATTCATCCCGCCCCGGGCGCATTCTCCTTCCAAATTTCGCGTGAAGGGTCTAGCATGCCGTCCTCCCAAGTGAAACAGGGAGGTAAAAAAAACGACACCACAGATAAAATGGCGACTCTGATGGGGATATAAGTGTTAAAAACCTTGGTTTTTCATCCAAACCAATGGTTGACCTGTTGCTGGTCCAGCCCCAATGAGGAATTAGGGATGCCAAATCCCCCCTCAAACAAGAGAGGTCCTGCCTAACCTCTGTGTCATTTCATGTGATTGCTGCATTTATATTTGTTTATTTTGTTTTTTCTGTATCGGGAAAGGGCTTGATTCCCCCTTGTGGTGAGAAATCCTATACCCGGATTTGAGTGCAACATAAGATAGGATGGAGGATGTCTTCTCGGTGAAGGCCCTCTAATCTTGGTTTCCAAATCTACTATTGGGATTTTGCCTGGCTGGTTGTGATTAACTGCGCCAATGCATTCCGAGACTGATTTGTACCAGGAGGACCTAGAAACAAATTAACCCCACTTAAAGCCTTTTTTAGGACGTAGAGCGGTGATTACGAAAGTAATTGTCACGCAGATACTACACTTAGAGAAAACTCTCTTATAGATACCAGTCAACGTATCTTTAAGGTTGAGCAAAAACTCTGAGATCCCTAGAACCGGTTCTACAGGTACAAAATCCTTATCCTTAGTTTACCTTGGGGCGAGGTTTGCGTTGTGACTCCATGACCACTATACCCTTCTACGCCATGTTTGTTTAAAAAGTCTTGTGTGTGCATTCATGCATTCATGCATCATTCATCATAATAATTAAAACCAAAAAGAGTCTTTTTCGAGTCGTTTTACAAGGAAACTAAATAACGAACATTTTGAACTTCATAGAAAGAGAGAAACGGAGAAAGGACTTAAGGATCTATACCATGGATTACGGAAGAAAGAGATCTAGGAAATACACCTTCAAGATTCCTAAGGTAGAGGAATTGGAAAAGCTCGGAAAACTGGTGGTCAACCCCTAGGCTTTCAAGGAGAAGTATGGAAAACTTTTGCCTCTCCTCAGCACTAGCATTGTGGATGGGATCCTTCCCACTTTGGTACAGTTTTACGATCCAACGTATCACTGTTTCACCTTTCCAGATTATCAACTCATGCCTACGTTAGAGGAGTACTCTCGTCTGATTGGAATACCCGTGTACGCGCAAGATCCGTACTCCAGTTTGGAAAATAATCCTGACGACATTATCATTGCTGCAACTACTCCTTTGAACGTAGTTGACATCAGAAATCATATGGCGAGTAGAGGAGGAATTCAAGGATTACCCTCCAAATTCTTGTTGGATCAAGCTCGGTACTTCGTCAGCATCCAAGATATGAGCACATTTGAGGAAATCTTGGCTTTGCTTATCTACGGATTGTTTTTGTTTCCTAACATTAACGATTTCGTCGACATCAACGCAATTAAGATCTTTTTGATTGGAAATCCAGTTCGAACCTTGCTTGCGGATGCTTATCACTATGTGCATTCAAGAAACCTGCAGCGAGGAGGATTAATCACATGCTGCGTACCGTTGCCATACGAATGGTTCATCTCACACATGCCAAAGTGTAGCACTTTATGGAACATGAGGGATGGCCTTTACTGGTCACAGAAAATCATGTCTCTCACTCATACAGACATTGATTGGTGTAGTCCTGACAACGACGAAACCAAGATCATCTTCAATTGCGGAAGTTATCCCAACGCACCCCTTATTGGAACTAAGGGAGGAATCAGTTATAATCCAGCTTTAGCCCGTCGTCAATACGGCTATCCCATGAAAAATATTCCATGTAACATTCAATTGGAGGGTCTGTTCTTCAAGAACATAGACGATCATGGTAACATGCTGAAGAAGGAAATTGTCCAAGCCTGGCGTCTTGTTCACACAAAAGGGAGAAGATTGTTAGGAAAACATCTTTGCATCTCCCTGGATCCTTACCTTCAATGGGTACGAGTCAGAGCATTTAAGCTCAGGATGCCATATCAACATCAAGAACCTATTCCCCTAAGGGAACCAATTTACCTTTTCTCCACCGATGTTGAAAAATTGCAAGTAGCATTAAACAAGGTATGTGAAGAAAGGAATGCTTGGAGAAACAAGTATCGAATCGTCAACACAGAAAACGTTGAGATTCAAAACATCCTAAGAAGGAAAGATGAGTTACTTGAAGTACTCGATCGACAGGTGACACAATCGTCACTTTCTGATCATATCCCTCCCGCTTCCTGGATCTTCGATCAGCTCACGTTAGAGAACGCTCAGCTCAAGAAACAGAAGAAAATGTTGGAACGTGAAGTCGGCTCTTCGTCAAAGTTTTAGAGTCCTTTCTCTCAGTTTCTCTGCATTTCCCTTTTCAAAGTGTGTAAAAAATGGCGTTTTCGCTTAATTAATAAAAGTTTGATGTTTCATAATGTAATTATGGTGTTTCCTTGAAAAATATTAACTTAATTACACATCATGCATCGCTTTAGTCGTACGCACTGACACAAGAATTGTCACGGATCTAATAGTCACTTTCCTTTCTCCAGAAAGAAAGGAGGAGAAGGAGGTGAACAAAGACATTCATGCTGTCTCATCCATACAACACTCGTTCAAGTCGCAAGAAAAGAATGGAAGACTTTGAGCAAGAGAATGGAGAACTCAGAGAAGAGATTACTACTCTCAAAGATACTGTTGAAAGGCTCAATAGTATGGTAGAAGCCCTGGTAGTTGCACAGAATCAACCAACGCCAGAAGAACCACAAAGGACTGTGGTTTCCGAGATTATTTCCACTCCTATTCCTCAGTATACCATGCCGCCCAACCGACCTTGGGGCATGCCATATAACTTTATTCCAGACGGGTACATACACCCAACTTCTGAAGTTCCAAGAGTCACAATGGATATGCGTCCACCAGAGGGTTACAAACCTCTGGAAATTGAAGTTCCAAGAGCAACGGCAATGGGTTTCACACAACAGAATGTTGAGATTCCAAGATCTGCTGTAATGGCTTCTCCACGACCATTTGTGCATACTTTTCCTCCACCGGGCGGACAAGTATATCATCACGCTCCTAGTGAGGATGCTGGCGTGTATGAAAGATTGGACGAGTTCCAGGAATAGTTTCTGCAAATGCAGAAAGAACTCAAGACTCTCCGAGGACAAGATCTATTTGGGAAGAATGCTGTAGACCTCTGTCTGGTTCCAAGTATTAAAATTCCTCACAAATTCAAAGTACCAGAGTTCGAGAAGTACAAAGGTAATTCATGCCCACAAAGTCACTTCGTGATGTACGCTCGAAGAATGTCAACTCAGACTGATAATCAACAATTGCTCATTCATTATTTTCAAGACAGCCTAACTGGTGCTGCACTCAAATGGTACATGAACTTGGACAATTCAGAGATTCGAACTTTTCGAGACCTCGGAGAGGCCTTCGTCAAACAGTATAAGTAGAATCTGGATATGGCTCCCGACAGAGATCAATTCCGGGCCATGACTCAAAAGGATAGAGAAATCTTCAAGGAATACGCTCAGAGATGGCGTGAAGTTGCTGCTCAAATTTGTCCTCCACTTGAAGAGAAAGAAATGACAAAAATCTATCTCAAGACTTTGAGTCCATTTTACTACGAACGAATGGTTGCAAGTGCACCAAGTGATTTTACAGAGATGGTAAATATGGGTGTACGTTTAGAAGAAGCAGTTCGAGAGGGACGCTTGAACAAAGAACCAGAATCTTCTATTGGTCCAAGGAAATATGGAAGTTCTTTCTAGAAGAAAAAGGATCAAGATGTCAGCAATGTCTTGCACAAAACCAGAAAGAGGTTCCAACCTCAAATTGCAGCAATAACTCCGGTTGTTAACTCAGCGCCAGCTTATCAACCTCAGGTTTCGCAACAACCATTTCAACAAAGGTCACAACAACCTCAACAGCAGGTTCGACCTCCAAATTACAACAATCGGGTTTCAAGGTATCCTCCTTTTGACCCCGTGCCAATGTCGTATGCGGATTTATTTCCAACATTGCTGGCGAAAGGACTCATTCAAACAAGGAGTCCTCCAAATCCGGCAAACAGTTCTTCACCATGGTTCAAAGCTGACCAATCTTGTCCCTATCATCAGGGGGCACCAGGTCACAACATTGAGAACTGTCTCCCTTTTAAGATCGATGTTCAAAAATTAGTAAAGAGTGGAATGCTATCCTTCAAAGATACTAATCCTAACGTCCAGGCAAATCCTTTGCCGCAACATAAAGAAGATTCAGTGAATCTGATAGATCAACACGCCAATGTCATTCAAGTCTACGACATTCGTCAAATAGGGGAAAATATCGTCAAAATGCACGCTAGACAAGCAGGATATGGTCATATACCACCTCACAACTACTTCACATGTGAAATTTGTCCAAAGAATAATCAAGGATGTGCTGTAGTTCAAGCTGCATTACAAGAGCAAATGGACTTAGGATGTATTCAACATATCCGAGTCAAAACTGAGCACGACATCAACATGGTTCAAGGATGTCCAGGAGAGTACAAAATCTACAAAGTTGAAGATCTCGAAGGATCGGTAGTCAGGTTCCATAAGACTTTAAATGGACTTGCCTACTTCGGAACAGATTTCCATCCTTATAGTAGATGCAGAATCTGTCGAAGAAACTCACGAGGATGTTTGCGCGTTCGCAACGACATTCAGAAACTGATGGATGAAAATACCATTACAGTTCTTGCCAACAGAGAAGATGACGAAGTCTTTATCGTATCTCCTCAAATTAATTAAGATGAACCAGTGCAAGTCAAGTATGACAGCAGGAAGACAGTAATTGCTTCGCTAGTCATCTACTTACCCGGTCCTGTACCGTATAAGTCTGACAAGGCTATACCATACAAGTACAATGCTACATTCATTGAAAATGGTAAGGAAATACCATTACCATCTGTTGTCAACATTGCTGATGTTAGTCGAGTCACCAGAAGTGGACGAGTCTTCAACAGAGCAACAGAAAATATGGAAAAGCCTTCGGAAGAAGTACCACATAGGCAAGACAATCATTTGACCAATGCTATTCAAGCGAAAGAAAATGATGAGATCTTGAAATTAATCCAGAGGAGTGAATACAACATTGTAGACCAGCTCCTACATACTCCGTCTAGGATATCTGTTCTTTCCCTACTATTGAGTTCTGAAGCTCATAGAACCGAGTGTTACTGTAGGACAATTCAACAGTATCATTGCCAACATTTCCGCAGGAACTGAGTTTCTGTGACGAAGATCTTCCTGAAGAAGGAGTGGACCATAATCTTCCACTTCACATCTCAATTGGCTGCATGAATGATACACTCACAGGAGTCCTAATAGACAACGGATCCTCTCTCAACGTCATGCCCAAATCAACATTGTCAAGATTATCTTTCAAAGATTACCCGCTAAGGGACAGTCACGTCATCGTCAAAGCATTTGATGGATCAAGAAAGTCAGTTTTTGGAGAAGTGGATCTTCCCATAACTATCGGACCTCAGACGTTCAAAATCACTTTCCAAGTTATGGATATCCCGGCACAGTACAGTTGTTTGCTAGGTCGCCCATGGATTCATGAAGCTGGGGCAATTACTTCAACACTTCATCAGAAACTGAAATTCATTAGAAATGACAAATTGGTAACCGTATGTGGAGAACGAGCTCAGATTGTCAGCAACCTGTCATCATTCTCCGACATAGAACCAAAAGAAGTCGCTGGAACTAAATTCCAAGCACTTTCCTTGGACAAGGAAAAAGGAAAGGAGAAAGCAGCGTCTA
Organism: Vicia villosa; assembly: GCF_029867415.1. Classification (NCBI taxonomy): domain Eukaryota; kingdom Viridiplantae; phylum Streptophyta; class Magnoliopsida; order Fabales; family Fabaceae; genus Vicia; species Vicia villosa. The sequence continues at coordinate 99,162,188 of NC_081181.1, read as the reverse complement.
TTTCTTCCTACAAAGATGCAATCCAAGTTGTAAAGGATGGAACTACCAGTGGTTGGGGGCACCTTAATATCCATACCAACAGCAAGAACAGAACGGGAGTTGGATTCTTTCCAACATCATCAAAAGCTATTCCAGGGATTGAGGTAGTTCTCCCAATTCAAGAAACTTTCCGCAGTGGAGGTTTTCTTCAGCCTGTTCAACAAACAGTCAATACCATCGGCACGGAAGACACCGATGAGAATTTTGAAGTGGAGTGTATGTCATACCTTCTCGAGGCAGGATGCATATCCCTATCAGAGTGTGATTCACCTTGCTGTTATCCAACTAAAGGATCTGAATGTAAGACTCAACCAAGCAGTGAAGAAGTTACAAACAACTTCACCACCAGAAGTCATGGTTCATCAGAAGAAGTTCTTCCTATCCCCGAAGAAACTTGGGACACATTAGGAGAACAAAGCGGAAAATTCGATTACATGGTGAAATACTCCGCTCCTGAAAGTTCAAAAATCTCTCTTGAAGACATTGTTCCAACTGGATGGAACATTGATTATGAGTACCTTATGTAGCAACCTGCCCTAAAAATTAATATTTAGAGTCACCACCTATTCTGAAGGGCGAATAGGAAACCCTACACAGTTAAGAGATCGGGGTAAGATTATTATAATCAGGTCGAGGGAAGGTGTTAGGCACCCTCAACCCTTTCCTAAGGTTTTATGTTCACAGTAAAGGTTAATGGCTAAATATTGAGGTTTATAGCTAAGGAAGTGAACAGGGGAAAAATGAGATTTTAGGGAAGGGGACTCGCCTTGGTTATCCAAGTGCCTACGTATCTCCTTAGGGAGAATCAGAGTCAACGTAGTTCGGGCAGAGGGTTGTACGCCTTAGAATTCGATATGAATGTGTTAACGGTATTTTGAATTACCGTTTCGCAGTTTTGAAAAGGTATTTTAAATTACCTTCGTAGTTTCGCAGTACTCAAGAGATGAAAATATGTGGTTTGTGGTTTGATGTGTTTTAAGTGTGGGCGTACAACCCTGGTTTGATATGTCATCGTTAGATGCAATAATCAATAGATTTGATCAGTATAACTAACGGATTAATGGGGCATTGCTGGTTACTCAGATTGATAGATTCGATCGCCGCGGTCAGCAAATTAAATGTATTTTAAATTATATATTTTTATCTCTCGTCTAATGCGACTAATAGATTTAGTCGGGTCGAGGACAGAATTAATTAAAAGTTAATGTTCTTTGCCAAATGGCAGTGGGATGGGGCAAACCCTAATATCTATAACCATTATAGGGTTCTTTTTGATTTTTAATTAAAACTGATTAAAATAATTAAATCGAGGAATCGAAATAATCGGAGTAATCGGAAAATATTGTAATCCTAAACCTAATCCTAGTTTTACTAATTGATTAAACTAAACATAATTTATTAATATTTAATCTAAACAAAATAATAGAATTATAAACAAAATAATAAAAATTATATAGAAAAACCTGGGAAAGCAATCCTGTGTTATCGTCCTTTGAAGCTCCATGATGGACATTCAGATTTGTATACGATAGTCTTGACCTTGATGTGATTCTAGAGCCACATGACGAGGGTACACCGTAGGCTCCTTCTGGCAACGCACATGGGATCTGCAAGTGAGTTAATTCAATAAAAATACATGCCTGGGCGAAGGGTCGAACCCATGCACCTAGCTTCATATGCCAGCATCATTACCAATCCCACCACGCCTTTCAACTGTCAACAATGCGCAAACGTATTATGATATTGAAACATGGTAAATAAATGGAAAAAGGCGCGTGGATTTAAATGACCGAATAGCAGCATGGCACGTTATCTTCTTCTTCTTCGTTTAAGTCTGAAAAATGCACAGACTTCTACCTACAGTTCCACAACGTCACTACAACCCTGCGCCATTGAATCTTGGTACACGAATCATATAAATCTTAAATTGCAACATGAATTGACTATAAATTGGCCACCGAATCTAATGGTGGTCTCCTTTGGTCCTGATTTTGCCTCTAATAGGAACCCCCAAATCGAGACCTCAAACCCTAGTCATGGCAGATGCCCAATTATGCAACAAAAACCAAATTAAAGTAAACCGAAAGCATCACAACATCATTCTAACCATTAATATATGCTCAAATCGGATTAGAAACGCACGTAGGTATGAATTCGACCTCCAAGTTTTTTAAAGCAAACTGTGAGCGATACGCGATAACTCCGAGCCCGTTCTGATTGATGGTATGAGTGTGGTTGCTTCAGAGATCACCGAAAAATCTCCCTGGATATCCAAAACGGCCTAAATCGGTGTAGTCTCAAGTTTTCTTGTTCTTGGAGTAATCCGGATTTTTGAGTTTGGTCCTTATTATTTGTCTGCCGAATTCCTCCCCTCATGCCTTGGATACATTCTGTTTTTATAATACTACCTATTAGGTTTAACAAAATTGAGATGAATCTTTGCATTTATCATGGAGGGATTTGATTTGCAAATCATGTCAAAACTCCCTAATTTGGTCAAGATAAAGCTTCACGTTCTTGCAGCATATTTGGGACCAACATGATTTTTTTATTTTATTTTTAATTATTACTTAATTCTAAATAAATGAGGCATTATAATATCATCTAAAATCTACCTAATAATAAATATAAACATATTTCCAATAAACCTAAAAATAATAATAATAATAACTACTAATAATATTCTAACCTAAATAATAATATTAGTGCTAATAATATATAATCAATAAAACCTAATTAATACTAGTAAACTCAATTAAATAAAACCTAATATTAATCCTAATACTACCTAATAATAATTTTAATATTAATATTAATAATGAAATTTAGAAATGCTAAAAAAATAATGACAATAATCGAAAAAAATGTCAATAAACCCATAATACCCCCAAACAGTGATAAAACCCTTGTAACAGTCGGGCCCAATGTTCGAGTCCCAAACATCTGTTAATTACGCCCTTATGTCAACTCAACTTGATTTATAAGAGAGCGGGTTTGACAATCGAAATGTCAAACCCCATGACTCTTAATTTTGAACCTTGATGGATTAACAGACGTAGATTTGATCGGGCAAATTTTGGGGTATGACAGCTGCCCCTGTTCAATCTTCTTAAACCTGAAGAATTAGATAGGCATGCTGCCTATCGTAATCTAAAGGTAGAAGATGATTGAACACTGAAATGCCCTGAAATTTGCGTGTGTCAGGAAAAAGTTCCGTGGGAGATGGGCTTAAAGATGCCACCCAGGGTAGATACCCCTTTTTTGACTGTGAAGCAGATGCTTTTGAAAGGAACCAGGTGCTTTGATTGTGTCATAACCTAAAAAGGCAATCTTGATTTTATGCAATGTTATGATGCATGTAATGTATGATGCAGTGAGCTTCTCAAAATAAATGAGAGCGATGTATGTATATGCATTATGTATGAATGAGGAATGTTAGTTGGATGATGCATGATTGTCAGTTGGAGTAACTTTGATGATATTTTGGAGAAGATCACTGTCGAGGGACTAACGTGATAAACCCAATTGAGAAACCTTTTGAAAATCTTGTTGTAAAACCCTTTGTGAAACCCCTTTGCTCGAGTGTGAGAGAAAAGAATCGTCCTGCTAAAGCCTGAGTCTTACATAGCGAGGACTTGTAAGAGGGATCACTTGTTATGATTCTAACAAGCTCACCTGCACCAAAATGGGAATCATTTGCTATAATTCTAGCAACATTACCCGCACCAAGATAGGAATCGTTTGCTATGGGTATAGCAAGCTCACCTGCACCATTAGGATTATTTGCTAGGGTTATAGCAAATTCACCCGCACCATTAGGATCATTGCTAGGGTTATAGCAAGCTCACCTACACCATTAGGATTATTTGCTAGGGTTATAGCAAATTCACCCACACCATTAGGATCATTGCTAGGGTTATAGCAAACTTACCTGCACCAATAGGATCCTTTGCTAGGGTTATAGCAAACTCACCTGCACCAATAGGATCATTTGCGAAGGTTATCGCAAACTCACCTGCACCAATAGGATCATTTGCGAGGGTTATCGCAAACTCACCTGCACCAATAGGATCATTTGCAAGGGTTATCGCAAACTCACCTGGACCAATAGGATCATTTGCGAGGGTTATCGCAAACTCACCTGCACCAATAGGATCATTTGGGAGGGTTATCGCAAACTCACCTGCACCAATAGGATCATTTGCAAGGGTTATCGCAAACTCACCTGCACCAATAGGATCATTTGCGAGGGTTATCGCAAACTCACCTGCACCAATAGGATCATTTGCTATGCTTATAGCAAACTATCTTGTATAAATTTCTTGACGTCCGCAGACTGTTAGAAATATGAGAACCCAATAACCTGGTGTTGCGTATTGTACGCACAAAGTTAAATTGTATGATTGTATATGAATGTGTATGACCCATGTATATGCGTATGCATAATCCCTTCGTATGTGTAAATGAATACTGTTTTGGTAGCATGACGCTTGCATGCGTATGCATACTTATTGCAGATGTATGACGCCTGTATGTCGAGTGTGAATGTTGTATGTATGTATGCTGATGCTGACGACGATCTCAAGATTTTACCTCCTTATTGAATCTGTTTAATCCATGCTTGCACCTATGCCATGACTATGCTTATGCTCATATAACGAATGGAACAAAGTAATGTCTTCTTCTATAAGACTACCTGAAAAGGTTTCCGGAATGGATACGAACATTTGTCTTAAAGAAGGCTACCTGGAAAGGCTGGAGGATGTCTGAAGAAGACTACCTAAAAAGGGTCTTAGCAAGGATAGAAATTTGTCTTAAAGAAGACCACTTGGAGAGGCTGAAAGATGTCTTAGAAAAGACTACCTACAAAGGCTAAAAGATGTCTTAAAAAAGGCTACCTAAAAAGGTTCTTGGAAAGAGATTGTCTTAAAGAAGACTGCCTAAAAAGGTCTTTGGAAATGGCGATGATTGTCTTAGAGAATATTACCTAGAGAGGTTCTTAGAAAAGGAATGTCTTATGAGACTACCTAGAAAGGTTCTTAGAATGTCTTAACGAAGACTACCTGAAGAGGTTCCTGAAAAGGATCGTAAGGTTTGTCTTAAAGAAGACTGTTTGAAAAGGTTCCCAGAAGGGATCATAAGGCTTGTCTTAAAGAAGACTACCTGAAAAGGTTCCTAGAAAGGACCGTGAGATTTGTCTTAAAGAAGACTACCTAAAAAGGTATAGTGTGATGTATCAACCAATGTGTGACTTATGTATATTTGCATGATGCTCCAATGATAGGTTGTTGACAACCAAAGCGTATATAGCTCGCTGGAGTTGCAGGTTTGTTTGAGAGGGTGTGATGCTAGCGCGATTCCCCAATACCTGTTTTTGAAGATCGTAGTCAGGAGAAAGATTTTCTCGATGTTGTAAAGTGTGAGGATGCCTTTTCCTTTTGCTCTGCGCCTTGCTCTGATTTGACCCTTTGAATTACTCCACGCCTTTTGATTATTTTCGAAGTTCTCCACGTCTTTAACTTTTTGAGGTTCTCCACACCTTTAACCTTTGGAGATTCTCCACACCTTTAACCTCTCGAGGTTTTCCACACCTTTAACCTTTCGGGGTTCTCCACACCTTTAACCTTTGAATTATTCACCTTATGTAATTCTCCACACCTTTACCTTTCTTTGGAATTCTCCACACCTTTCGAGATTCTTCACGCCTTTAATCTTTTGAGGTTCTCCGTGCCTTTAACCTTTTGCGGTTCTCCACACCTTTAACTCTTGGAGATTCTCTACACCTTAATCTTTTGAATTGTTCACCTTATGGATTTGATATCCAATGCCTCAGTGTTTAATGGGGAAGAGGTGCCTATGATCTCCAAGCCATGAAGGAAGTGCCCCGAGAAATAACCTTGTCATATGCTTCGACGTTTAGATTGAAAGGTGGCCCCCTGGTTTCCAGGATATGGAGGGCTATCCATAGTGTTCTATCCTTTGAATTCGAATTCTTCCCGTGTTTGACATGCCCCTGCTTGCTATTGCTTCGAGATGTGCCCCAAGTCTATTGAACCTTAGGAAGAATGCCCCCAGTTAATAGGATTTTTGCTTGTATGCCCCTGTAACCCTTGAAATTTTGCCCCTGTTTAGGAGAACCCCCTAGATATGGTTCCCCCATTCCAGAGTCTTTATTAGAAGTGATCGCCTTTGATTAACCAATTTCGAGATCTCCTCGATGCTAAGTGTATATTTGTAGATGACGTTGTACCCTTGAGAAGTAACTCCAATGCGATGCATGTGCAAGTTTTGAAATCGAAGTCCGTTATGAGTTAGGACTGGATGATTAGAAATGAACGCTTGAAGAAGCGTAGTGGTTAGAAATAGTTTTAACAAACTTTAGGAGTCAGTATAACAAAATCCTGCTTTAATATGCTTTCGTAGTCAACCTTGCCTCAATTAGGACTTTTAAATGTTGTAACTTGGTCTGGTTCACGGTTTTAAGAAACAATGGATATAAGGCTCAAAATTTATTTGACCCACCCCTTTCTCCTTGATGTTCTTCAAATCCTAAAAATTCGCCTAATCCCATGGATGTGCTTTGTTTGCAAGAGAATTGTTGCAGTTCTGATGTTGTGCGGAAGCATTAGTGAAGATCCAAGCACCGGTGAATTTTTTTTGTAGAGATCCAAGTATTGATGGGAAGCTTCGATGATTTGGCAGTCACAAGATTATCCTTTTTATTTCGCCTTTGTTTTTTTTTTCTATCTCTTATTTTTGCATGAACCAGTTTTTTTTTACTTTGATCCATCGGGATGCCCTGACTTTTGCCTAAGTCATTTTTGCTTTCTTTCCTGAAATTTTCCATTTTAACTTAGCGGGCGTTTTTCTTTGAAGGCTCCTTTTGAGATTTGATCCTTGGATATTGAATGTTGTGACTGTCATATCGACTTTGATTTGTAAGCTTCGACTTTGATACGTCCTCGATCTTGAATGATGTATTGAGGAAGAAGTTATGAATGTTATCTCCATTGCTTCCTCAATCTTGGATGAATGCGAGGAAGAAGTTATGCTTGAACCTTATGCTTGGACCTTTGCTTGAATCCTTGCATGGATTGATTGATTCTCTTGACAACCAAAATACACCATTGAATTAATTTAAATCTACCCTGCCCCTGGTTAAAATTAAGGTTTATTTGAAAGGTAGAAACAAGCTCCAAATTATGGCTCGAGGGGCTGACGAGGGATTAACATCCTTATATCTCCACTGTTTGGGAATCAAAACAATGCCTGTACATCCTCGGTTCGGTCTTACCTCGAAAGCATATGTTTAGCTGGACTTAGTTATTTGTATTCGTCATTCTCCCTTAAGTTTGATAATAACCATAAATTTGAAATTGAAAGTGGAAGTGTGCCAGTGGAAAGTGAGCGAATGAATCGACTACAAAACCTGCATGGCCATCCCATTAGAATTGCTAATCCAAAGGTACAACTTTTATCATGAGTAACACTTAGCGATCGTAGGGTTGAAATTCTGAGCATGGTAAACACCTATTGGTCCTAGGGGTAATCTCCTTTGTAAATCCGTTGACCTTGTTTTACTCCTTAGTTCATGGACTTGTAGAAGTAAGGGTAATCTCGAATTTTCCTTGGGCATGTCAAACCTGTCGGGAATGAATTGTTAGCGGTGGGTTTTCGTCATATCGTAACTTCACGAGTTTCCTTTGACTGAACCTCTTTTGCTTTTCTAGAGGATAGTATCACACCATTTGCAATCTCCAGGATTTGTAGATTGATAAAGAAAATCTGTGACCCTTTTGCCCCTTGGTGTGGAGCTGACATATGTCGCCTTCCCTCCATCGTAGTTATGAGTCTTTGCTTAAGATATTGCCCAGTTGGACCGATCCTTTTCCACCAGGTTATCATGGAGCGTCCTTGTAAATTTGATATGTTCTAAGATGAACCCCTTTTATGACTAGATACCCCTTGAGTGTATCTATGAGGGAACTTCTTTGTTGAACTAGTCCTTGCTCGACGATGACCTTTGTTGCGTTTATAATCCTATTACGAAAAGGCATGGACATGTGGCTGGCATGGTGAAAGACATCCTCTTTTTTCCTTGTGAGACCAAGTTCGTTCTCGATAATTTATCCTCCATAGTCTACGATCCTTTTGATTTTTTTGTGAGTCTCGGGAAATCGGCTAGCGCGGTAAGTGTGGATGCGGGCGAAGATGCGAATGTAAATGTATGATTGCATGAAAATGCAAATGCATGCGTATGAGAAAGACTCCTTGTATTATAACTCCGTGTATGCAATGCGGACGTACGACGTATAATCCTAGGGCTAGCCTTGGAGGCGACATTAGACCCTCGTGGAATCTTTGCAGGATAAATGTTATGACACGCTATGGGAAATCCCTTGGATTCGAGAGTATGCAGAAGGTAGCGGCTGGTGACCGTTCAAGGCAGTCACCAAGTCTCATGGCCATCGAGAGGCCAATCAACGTGTACCAATGAAGTTGTCCCTCGTGGGAAGGTTCTCTATGCGGAAGACAACCTATATAAGGGCGATATCGGATGAAATGAAATCCCTACAAGCCAGGGACGAAAGATGTATAAATGGAGTTCCAAACCCTACAAGTTAGAGGGTGCGCAGAAACAAGCATGGAGTGACCGTTCAGGACAATCACTAGATCTCATAGCCATCGAGAGCCCAATCAAAAGCATGGTAATGAAGTTGTCCTTCGGGGAAAGACGCGTCGTTGTGAAAACACATGGGTGTAAAAGAAAATCCCTATAGGCTAGGGAGTACGTAGGAGCAAGCACGGGGCGACCGTTCAAGACAGTCACTGAATCGCATGGCCATCGAGAGGCCAATTGACGTATGCTAACAAAGATGTCTTTCGTACTAAGGATGCAATTTTAGAAATATGATCCCTAAAGGCTAGGGAACGTGTAGATGTAAGCACAGGGTGACCGTTCAAGACAGTCACTAGATCGCATGGCCATCGAGAGGTCAATTGACGTGCGTAAACGAAGATGTCCTTCGTACGAAGTATGCGATTTTAGAAATATGATCCCTACAGGCTAGGGAACGCGTAGATGTAGGCACGAGGTGACCGTTCAAGACAGTCACCAGATCGCATGGCCATCGAGAGGCCAGTTGACGTGCATAAACGAAGATGTCCTTCGTGGGAAGGACACATAGTTGTAAGAGTACAAAGATATAAAAGGAAACTCCCTACAGGCTAGGGAGTGCGTATATGTAGGCGCGGAGTGACCGTTCATGACAGTCACTAGGTCTCATGGCCATCGAGAGGCCAATCAACGTGCATAAATGTAGATGCCCTTCGTGGGAAGGACATGGTCTTGGAAATAGAGTCCCTGCAGGCCAGGGAACGCGTGGATATACCTGCAAAAATTAAAATGCACGGCATTCGCAGTATATAAATTGCACATATATAATAAGCACGTAAGCACATAAGCCCTAGGTTCATAGGTTCGACGTAACGGCTTAGGGTGCCTACCCTTCCCATTGGTATGTTCTAGAAGGTCTCATGGGCTCGTTCGTAGCCGTCGAGACTTTTTGTCTCTTTGGATTTTAGAACAACTCATTTTATCCATGAGGTTCGAGTTTTAGGGGTAGGTTCCCAGAGAGATCAGCTAAATACCAAGTCCTGCCCTCAACAAAGTCAAGCTTTGTATCAGACATTTCTGGATATTCAACCCACTCTGAGTGGAATTATAATAAGATTCGTAGGCGATGTAATTCCCCTCTGGTCTTAAATATAATCCCCGCGCTTAGTTTTAACAGCAATTTATATATCCCAAAATTTACAGTAAAACAAGCAAGCATTTAAATAAACATTTATTTAAATTACTATGAAAGTTACTGTAAATAAAAACCATAAATAAATTAAATTAAATTTAAATATTTATAAGAACTTGATCTCCAAATCCTGCCATTTGTAGCTCCAAAAAAATGCAGTACAACAATAAATATTAAAGTAAACAAATATACATTTAAATTATTGTAAGTAGTTGTTGTAAATGAAAATTGTAAGTAAAACCGTAAAATAAATAAATAAATAAATAAATAAATTAAATATTTAAATAAAAGAAAAAAACCTAAACCCTAATCCACAACCCTAATTTTGGCAAATTAGTCAAACCCTAAAACATGACAAAATCCTAAATAATTCGCCAAAGCTAAACCTTGCCAAAACCTAGGAGCATAATAATTCACCATTTCTAGTTGTCCCCAGCAGAGTCGCCAACTGTAGCAACCTGCCCTAAAAATTAATATTTAGAGTCGCCACCTAATCTGAAGGGCGAATAGGAAACCCTACGCAGTTAAGAGATCGGGGTAAGATTATTATAATCAGGTCGAGGGAAGGTGTTAGGCACACTCAACCCTTTCCTAAGGTTTTATGTTCACAGTAAAGGTTAATGGCTAAATATTGAGGTTTATAGCTAAGGAAGTGAATAGGGGAAAAAATGAGATTTTAGGGAAGGGGACTCGCCTTGGTTATCCAAGTGACTACGCATCTCCTTAGGGAGAATCAGAGTTAACGTAGTTCGGGCACAGGGTTGTACACCTTAGAATTCGATATGAATGTGTTGACGGTATTTTGAATTACCGTTTCACAGTTTTGAAAAGGTATTTTGAATTACCTTTGTAGTTTCGCAGTACTGAAGAGATGAAAATCTGTGGTTTGTGGTTTGATGTGTTTTAAGTGTGGGCGTACAACCCTGGTTTGATATGTCACCGTTAGATGCGATGATCAATAGATTTGATCAGTATAGCTAACGGATTAATGGGGCATTGCTGGCTACTCAGATCGATAGATTCGATAGCCGCGGTCAGCAAATTAAATGTATTTTAAATTATATATTTTTATCTCTCGTCTAATGCGACTAATAGATTTAGTCGGGTCGAGGAGAGAATTAATTAAAAGTTAATGTTCTTTGCCAAATGGCAGTGGGATGGGGAAAACCCTAATATCTATAACCTTTATAGGGTTCTTTTTTGATTTTTAATTAAAACTGATTAAAAAAATTAAATCGAGGAATCGAAATAATCGGAAAATATTGTAATCCTAAACCTAATCCTAGGTTTACTAATTGATTAAACTAAACATAATTTATTAATATTTAATTTAAACAAAATAATAGAATTATAAACAAAATAATAAAAATTATATAGAAAAACCTGGGAAAGCAATCCAGTGTTATCGTCCTTTGAAGCTCCATGATGGACATTCAGATTTTTATACGTTAGTCTTGACCTTGATGTGATTCTAGAGCCACATGACGAGGGTACACCGTAGGCTCCTTCTGGCAACGCACATGGGATCTGCAAGTGAGTTAATTCAATAAAAATACATGCCTGGGCGAAGGGTCGAACCCATGCATCTAGCTTCATATGCCATCATCATTACCAATCCCACCACGCCTTTCAACTGTCAATAATGCGCAAACGTATTATGATATTGAAACATGGTAAATATATGGAAAAAGGCGTGTGGATTTAAATGACCGAATAGCAGCATGGCACATTATCTTCTTCTTCTTCTTCTTCGTTTAAGTCTGAAAAATGCACAGACTTCTACCTACAGTTCCACAACGTCACTACAACCCTGCGCCATTGAATCTTGGTACACGAATCAAATAAATCTTAAATTGCAACATGAATTGACTATAAATTGGCCGCCGAATCTAATGGTGGTCTCCTTTGGTCCTGATTTTGCCTCTAATAGGAACCCCCAAATCGAGACCTCAAACCCTAGCCATGGCAGATTTCCAATTATGCAACAAAAACCAAATTAAAGTAAACCGAAAGCATCATAACATCATTCTAACCATTAATATATGCTCAAATCGGATTAGAAACACACGTAGGTATGAATTCGACCTCCAAGTTTTTTAAAGCAAATCGTGAGCGATACGCGATAACTCCGAGCCCGTTCTCCCTGGATATCCAAAATGGCCTAAATCGGTGTAGTCTCAAGTTTTCTTGTTCTTGGAGTAATCCGGTTTTTTGAGTTTGGTCCTTATTATTTGTCTGCCGAATTCCTCCTCTCATGCCTTGGATACATTCTGTTTTTATAATACTACCTATTAGGTTTTACAAAATTGAGATGAATCTTTGCATTTATCTTGGAGGGATTTGATTTGCAAATCATGTCAAAACTCCCTAATTTGGTCAAGATAAAGCTTCACGTTCTTGCAGCATATTTGGGACCAACATGATTTTTTTATTTTATTTTTAATTATTACTTAATTCTAAATAAATGAGGCATTACAATAGCATCTAAAATCTACCTAATAATAAATATAAACATATTTCCAATAAACCTAAAAATAATTATAATAATAACTACTAATAATATTCTAACCTAAATAATAATATTAATGCTAATAATATATAATCAATAAAACCTAATTAATACTAGTAAACTCAATTAAATAAAACATAATATTAATCCTAATACTACCGATTAATAATTCTAATATTAATATTAATAATGAAATTTATAAATGCTAAAAAAATAATGACAATAATCGAAACAAATGTCAATAAACCCATAATACCCCCAAACAGTGATAAAACCCTTGTAACAGTCGGGCCCAACTTTTGAGTCCCAAACATCTGTTAATTACGCCCTTGTGTCAACTCAACTTGATTTATAAGAGAGCGGGTTTGACAATCGAAATGTCAAACCCCATGACTCTTAATTTTGAACCTTGATGGATTAACAGACGTAGATTTGATCGGGCAAATTTATGGGTATGACACCTTACTCAGCCAAAAGAGATATATAACCTTTGCTATTCATCATCAACTAGTGAAGTCATCATTGAGGATTATATCCCCAAGTCACCTTTTGAGGCTACAGATTTAGAGTTCACATACCTAGTCAATGCCATCTTGGGAGAAGAGCAAGACCAAAATACAGAAGAGGATGATCTCGAAAGTGTCTCCGACAACAAGTCTCTCAATTCAGAAGATTGGAAGTTTCCTCAAAAGAAAGTCCGACATACTCCACTTGGAAATGGGTATGCTCACACCGCTCAGTCTGCTGAAGTAAAAGAAGATCGTCTGAGTGTTGCAAAGACAATGGTTGGTAAATCAAGACCTACCACAGGCCAGCTTAAGCCTAAGGTGCCAGATTACTTAGTGCACAATGGGGTTCGCCACTATTGGACAGCTGTTGAAGTTTCAACTGTTGTTCGCACTCCTAAGTAGGAACTTTCACCGTTATTTTGTCCTCTCACCATAGCCCAGGGTGAAGAGATGTTTCATAGGGCTTTGCATTTTATTATTTCTTAGGAAAATGTCCCACCTTGCTTCGCCCAAAGCTATAGAGTTTTGTTTTATAGGGTCTTTGTTTCAAAAAGTGACTGTTGATAAATAAAAATGTCATTTTGTTCCTTCGTTAGTTTTTCCCTTTTCTTTTATCGGAAATTGGTAATCCTAAAAAACACCCTTAAAAAACATTAAAAAAACCATTAACTGCATACACCGAGTCTTCCCTCATTGTCTAAATAAAACTTATCACACAAATGCAGATCAATCATAAAATACCCCGTTGAAACGTACGACTGTATGACTTCTCCAAGCTTTAAGTTTCCTGTATTCGAGGCAGAGGAAGAAGAAGACGAAGAAATATCAAAGGAAATTTCACGGTTACTTCAACAAACGGAAGAGGCTATTCAGCCATACAATGAGCCTTAAGAGATCATTAACCTTGGTTCCGATGGAAACAGAAAAGAGGTTAAGATAGAGCTTCGCTCAATTCAGAGATCAGAGAGAGTTTGATACAACTACTCCAAGAATTCTCAGATGTCTTCGCTTGGTCTAATCAGGATATGCCAGGGTTGGATACCAGTTTAGTGGAGCATCACTTACCATTAAAAGCAGAGTGCCCTCCGGTCAAGTAAAAATTGAGAAGAACTCATCAGGAGATGGCTATGAAAATCAAATAGGAAGTTCAAAAGCAAATCAACGCTGGTTTCCTCGTCACTTCAGAATACCCTCAGTGGTTAGCTAACATTGTTCCCGTTCCTAAGAAAGACGGAAAAGTCCGCATGTGCGTTGACTATAGAGATTTGAACAAAGCTAGCCCTAAGGATGATTTTCCTTTACCACATACTGACATGTTGGTTGACAGTACAGCAAAATCCAAAGTTTTCTCATTCATGGATGGATTTTCGGGATAGAACCAAATCAAGATGGCACCTGAAGACATGGAGAAAACAGCTTTCATCACCCCCTGGGGAACGTTCTGCTACCACGTTATGCCTTTTGGACTAAATAACGCAGGGGCAACATATCAGAGAGCCATGACTACACTTTTCCACGACATGATGCATAAGGAAGTGGAATTCTTTGTAGATGACATGATTTCCAAATCAGAGAATGAGGAAGATCACATACAGAATCTGACAAAGTTATTTCAACGCTTACGGAAGTTTCAGCTTCGCCTGAACCCCAACAAGTGTACCTTTGGTGTCTATTCAGGAAAACTCCTTGGTTTCATCGTCAGCAAACGAGGAATTGAAGTAGATCCAGACAAAGTCAAGGCAATTCAAGAAATTCCTTCACCCAGAACCGAGAAACAAGTTAGAGGATTTCTTGGACGTCTAAATTATATCTCGAGATTCATATATCTCATGACATCAACTTGTGCTCCAATTTTTAAACTTCTACGGAAAAATCAGAGTTGCGTCTGGATAGACGATTGTCATAAGGCGTCGACAGCCTTAAGGAATACATGCTCGAACCACCCATTTTGTCTCCTCTAGTGGAAGGAAGACCTTTGATAATGTACTTGACCGTCTTAGAAGATTCCATGGGTTGTGTCCTTGGACAACAAGACGAGACAAAAAGAAAAGAGCATGCCATCTACTACCTTAGAAAGAAATTCACTGACTGTGAATCCCGCTACTCCATGCTCGAGAAAACCTGTTGTGCGTTGGCCTGGGATGCCAAGCGTCTCCTCCAGTACATGATTCGACATACTACTTGTTTGATCTCCCATATGGATCCAATCAAGTACATCTTTGAGAATCCTGCCTTAACCGGGAGAATTGCCCGTTGGTAGATGTTGTTATCAGAATATGACATTGAGTATCACGCTCAGAAAGCCGTGAAAGGAAGTATACTAGCTGAGCACTTGGCTCACCACCCACTCAATGGTCATGAATCAACCAGTTTTGACTTTCCAGACGAGGATGTTATGTACCTTAAGTTGAAAGATTACGATGAGCCACTACCAGACGAAGGACCTGAGATAGGATCCTAGTGGGGCTTAATCATTGATGGAGTTGTCAATGCTTATGGACAAGGAATTGGGGCAATCATTGTTACCCCTCGAGGTACCCATATCCCACTTACCGCAAGATTAACTTTCAAATGCACAAACAATGAGGCTGAATATGAAGCTTGCATCATGGGTCTCGAAGAAGTCGTGGATCTAAGAATCAAACACTTGGATGTATACGGAGATTCTGCTTTGGTGATTAATCAAATCAAAGGAGAATGGGAAACACGCCAACCTGGGCTAATCCCTTACAAAGACTACGCGAGAAGATTGTTTCCATTCTTCGATAGGGTAGATTTTCATCACATTCCTCGTGAAGAAAACAACTTGGCTGATGCATTAGCCACACTCTCTTCCATGATTAGGATAAATCATTGGAATGACATTCCTTAGATCGATGTCATGCGCCTGGATAGGCCCGCTCATGTTTTCACAGTAGAAGCGATCATCGACGACAAACTGTGGTATCACGACATTAAAAACTTTCTTCAAAGGCAAGAGTACCCTCTTTGGGCATCAAAGAAAGATAGAAAGACTTCGAGAAAGTTAGCTGGCAGATTCTTCCTGAATGAAGATGTTCTGTACAAGAGAAATTTCGACATGGTTCTGCTCAGATGCGTTGACAGAAAATAAGCAGAAATACTCATGAGAGAAATACATGAAGGTTCCTTTGGTACTCACACCAATGGACATACCATGACAAGGAAAACACTGAGAGCAGGATATTATTGGCTGACGATGGAGTCAGATTGCTACCAGTATGCGAGGAGGTGTCATAAATGTCAGATCTATATTGATAGAATTCATGTGCCACCATCTCTCCTCAACATACTCTCTTCCCCGTGGCCTTTCTCCATGTGGGGAATCGACATGATTGCGATGATCGAGCCAAAAGCGTCCAACGAACATCGCTTCATCTTGGTAGCCATAGACTATTTCACCAAGTGGATTGAAGCAGCTTCGTACGCAAACGTCATAAGACAAGTTGTCGTCAGGTTTATCAAGAATCACATCATATGTCGCTACGACATTCCTAGCAGGATAATCACTAACAATGGGTCAAATTTGAATAACAAAATGATGAAGGAACTTTGTGAAGAATTCAAGATTGAGCATCACAACTCCTCTCCTTACAGACCAAAGATGAATGGAGCTGTAGAAGCAGCTAACAAAAACATCAAGAAAATCATTCAGAAGATGGTCATCACTTACAAAGATTGGCATGAAATGCTCCCGTTTGCTCTTCATGGTTACCGTACATCGGTATGTACTTCGACTGGAGCAACTCCTTTCTCCCTTGTATATGACATGGAGGCAGTCCTACCCATAGAGGTTGAGATCCCATCAATGAGAGTCTTGATGGAGGCAAAATTGACAGAATCCGAGTGGTGTCAAAGCAGATTCGATGACTTGAACTTAATCGAAGAAAAGCGCATGACAACTTTATGCCACGGACAGCTATATCAACAAAGAATGAAGAAAACTTTCGACAAAAAGGTTCGACCTCGCACAATCAAGGAAGGCGACCTTGTACTAAAAAAGATTCAATCTTTTCTCACAGATTCGAGAGGGAAATGGGCTCCCAATTATGACGGCCCATACATGGTCAAGAGAGCTTTCTCTGGAGGAGCCTTAATACTCACGACTATAGATGGAGATGAATTCACCCGTCCTGTGAACGTTGACGCAGTCAAGAAATACTTCGCCTAAATGAACAAAAGAACAACTCGCTAAGTTGAAAACTCGCAAAGAGCAGCTTAGGCATAAAAGAGCGTCTCGGTGAATCGAAAACCCGAAAGGGCGATTCAGGCAAAAGTTAGAGACATAAAAAATATATATAATCAATCCCGGTAGACTTAAAACCCGAAAGGGGTAGTTTACGCAAAGGTTAGGGATATATGGCAAGTAACTGTGTTCAGGACAAACTTGATCATTCGAAGTCCATAGCGGAGTATTCATCATCAGTAGGTCATCTTCTACGAAGCACGAGTACAACACAGTTCAGAGTGGAAGGGAAAGATAACGGTCGTCACGTTTCATCGTAGCCCTTTTCCCAAAAAAATTACCAATTTCCAACTTTGTAAATACTCCATGGAATCAAGCATTTGGCTGGTTACCACTCCATAAATAATAATTCAAGCCTTGTGCCTTTTCTTTGCAAAACAAGTCTTATTCGGTTTTCTTAAAATGCATTTTTAGTATAAACAGTCATTTTCTTGAAACAATTGTTTTCATAAAATAAAATGAATTTACTTGCAAAAATAAAGGTGAAATTTCTTTCTAAGGATTACAAACAATAGGAAGAATGCAAACAGTTGCTCCGAGAACGGTTGAGACTTCGGGAACCAAAATTTCCCCATAAGGTCGCTTTACGAACATCTCCCGATGACGGATCTTCAATTCAAATCATATCACTCACTTCAAAACAACGGGCAACCAGTAACTAGTTATCCCCAACGAAGTGCAAACTGCAAGAAGAGGACATCTTCTGATCGTCACAAGACTCAAGTCGTATCATAGGATTTCACATCCGCGACAATTCTATTCACATTCACTTTACATTTTATAATCATCATAATATTCATGCATACTTCACATCATAATTGCACAGTTAGCATAGTCTAGTTGGGTTTTGATCATGTTAGTGCCCAAGTCACTCGGACATGTACCCGAGTTTCCCTTGCAAATCGTGAAAGAACTCTCTTCTTCATAATGACAGTTCATACGCAAGGATCTCCCCAGCAAGTCAACAAATGGAAATCTCCTTCAAAGAGATAGTTTGTTCACTTTTGGAGTTCCCCAGCTGAGATTCTCCCACAGAACGACACTCGACAATCATCTTCAAATAAGATAGTTGGTTTCGCATTTGAATTCCTCACAAAGTCGGCAAGCGTTGTTTCTTCTCCGAGTAGTTCAGACTCACTGGTAAATTTGACAAATGACAATTTTTTTTCCTCTTGGAAAACAGTTGGATATATCCCCAACAGAGTCAATGAATGACAGTCTTCGTCAGGAAAATAATTCTGATTCCTCAACACGAGTCGATAAACGACAGTTTTCACCTCAGAAAACGATTTGTTTCCCACCCCAGTGGATCGACCAAAGATGGTCCTCCCTCAGAAAACAGTTCATCCACCTTCAAACAAAGTCATTAGCCCCTCAAAAGGACGCATGATCATATCGCATTCATTCAAGAGTTTTAAATTAAAAGAAAGCATAATGAAGTTTCTTATCAATCATCAAACGACGTCTCTCCAACAAGCGCTGGTGAGAAGTTTGGTAAGGAAACAAGCCTTTGGAAATTTTCTCTTTATCTTGTCCAAATTATAACTAAGACCAGTTCCGCGATATAGACATCCGAATCGAGGGGAGGTTATCAGAACTGAGACCAGTTTCGAGATACGGACATCCGAAACGAGGGAAGGTTGTTTATCATCATTATAACTGAGACCAGTTCCGCGATATAGACATTCGGATCGAGGGGAGGTTATCACAACTGAGACCAGTTTCGAGATACGGACATCCGAAACGAGGGGAGGTTGATTATCATCATTATAACTGAGACCAGTTCCGCGATACAGACATCCGGATCGAGGGGAGGTTATCACAACTGAGAGCAGTTTCGAGATACGGACATCTGAAACGAGGGGAGGTTGTTTATCATCATTATAACTGAGACCAGTTCCGCGATACAGACTTCCGGATCGAGGGGAGGTTATTACAACTGAGACCAGTTTCGAGATACGGACATCTGAAACGAGGGGAGGTTGTTTATCGTCATCACAACTAAGACCAGTTTCGAGATACAGACATCCGAAACGATGGGAGGTTGTTTATCGTCATTATAACTTAGACCAGTTCCGCGATACAGACATCCGGATCGAGGGGAGGTTATCACAACTGAGACCAGTTTCGAGATACACACATCCGAAACGAGGGGAGGTTATTTATCATCATTATAACTGAGACCAGTTCCGCGATATAGATATCCGGATCAAGGGGAGGTTATCACAGCTGAGACCAGTTTCGAGATACAGACATCCGAAACGAGGGGAGGTTACTTACCTTTTTCTAAGTATCAACACTTGGTTAAAGAAGATGGATTGCACATCCTGCATTGCCGTCCATTCACCAGGAATCCACATAACATATTTTCTACAGGAGTTTGTCTCCCTCTCCCACGCAGAGTGCGACGACAGGATCAAGTCACGCACAGGGATTTCGTTATCATTGCGACATCTCAAGAAGCGCCCAAAATTCGGGCATTCTTTGGTATTTAAGTCTCTTTCACGCAGGAGAGATCGAGATATCAATCTCTCTCCCTCCGGATGAAAGAAACTTAAATAGGGGCATCTGTCATACCCTAATTTTGACCCCCTCTGAGATGTCATATTTTCAGGCTTTTCATTAGATCAAAACAGATACTAAGAGCAGCCACTTATTCATCTAGAGCTCAATCAAGGGTGTTCAAAAACAAAAGAACTCAGGCAAAGATTCAATCAATAGAAGAATTAGTCTCTAATACAATCATGGGACCCAAAAGTTTCATTTTTATTCACCTATGATTGATTAGACACCCAGTCATCTGAACTCAGGTTTTCTCAGGTCACCAGACTAGGGTTTTGAGCCTATTAAGGACTATAATCAGGGATCACATTTGGGAAACCCTAAAAAGCCCAAAAGTGCCTATCAAAGGCTTCAATCATCTTCAAGTGAGCCATATAACAACATCCATTGGGCATTACACCTCAATTCAAGATCCAAAGTCATCAATTTCATCTGGTCGATAATTAGGGTTTTTGACCTAATTCACCTGGACAGTTGACTTTTAATCAGGACATGAACCCAAAACTCAAAAAATGGTTCAAGAACTTCTATTACCTCAACATAGTCCATTCATGTCATTCATTTGAGGAGGATAACTTGGTTCATCACAAAAGTCCAAAATCCCACTTCATCTGAAAAAGTCAACTGTACAGAACCACCTTTGACTTTTAGGGTTTTTGGTCAAACCATGACTTTTAAGGATCAATATCATCAATATATGATTATTAAAGTCATTTGACCAAAGAAATTCAAGAAAATTCACCAAGGATCAAAAAGTCAGGAATTAGGGTTTTTAAGGGCATTGTGGGAACTCAAAATTTCACCTACACAACTAAAAAAACTTCCAACATGAAAGTTGTAGATCTTACAAAATAAAACAACATCTTACATAGCAACTTTGTTCAAAAGATCAACCATTTGAGAGATTTGGAATTTTGAAGTTTTAACACGGGTGCCCGTGTTTTTTCACACGGGCAGTGTTAATTCACACAGGTTCCCGTGTTTATCCACTGTCTTGATGTATTTTTGTGCGTTCCTTTTGCTTTTCCACATGGGAAGTGTTGATTCAACCGGGTGCCCGTGTTGACCTCCTGATTCTTCATAAACTTCCATCTCTCCGCGTTCCAGAGTCCCCAAACTGCGTCCATTGTTTCCTCTGATCAAACACATCAACCTGAAACACTAACTGTCATACCCTAATTTTTGACCCCCCTGAGATGACATATCTTCAGGATTTTCATCAAGTCAAAGTAAGTACCCAGGGCAGTCTGGCATTCAATCGAGGGTGTTCAAAGACAAGAAAACTCAGGCAAAGGATCAATCAATTGAGGGATTAGTCTCTAATACAATCATAAGACTCAAAAGCCTCATTATTACACCTATGATTGATTAAGACATCCAGTCATCTAAGTACAGGATTACTCAGATCAACAAACTAGGGTTTGGAGCCTATCAAGGACTAAAATCAGGGATCACCTTTGGGAAACCCTAAAAAGCCCCAGGAAACCATTCAAAGACATTAATCATCTTCAAATAACTCTTATGACAAGATCCACTGGACATTACACCTCAATTCAAAGTCTACACTCATCATTGTCCTCTGGTCGACAATTAGGGTTTTTGACCTAATTCACCAAGATAGTTGACTTTTAATCAGGGCATGGATCCAAAACTCAAGACATGATTCAAGAATCTCTACTACCTCAATATAATCCATTTACATCATTCATTTGAGGAGAAGATCTTGTTTCTACACAAAAGCCCAAAAATTCACTTTGTCAGGAAAAGTCAACTGTGTGGGATCATCATTGACTTTTAAGGTTTTTGGTCAAAAAATGACTTTCAAAGATCAATATCATCAATATATGGATGTCAAAGTCATTTGACCAAAGAAATTCAAAGAAATTCATCAAGGAGCAAAAAGTCGGGAATTAGGGTTTTTGAGGGCATGGTGAGAACTCAAAATTTCACCTACACAACTCAAAAAACTTCCAACATGAAAGTTGTAGATCTTGCAAAAAAAAACAACATCTCACATAAGAACTTTTTTCAAAAGATCAACCATTTAAGGGTTTTGAAAATTTTGAAGTTTTAGGTCATAAACACTTAGAAAATTTTCTAAGTGTTTTAACCTAGTTTTCATCCAACTTTGGGCTCATTTTTCACAAATTTCCCAAATGATTCTGAAGAAGACATAAACTAATGATTTGAAGTAGATGTTTAGGGCTTTCCAAATTGTGTTCAACCTTCTCCAAATTCAATTTGAGCTAAGAGTTATGCTTGTTCAAAGTTGGCCTCATGAAGTAAAATTATAGGTCATGCATCATTTTTGAACTTTGAAATTTTGTGCACATGACCTCAATTATGGATGCTACACGACCCATAACATATCTGAAACAATGCCATGCATTCATTTTCACCATGCCATAAGGATTGAAGAAGATTCTAAAAACAAGAACATGTGATTATGTAATGATTACATTTGTGAATTTATGGCAAATTGATGAATCACCCAAGGAATCTTCTCACCAACCAATTAGAGCTTATTTCTGGCTCAGAATTGTCCCCTAAGATCAAGCAAAATCGAGGGCTAGGGGATTGATCAAATGGAATCAAAATTCTCATCATTGCATAAGAGATATTTGCAAACTTCCTTCATGCTTAAGAAACCAAACTTCTTTCATTAAGCAAGCTCACTCTTCTGCAACTATACTGAACCAATTGCCTATAAATAGAGGCCTCATTCTCATTCAAAAAACACACCAAAGCAACAGAATTCTTGCTTTCTCTTTTCTTTCTTCATACTTAGTTTTTTCAAAGGTCCTTTGGCAAGAAGACTCGGATTCTTCAAACCAAAGCTCTCTCTTTGAAAATAAGTATTCAAACACATTGAGGGAGGCATTTGGAGGTGATCCAAACCTCTGGAACACTGCTGGGCGTGGAGAATCATCATCTCCACCTCTCATTTGGAGCACTTGCAGTTGGAGGTCCATAGAGTAATTCAGGAGGTTTCAAGCCAAGCCAATCATCCAGGCACACTCCTCAGGTCATAGTGAAGCTAACCAGATGGCTGCAGCTCATCTGTAACTCCAAATTCAACAACCTCCATGTCTATTTGAAGCTGAAATCGAGGGAGGTCCATAGAGCAATTCAGGAGGATTCAAGCTCCAATAAGCATTCAGTTAGCATCATTGAGTCTCAGGGAAGCTATTGAGATCATTCATTCAAGCCCAGGTGCTCTCTATCATCCTCACGACCTCCATTTTCAGAGGTAAGTTTCTGAAGCTCACCTCTTTAATTTAAGCACTCTTTGTGATAAAGCTCGATTCTATCTTGTTCAGCATCATCAGAGGATTGAAAACCCTCTATCATCATTCATTTATCTTTCAGTATAGTCATTTAATTTGATTTTTAAAATTTAGGGTTCTTCACGATTTCTGGTAAATTAGTTAGATGTAGTTAATATAAATAGATATTAGTTACATATTTAGATTCGTGAGGAAATTTGGAGTGAAATTCATCTTTACATCATCACGTTTGGTTGAGAAACGAGTAAGTTCAGAAGTTCAAATTTGAAGAGCTTGAGGTTGAAGATGAAGATGGTGGGTGGCGCCATTTTTGGATTCTCAGGGGAGGGTTTAAAATATATTTAACTAAAAGCGTGTTTTAAACGAATACATCGTTTGCCCTAGTGGCCTCACATGCGCTCTTAGTCTCCTCATGCCTCAAGTCTGGGGTTCGAATCCCCCTCGCCCCAGACTTTTTATTCCTTTTATTTTTTTCATGATTTACACGTTTATCTGAAAATATAATGTGTTGGATGTGTATCACTATCACCATGCGCGCGCTGGCCCAGTGGTTTGGTTTTGGGTATGTGACCTAAAGGGCGTGAGTTCAAGCCTTGGTGGAGACATTCCTAATTTTTTATCACTTGTCACACCTATTTTCTTCACAACTTCACACAATTAATTCACCTATCAAATTAAATCATTTTCACTTCATTTTTCATACACCTATTATTTAATATATCTATTTTGTGAATAGTCAAAAAAATCATAAAAATATTATTTATTTCATGAATTTTAATTAGGTTTAAAATAGTATGTTTTTAAGTGTTTTCTTAAATACTTTAAATATATATTGTCACCTTATTTTAACCTAATCACTTTGTAAATAATTTTATGATAAAACCCTAATTGTTTAGGTCTTAATTAGTTAAAAGTCTTTATTTTTACCTTAATTAAGTTGACTTTTGTCAATTTTCAAAACTGTTTTCAATCTCCGAATAAATCAAATGATTAGGGTTTTCAAACAACAAAACCTTGTATCATTCTAAATCATTTTTCAAATTGCTTTTACACCAGTACTGTAAAGTACCGGGCCTCTAATAGAGTGTAAGTCCCAAAAACCTTCTCTTCTTAGCTTGTTTTCAAAACTGTATTTTCAAAATCTTCTTTCTGTTTTCAAAACATTCTTCTGGTATTTGAAGGGCATTATTCCCGGTGAAACTCTTCAGATACCTATGTGACCTTTGTCCATCTTCACTTCTTCTGTTTTCAAAAACCATTAACTGTTTATCATATATATTCAACTGTTATCAACAAAACAACAAAAATATTGTTGAGGCTCTGTACATACTTCTTCAATGGCCTCCACTCCATCCAGGTTAGGCTTTACAAGCTTTCAATTTACAGTCTTTATTTAAATTACTGTCAAATATAAACTGTGCATATATATTAGTTTAGAACTACGTTTGAGTATAAACCCTAGGACAGTTAAACTATATATATTATAGGAATATGGCCTAGGATTGAGAATGTCTTCCTGGTGAAGGCTCTTTCCTAATTAGAGATCTGTAGTTCAAACCCCCAAGATGAATTATTCCCGGTTAAACATCTTGGTAAAAACCTTAGAATCCAAATAATAGGACACATCCACCCAAAGAGGAATTATTCCCGGTGAAACCTCTTACCCATTTGCTTAGAGCCAAAATAAGTTCAAAACCACATAGCTTTCTCTTGTGCTATAACAAGGACCCTCGATTAGCCTCCTCTTGGGCTTTGTACAAGGACCCACAGGCTTCTTAAAAGCATTTCCAGCTTCCTCTTGAGCTTGTATACAAGGACCCATCAGGTTTCTTATAAACATAGGAACAGGTCTTTAGTCACCTTTTAGCCTGCCCTGGTGAGTTTCTTCCAATTTAAACCAGACTTTAAACAAGCTAAGTTTGTCTCAATTCTACATTGAGTACATTTTTGGAATGAGAGACATGGACAGTCTCTGTCACCCTTATCTTCATCAATCTTCCTTAGCAGAGTCTAGGATCTATGTTTATTTTCTCCTCAGCATGTGTCAGCCTTCATCTTGGGCTTTAAACAAGTAGTCTCCATTAGATAATCTTTCTGCCATTCATGTTAACAAAATCCCTGGAAAGGGTTAGCCTCCAAAGTCAATTAAAATCAACCTCCATTTCAACAAAATCCCTGGAAAGGGTTAGCTTCCACACATTCTTTCATTTTTAATAGAAATCCCTGGAAAGGGTTAGCCTCCAAGTAAATCTATCATTTCAATAAAAATCCCTGGAAAGGGTTAGCTTCCACACATTCTTTCATTTTTAATAGAAATCCCTGGAAAGGGTTAGCTTCCACACATTCTTTCATTTTTAATAGAAATCCCTGGAAAGGGTTAGCTTCCACACATTCTTTCATTTTTAATAGAAACCCCTGGAAAGGGTTAGCCTCCAAAGTCAATTATTAAATGTCAAAATAAATAAAGATTCATTTCTCTTAGGAGATAATTTCCCCAAAAGAGTCAAAACCCCTGGAAAGGGTCAGCCTCCAAAAAACATGATAAAGTCGGTCTTTTACCAAATAATTTCTCCAGCTGAGTCAAAATCCCTGGAAAGGGTTAGCTTCCAAAGAAAAACAGTCTTTCAATAAATAAAATCTCCTCAGTAGAGTCAAAACCAACAAAAATAGTTAGCCTCAACCTTGGGCTTCATACAAGGCACCCAAACAATAAAACTCCCCTGTCAAGAGTCAGCCTCAACCTTGGGCATTGTACAAGGCAGCTAATAGAGTCTCCCCAGTGAGTTCTTCATCATTCAGTAGCCACAACCTTGGGCTTTGTACAAGGCAGATAAACCATACTTTCATGTGTCAAAGATTCCTAACACCTAGGATCTTTTCCCCATAGAGTCATCCATACTCAATTTATTTAAGAGTCTGCCACAACCTTGGGCTTTGTACAAGGCAGAAAATAATGTTTTCCCTAGCTAGAGTTAGCCACAACCTTGGGCTTTGTACAAGGCACATAAAATAGAGTCATTCATTCAATTATCCTCAACAGTTAGCCACAACCTTGGGCTTTGTACAAGGCACATAAATAGAGTCTCCCTAAGTAGAGTCAGCCTCAATTCTGGGCTTTGTACAAAACACAAAAATACCCTGTAATTAATCCCCAGTGGAGTCATCTCCCAGAATCAATAATATTAATTAATCAATCAAAAAAAGCCTCAAGCTTGGGCCTCATACAAGCCAGCTAAAATCAAATCTTTTATACAGTAGATAGACATAGCTTATCTCTATAGAGAGATATTTTTACTACTCTACCACATTCAAACAAACAAACATTTCATTTCAATTTTAATCAAGTCTCCCATTTAGGATTTTGAAAGGCATGAGCTGGCAGTAAAACCCAGACATGTGGTAACTTTCCCTAATTTGGATGAGCATCTTTCTTTCATTTAAGAGGCATTTGACTGGTATACTTGCACATACACAAGTAAGGTCCCCCTCTTGAATGAAATGAATTCAGTTATTCTGTCACTCCTTTAAATGTTTGTGGTAGAATAGTACAAATACCTCTCTGTAGAGATGATTCCATGTCTCTTTACTGTAAACAGAGATTTAATTCCAAGCTTCAACATTGAGCTTTAAGCAAGGCACCAAAAACAATTAATTTCCCTAGTTAGTTCCCCGAACTACATTAAGCTCTGACTTCCACTAGGGATATGTAGGCATGAGGTTCACAAGGAATCTCAGCGAGCTAATAAAATACCAAAAATAGTCAGTCTGTCTATCTGTCTGTCTTTTCAAATCAATTCAATTCCTTCTCCTAACACAAAGGAGAAACTTTCCCAATCATTAGCAGCAAACACAATCACAAATGACACAGAGAAGGTTCCTGTAGAGTACTACAGATATGTAGGGTGTTTAAACACTTCCCTATGTATAACCGACCTCCCGGACTCCAGAATTTCTAGTCTAGGTGAAATCCCCACACTTAGCAAACTCCTAGGGTTTAGTTGAGATCTTTTTTTCCCTTTCCTACTCGTAGGACCAATAAGAAAGTTCGTGTGATATCGTAGGAAGAACTGAAACAAAATTCATCCCAACACGGGCGCATTCTCCTTCCAAATTTCGCGTGAAGGGTTTAGCGTGCCGTCCTCCCAAGTGAAACGGGGAGGTAAAGAAAACGACCACCACACTAACACTACCAAACAAAGGCATAAAGATATTCTTTTGACATAAACTTTAAACAAAATGCTATGTAATACTATAAATTAATAAACATGATAAACTTAACATAAAAGCAATAAAACAACCGAATGTGTTATTGAAATGATGAATTTGTGCCGGATAAATGACGAAAACTTAATAGAAATGGTGACCGATCAGTTTTTCACAAAAAAGGTATTTATAAACAAAAGATAATAACACAAAACAAAGAGGTTCCCATGGAGTACCATGGATATGAGGGGTGCTTAAAACCTTCCCCTTGTATAACAAACCCTCCGTAGCCAGAACTCTGATAAGTTTATTAGTTTTGATTTTAAAAAATTTTGTGGATTTTATTCGCTCTTTCACCCATTCCTTTTTGGAAACAATAAAGCGCGGTGGCGACTCTGTTTAAAATGAGCCAAGTCTTCCCATGACTCTAGTCTCACCAATTTCACCGCTACAGATTTTAATTTTGTCTATCATGATTTGAGTCATAATAAGTGAAGGTGATATTAATTATATATCACAACAGTAAAGAGTAAAAGGGACTTTTATTCATGAGTCTGCACTGTAGTCAAATAATTGGGATGCCAATTTACTCTCGGCTACAATGGGTTAGACTCTCGTTGGATTCACCCACGTCTACGAGATGGACTATACAAGAGGCTGCAATATAAATTAATTAAACTAAACATATATTATCTGCAATATAAGATATTAATTAAATCAAGAAATTAATTGTTTCATGTCTTAATTTTATAAATTTGATAAAATTAAAAAATAATTATTTCATTTCTAATGACATAAAATTGGAAAAACTAGGGTTAAACAAGAAATTAGATGAGCCAGAAATTAGATAAAATATAAATTGGATTAATCTAAAAATTGGATGGATATTAAATTTTAATAACCAAAACATATTCTTTATACTAACACTGAAAAAGAAAATTATGAACTATTCTGTGTACAATTCATTTTCTTCTCCTTCAATACCACCCCCAAAATTCCAACTTCTACGCTATCACCATCGCAGTTGTAACACCCTAAAATTTAGATTAGATTATTTAATTGATTATTTATGAATTTTTGGTGAATTTGGGCGACGTATGATGATATGTGTAGGGTATGTTGTTGGGTAGTAGTGGATTAAGGTGATGCTTAGAATTACTTAGAATTAAATAATTAAGTTTATAGTATTTATATTAAATTATAATAATAATTATAAAATAAATAGTAAAAGAGGTAAAAGAGAGTTGAGTGATGGCATAATGGGAATAGTATAATAGGAGTCTGAGGGGTAACCAAGTAAAGGAGATAAATAAGAGAGGAAGCGATCATTCTGTGTGATCGTAGAATTGGGAGAACGCGAAGAAGAGGCTAGGGCTTAGAGGGGAATTTTGTAGAACGCGAAGGAAGAGACAACCTTGCTAGGAATTTGAGGTAAGAGGGTGTAATCGAGTTTATTATGATTGATATCGGGTTAAGGTAGTGGTAAATTTCTGTTTTGCATAATGAATTGTGGGTTGGGATTGATTACTTGTTAGGTATTATCCCTCTCATGTGTTCTAAACTTTACCATGGTGAAATTCTATTGTGTTGAGGAAAATGATATGTGAAATAACCGGTTACTTGATTTTGAGTAACCCGTTACCCAGTGTAAAAATTGGCTTTTGGACACCAGGTAACCGATTACTTGATTTTGAATAACCCGTTACCACTGTGCTGACAGGATTTTTTTAATCTTTGAAAATTCGTAACTTGAGTTTCGGGTGTCTGTTTGACGCGCCGTTTGAACATAGGGAAAGCTAATACAATATACTTTCTTGTAAATGGTTACATGTTCATGGAAATAAATATAGTTGGTGGTTTATGAGGTTTTGTGGTGTCAGTGTATGTTGTCAGTGTTTGCCTTTTTTTGAAAAATTTAAAAATTTAAATCTTGAGTTGTGAGTGTCCGATTGATTTGTCATTCGAATACTTGGAAATCCGATTTAATGTATTTTAACTTAAAAATATTTTGCATACCAGATTTCTAACTATTTGACGCGTGGACAGGTGTTTTGTATGTGTTGAGTTATGTCGTTTTGTGAAATGTATGCAAATGTCTTATATGATTGATAATTATGTATGTTCTACTTCTAATGATGAATATAATGTTGTTATGGAGTTATTATGGTGATTATGATGTTGACATGATGTGATAGATGTTGTTTGTGTTGAGGATTAATGACGTGTGTGTTAATATGTACATGCTACGTGAAGATTAGTTTATGTAGATTATATGAATGATGATGCAATCTGACTAGCCGTGGTCGCAATTATATTATGAAGTTGTCTTGCATGATGCATTCATAGCATATTTGGACGGTGGTCCTTTATTTTGGAAGGTGTTCCTCTTAGGATGAGCCTCAATCCCATTGTGTGGATTGTATATGTTTATGACGCGCTCTAGTTCCAAGAGGGAATCGATCTCATGGTGGGGATCTTTAGAGGGTGATGACCAAGTGTTCATAAAAGAATTTGGTACCACATGCATTGAGTCAGTTTTGCATTAACATTTTATGTGAGATTGCATAATTTGGTTGATGAAATTGTGAATTAATGTGGTGTTTGATGTTTGATTGATAAAATTAGTATGTGGTTTATATCGATGCGATGTGATGTGATGATATTTGAGGACCGTGGGAATTATATAAGTTGGTTATATGATGAAAGATGTATATGTGCTATGAATGACGTGTAGGCGTGAGTATGAATTGTGTAGAAATGATATAGGTGATATGATGATGTTGCTACTAAACTTTTCCTTATATCTTTTGTAATGAATTGTGATCACTCAACCTTTCTGTTTGAATGCTTCCTCCACGTGGGTAACGCGCAGGTGACCAGGAGTAATTCATAGAAGTTTCAAGGATAGC
Organism: Vicia villosa; assembly: GCF_029867415.1. NCBI lineage: Eukaryota > Viridiplantae > Streptophyta > Magnoliopsida > Fabales > Fabaceae > Vicia > Vicia villosa. The sequence goes on along the minus strand of NC_081181.1, from coordinate 99,132,097 downwards.
TTCAAAGTGTGTTATTTTATTCTGTAAATTAGAGATTTCTTGCTTTGATATGTAACATCGGGTTAGAAACACTACGTTTTGCGAATGACTATGTTTTTATGATGTTGTCATACCTTATGACGACCTTAAACTGTTAAATTAATTTTAATACTTGATGACAATATAACATTAGTTTTTAGAAGTTAATCAAGATAACTTGAAGTTGATTCCGCTGCGATAATTTTGGTTGAAATTTTATTAGATATATTGTTTTAATTGATGTAACGTGTGTTACGGAGCAGGATTGTTGTCATGAAGCTGGGGCAATTACTTCAACACTTCATCAGAAACTGAAGTTTATAAGAAATGACAAATTGGTAACCGTATGTGGAGAACGAGCTTTGATCGTCAGTAACATGTCATCATTCTCCGACATAGAACCAAAAGAAGTTGCTGGAACTAAATTCCAAGCACTTTCCTTGGACAAGGAAAAAGGAAAGGAGAAAGCAGCGTCTATTTCTTCCTACAAAGATACAATCCAAGTTGTAAAGGATGGCACTACCAATGGTTAGGGGCACATTGATATTCCTACCAACAACAAGAACAGAACAGGAGTTGGTTTCTTTCCAACGTCATCAAAAGCTATCCTAGGAATTGAGGTAGTTCTCCCAATTCAAGAAACTTTCCGCAATGGAGGTTTTCTTCAACTTTTTCAACAAACAGTTGTCATACCCTAATTTTGACCCCCCATGAGATGTCATATTTTCAGGCTTCTCATTAGATCAAAACAGATACTCAGAGCAGCCACTTATTCATCTGGAGCTCAATCAAGGGTGTTCAAAAACAAAAGAACTCAGGCAAAGGTTCAATCAATAGAAGAATTAGTCTCTAATACAATCATGGTACCCAAAAGTTTCATTTTTATTCACCTATGATTGATTAGACACCCAGTCATCTGAACTCAGGTTTTCTCAGGTCACCAGACTAGGGTTTTGAGCCTATCAAGGACTATAATCAGGGATCACATTTGGTAAAACCTAAAAAGCCCCAAAGTTCCTATAAAAGGCTTCAATCATCTTCAAATGATCCATATAACAACATCTATTGGGCATTACACCTCAATTCAAGATCCACAGTCATCAATTTCATCTGGTCGACAATTAGGGTTTTTGACCTAATTCACCTGGACAGTTGACTTTTAATCAGGACATGAACCCAAAACTCAAAACATGGTTCAAGAACTTCTATTACCTCAACATAGTCCATTCATGTCATTCATTTGAGGAGGAGAACTTGGTTCATCACAAAAGTCCAAAATCCCACTTCATCCGAAAAAGTCAACTGTACAGAACCACCTTTGACTTTCAGGGTTTTTGGTCAAACCATGACTTTTAAGGATCAATATCATCAATATATGATTATTAAAGTCATTTGACCAAAGAAATTCAAGAAAATTCACCAAGGATCAAAAAGTCGGGAATTAGGGTTTTTAAGGGCATTGTGGGAACTCAAAATTTCACCTACACAACTCAAAACACTTCCAACATGAAAGTTGTAGATCTTACAAAATAAAACAACATCTTACATAGCAACTTTTTTCAAAAGATCAACCATTTGAGAGATTTGGAATTTTTAAGCTTTAGGTCATAATTTTTCACAATTTTTCCAAATGATACAGCTACTTAGAGAATTCTCAGATTTCTTCGCTTGGTCCTATCAGGATATGCCAGGGTTGGATACCAGTATAATGGAGCATCATTTACCATTGAAGCCAGAATGCCTTCCGGTCAAGCAAAAGTTGAGAAGAACTCATCCGGAGATGGCTATGAAAATCAAAGAGGAAGTTCAAAAGCAAATAAACTCTGGTTTCCTCGTCACTTCAAAATACCCTCAGTGGTTAGCTAACATTGTTCCCGTTCCTAAGAAAGATGGAAAAGTCCGCATGTGCGTCGACTACAGAGATTTGAACAAAGCTAGTCCTAAGGATGATTTTCCGTTACCACATATTGACATGTTGGTCGACAACACAGCAAAATCCAAAGTTTTCTCATTCATGGATGGATTTTCGGGATACAACCAAATCAAAATGGCACCTGAAGACAAGGAGAAAACAGCTTTCATCACCCCCTGGGGCACGTTCTGCTATCGCGTTATGCCTTTTGGATCAAAGAGCCATGACTACACTTTTCCACGACATGATGCATAAGGAAGTGGAAGTGTATGTGGACGACATGATTGCCAAATCACAAAATGAGGAAGATCACATACAGAATCTGACAAAGTTATTTCAACGCTTACGGAAGTTTCAGCTTCGCCTGAACCTCAATAAGTGTACCTTTGGTGTTTACTCAGGAAAACACCTTGGTTTTATCGTCAGCAAACGAGGAATTGAAGTAGATCCAAACAAAGTCAAGGCAATTTAGGAAATGCCTTCACCCAGAACCAGGAAACAAGTTAGAGGATTTATTAGTTGTCTGAATTACACCTCGAGATTCATATATCTCATGACAGCAACTTGCGCTCCAATTTTCAAACTTCTACGGAAAAATCAGAGTTGCGTCTGGACAGACGATTGTCAGAAAGCGTTCGACAGCATTAAGGAATATCTGCTCGAACCACCCATTTTGTCTCCTCCGGTGGAAGGAAGACCTTTGATAATGTACTTAACCTTCTTAGAAGATTCCATGGGTTGTGTCCATGGACAGCAAGACGAGACAAAAAGAAAGGAGCATGCCATCTACTACCTGAGCAAGAAATTCACTGACTATGAATCCCGCTACTCCATGCTTGAGAAAACCTGTTGTGCTTTGGCCTGGGCTGCCAAGCGTCTCCGCCAGTACAAGATTAGACATACTACTTGTTTGATCTCCCATATGGATCCAATCAAGTACATCTTTGAGAAGCCTGCTTTAACTGGGAGAATTTCCCGTTGGCAGTTGTTGTTATCAGAATATGACATTGAGTATCACGCACAGAAAGCTGTGAAAGGAAGCATTCTAGCTGAACACCTGGCTCACCACCCACTCAATGGTCATGAATCAACCAGTTTTGACTTTCCAGATGAGGACGTCATGCACCTCAAGATGAAAGATTGCGACGAGCCACTACCTGACGAAGGACCTGAGATAGGATCCCAGTGGGGCTTGATTTTTGATGGATCTGTCAATTCTTATAGACGAGGAATTGGGGCAATCATTGTTACCCCTCGAGGTACCCATAATCCATTTACCACCACATTAACTTTCAAATGCACAAACAACGAGGCCGAATATGAAACTTGCATCATGGGTCTCGAAGAAGCCGTGGATCTAAGAATTAAACACTTGGATGTATACGGAGATTCTGCTTTGGTCATTAATCAAATCAAAGGAGAATGGGAAACACGCCAACCAGGGCTAATTCCTTATAAAGACTACGCGATAAGATTGTTATCATTCTTCGTTAGGGTAGATTTTCATCATATTCCTCGTGAAGAAAATAACTTGGCTGATGCATTAGCCACACTCTCTTCCATGATTAGGATAAATCATTGGAATGACATTCCTCGGATCGATGTTATGCGCTTGGATAGGCCCACTCATGTTTTTACAGTAGAATCAATCATCAACGACAAACCATGGTATCACGACATCAAAAACTTTCTTCAAAGACAAGAGTACCCTCTTGGGGCGTCAAAGAAAGATAGAAAGACTTTGAGGAAGTTAGCTAGAAGATTCTTCCTGAATGAAGATGTTCTGTACACGAGAAATTTCGACATGGTCCTGCTCAGATTCATTGACAAGAAAGAAGCAGAAATACTCATGAGAGAAATACATGGAGGTTCCTTTGGTACTCATGCCAATGGACACACCATGACAAGGAAAATACTGAGAGCAGGATATTATTGGCTGACAATGGAGTCAGATTTCTACCAGTATGCAAAGAGGTGTCACAAGTACCAGATCTACGCCGATAGAATTCACGTGCCACCATCTCTTCTCAATATACTCTCTTCCCCTTGGCCTTTCTCCATGTGGGGAATCGACATGATTGGAATGATCGAGCCGAAAGCGTCCAACGGACATCGCTTCATCTTTGTAGCCATTGACTACTTCACCAAGTGGGTCGAAGCAGCTTCGTATGCAAACGTCACAAGACAAGTCATCGTCAGGTTTATCAAGAATCACATCATCTGTCGCTACGGTGTTCCTAGCAAGATAATCATTGACAATGGGCCAAATTTGAATAACAAAATGATGAAGGAGCTTTGTGAAGAATTCAAGATTAAACATCACAACTCATCTCCTTATAGACCAAAGATGAATGGAGCTGTAGAAGCAGCTAACAAAAATATCAAGAAAATCATTCAGAAAATGGTCATCACTTACAATGATTGGCATGAAATGCTCCCGTTTGCTCTTCATGGTTACCGTACATTTGTACGTAGTTCGACTGGAGAAACTCCTTTCTCCCTTGTATATGGCATGGAGGCAGTCCTACCCATAGAGGTTGAGATCCCATCAATGAGAGTCTTGATGGATGAAAAATTAACAGAAGCCGAGTGGTGTCAAAGCAGATTCGACGAGTTGAGCTTAATTGAAGAAAAGCGCATGACAGCTTTATGCCACGGACAACTATATCAACAAAGAATGTAGAAAGCTTTCAAAAAAAAGGTTCGACCTCGCAAAATCAAAGAAGGCGACCTTGTACTCAAAAAGATTCAATCTTTTCTCACAGATTCGAGAGGGAAATGGACTCCCAATTATGACGGCCCATACGTGGTCAAGAGAGCTTTCTCAGGAGGAGCCTTAATACTCACAACTATGGATGGAGAAGAATTCACCCGTCTTGTGAACATCGACGCAATCAAGAAATAATTCGCCTAAATAAACAAAAAAAAACAACTCGCTAAGTTGAAAACTCGCAAAGAGCGACTTAGGCAAAAAAGAGCGTCTCGGTGAATCGAAAACCCGAAAGGGCGATTCAGGCAAAAGTTAGAGACATAAAAATATATAATCAATCCCCGTAGACTTAAAACACGAAAGGGGTAGTTTACGCAAAAGTTAGGGATATATGGCAAGTAACTGTGTTCAGGACAAACTTGATCATTCAAAATCCATAGCAGAGTATTCATCATCGGTAGGTCATCTTCTACGAAGCATGAATATAGCGCAGTTTAGAGTGGAAGGGAAAGAGAACGGTCGTCACGTTTCATCGTAGCCCTTTTCCCGAAAATTACCAATTTCCAAATATGTAAATACTCCATGGGATCAAGCGCTTGGCTGATTACCATTCCATAAATAATAATTCGAGCCTTGTGCCTTTTCTTTGCAATCAAGTCTTATTCAGTTTCTTGAAATGTGTTTTAAGTTTAAACAATCATTTTCTTGAAACAAATGTTTTCATAAAATAAAATGAATTTACTTGCAAAAATAAAGGTGAAATTTCTTTCTAAGGTTTACATACAATAGGAAGAATGCAAACAGTTGCTCTAAGAACGGTTGAGACTCCGGGAACAAATTTTCCCATGAGATCTCTTTGCGAACATCTCCCAATGATGGATCATCACTTCAATTCATGTCAAACAGCGGGCAACTGGTAGCCAGTCATCCCCAACGAAGTGCAAACTGCAAGTAGTAAACATCTTCTGATCAACAAAGATTCAAGTCGTACCATAGGATTATACATCCGCGACAATTCTATTCACATTCACTTTACATTTTATAATCATCATATTCATGCATACTTTTCACATCATAATTGCATAGTTAGCATAGTCTAGTTAGGCTTTGATCATGTTAGTGCCCGAGTCACTTGGGCATATATTCAAGCTTCCCCTGCGAAGTCGTGAAAGGGTTTTTCTTCTTAAGAAAGAAAGTCCATACACCCGAATTTCCCAAGAGGTTAACAAATGGTGGTCTTCCAAAGGAAGATAGTTTGTTTACTTTAGGAAATCCCCAGCAAGTCAACAAATATATATCTTCTTCAAATAAGATAGTTTGTTCACTTTTGGAATTCCCCAACCGGGATTCTCCCGCAGAGCGATACTCGGCAATCTTTTTTCAAATAAGATAGTTTATTTCGCGTTGGAATTCCTCACAGAATCGGCAAGCAGGGTTCTTCTCCAAATAGTTCCGATTCCCCGGTAGAATTGACAAATGACGGTTTTCTTCCTGGAAAATGTTTTAACAAATCCCCAGCGGAGTCAGTGAATGACAGTCCTCGTCAAGAAGATAGTTCAGATTTCTCAGCATAAAACAATGAATGACAGTTTTCATCCCAGAAAATAATTTGTTATCCCCCCAGCGGATCGACCAATGATGCTCCTCCTTTGGAAGACAGTTCATCCACTTTCAAGCGAAGTCATTAGCCTCTCAAAAGGACGCAAGATCGTATGATATTCCTTCGAAGATGCCGAGTTGAAAGAAAGCATGATAAAGTTTCTTAGTTACCATCAAAAGATAATCTCTCCGACAAAGTACTAATGACAGATTTGATGAGGGAACGAACCTTTGGAAATTTTCTCTTTATCTGAGATATTGTCCAAATTATAAATGAGACCAGTTCCGCGATTAGACATCCGGATCGAGGGGAGGTTATTACAACTGAACCAGTTTCGAGATACGAACATCCGAAATGAGGGGAGGTTGTTTACATCATTATAACTGAGACCATTTCTGCGATTAGACATCCAAATCGAGGGGAGGTTATTACAACTGAGACCAGTTTCGAGATACAGACATCAGGATCGAGGGGAGGTTGTTCACATTGTCACATCTGAGACCAGTTTCGAGATACAGACATCCGAAACGAGGGGAGGTTGTTCACATTGTCACATCTGAGACCAGTTTTGAGATACAGACATTCGAAACGAGGGGAGGGTGTTTGCCTTTTTCTAAGTATCAATACTTAGTCAAAGAAGATGGATCTCGCATTCTACATTGCCATCCATGCACCAGAATCCACATAACATATTTCTACAGGAGTTTGTCTCTCTATTCTCCGCAGAATGCAACGACAGGATCAAGTCACGCACGAGGATTTCATTATCAATGCAACATCTCAAGGACGCCCAAAATATCAGGCATTCTTTGGTATTTAAGTCTCTTTCACTCAGAAGAGATCGAGATATCAGTCTCTCTCCCTCCAATTGAAACAAACTTAAATAGGGGCATCTTTCATACCCTAATTTTGACCCCCCCCCTGAGATGTCATATTATCAGGCTTTTCATCAGAATCAAAATAGGTACCCAAAGTAGCCAGTTATTCATCTGGTACTTAATCAAGGATGTTCAAGGACAAAAGAGCTCAGGCAAAGGATCAATCAATTGAAGGATTAGTCTCTAATACAATCATAGGACTCAAAAGCTTCATTTTATTCACCTATGATTGATTAGACACCAATCATTTGGACTCAGGTTTGCTTAGTTCACCAATATAGGGTTTTGAGCCCATCAAGGACTAAAATCAGGGATCACATTTGGAAAACCCTAAAAAGCCTCAGGACATCCATCAATTGGTTCAAATATCTTCAATTAGTTCATATGACATTATCCATTAGACATTACACTTCAATTCAAGGTCCACAGTCATCAATTTCATCTAGTCGACAATTAGGGTTTTTGACCTAATTCACCAAGGTAGTTGACTTTTAATCAGGACATGGATCCAAAATTCAAAACATGACTCAATAACTTCTATTACCTCAATATAATCCATTCACATCATTCATTTGAGGAGGAGAGTTTGATCCATCACAAAAGTCCAAGATTTCACTTCAACTGGAAAAAGTCAACTATACAAGATCACCTTTGACTTTTACGATTTTTGGCCAAACCATGACTTTTCAAGATCAATATCATCAATATATGATTATTAAATTCATTTTGCAAAATAAATTCAAGAAAATTCATCAAGGATAAAAAAGTCAGGAATTAGGGTTTTTGAGGGTATTTTGGGAACTCAAAATTTTGCTTATACACTCAAAAATCTCCCAAAATGAAAGTTGTAGATCTTGCAAAATAAAACAACATCTTACAAGGCAACTTTTTTCAAGAAATCAATCATTTAAGAGATTTGGGAATTTTGAAGTTTTAGGTCATAAAAACTTAAAAAATTTCTAAGTGTTTTTAACCTAGTTTTCTTCCAACTTTAGGCCCATTTTTCACAAATTTCCCAAATGATTCTGAAGAAACCCCAAACTAATGAATTGAAGTAGATGTTTAGGACTTTCCAAATTATGCTCAAACTTCTCCAAATTCATTTTGAGCTAGGAGTTATGCTTGTTCAAAGTTGGCCTTATAAGGTAAAATTATAGGTCATGTACAATTTGAAACTTTGCAATTTGGTGCATATGGCCTCACTAATGGATGCTACATGACCCATAACACATCTGCAAACATATCATGCATTCGTTTTCACCATGGCATAAGAATTGAAGGAGATTCCCAAAACAAGAACATGTGATTATGTAATGATTACATTTGAGAAATTTATGACAAATGGTGATTCACCAATTGGAATCTTTCTTGAGCCAATTAGAGAGCTCAACACCTCAAGTTTGTCCCCTGAGATCAGAAAATATCAATGGATGGGGAGCTAGCTCGAAAACACCATCATTGCATTTTGAAGATTCCTTGAATTCCTTCATGGCCAAGAAATCAAAACTACTTCACTAAGCAAGCTCACTCTCTCAAACTACTCTGAGCTCTTTGCCTATAAATATAAGTGCTATCCTCCATATAATACACACTAAAGCAACTCCAATTCTTGATTTCTCTTTCTCTCCCTCATGCTTATGGTTTTTCAAAGTTCTTTGGCAAGAATAATCGATTTCTCCAAACCAGAGCTCTTCTTTAAGAAGTAAGCATTCTAGCATCTTAAAGGGGTTCATTATAGGTTATCCAAGCACCTGGATCACTTCTGTAAGTGGAGAAACCCCATAGTCACTCTCATTTTGGAGCTTAAGCAATTGGAGGTCTATAGAAGAATTCATCAGGTGTCAAACAAATCTAAGCACATCAACATGTTCCTAGAGGTGTAGTGAAGCTATTCAGATGGTCGCAGCCTATCTGTAAGTGCATAATCACTACTTTCTATCTGAAGGATAGAAAAACACTTAGAAAGGGGGGGGGGGGTTTAATAAGTGTAGCTTTAAAACTTGTAAGATAAAAACAATTTGCACAATGATTTTTATCATGGTTCGATGTTAACTAAACTACTCCAGTCCACCCCCTTGGAGTGATTTACCTCACATGAGGATTTAATCCATTAATCACACGAGATTACAATGGTTTTCCACTTAGACAACTTCTAAGTCTTCTAGAGTATACTGATCACAACCTGATCATTCTAGGAACAAACTGCTTAGATACCCTCTAAGACTTTCTAGAGTATACTGATCAACAACCTGGTCACTCTAGTTCTTACAACTTAATGTAAAACAATTCTTTTAAGAGTTACAATGCTTCTTATAAAGTTATTATCACAACTGTGATTTTCTCTTAAGTTTAAGCTTAAATCTCACTAAGATATTACAACAGCAATGTAGTGAGTTTGATGATGAAGTTTGAGAGCTTTTGATTTGAACAGCGTTTGTGCAAGTTGGTTAAGAATTCGTAAATCGTAACCTTGCTTCTCATCAGAACTTCATATTTATAGGCACTTGAGAAGATGACCGTTGGGAGCAATTAATGCTTTGCGTAATCCGTACAGCATTGCATTTAATGTTTCACTCTTTTGTCAACTACCTCGAGCCTTGCTTTCGCTGTGTCTACTGACGTTGCCTTTAATAGCTTCTAACGTTCCTTTTGTCAGTCAGCGTAGCCTGCCATCTTGTACTTGCTTCTGATCTGATGTTTGTGTAAACAACGTTTGAATATCATCAGAGTCAAACAGCTTGGTGCAGAGCATCTTCTTGTCTTCTGACCTTGAAGTGCTTCTGAGCGTGATACCATGAGAACTTCAGTGCTTCTGCTTCTGATCTCAAGTTCTTCTGATGCTTCCATAGACCCATGTTCTGATTCTGCTTGACCATCTTCTGATGTCTTGCCAGGCCATGTTCTGATGTTGCATGCTGAACCTTCAGAGTCAGTGCTTCTTGCGCTGATTTTGTGCACTCATTATATAATTCCTGAAATGGAAATTGCATAGTATTAGAGTACCACATTATCTCATACAAAATTCATATGCTTGTTATCATCAAAACTAAGAATATTGATCAGAACAAATCTTGTTCTAACACCATCCTCACTTGGAGATAAAATAGAAGGGGTTGGGTAGAACAATACTGAGGCATTCAAGGTGCAATACTTTCCATCCTCACTTTCCATATTCAGTTAGCATCGCTAAATCCCAAGGAAGCTTTTAGGATCATTCATACAAGCCCAGGTGCTCTCTATCATTCTCACGACCTCCATTTTCAGAGGTATTTTTTTCAAACTCTAACCCACTTATTCAAGTACTCTTTCTCATATATCTCGATAACAGTTTGTTCAGCATCACTAGAGGATCAAAAGCCTTCTACTCTCATACATTTATTCATCAACATCATCATTTAATTTTATTTTTGAATTTTAGGGTTCTTCACGTATTTGTTTAATTCAGTAGATATAGTCAATATAAATTTATGTTAGTTATATATCTAGAATCGTGAGTAAATTTAGAACAAGTTTGTTGTTTACACTTTGGTCATTGGTTGAGAATTGAGAAATCTGGAAATTCAAAAATCCAAAAGCTAGAGGTTGAAGATGACAATGGTGGTGGCGCGTAGAAATTCAAATCTCTGGGCAAGGTTTATTTTATTTTGAATAGTATGCGTTTTATAAATGAATTCATCGTTTGCCCTAGTGGTCTCACATGCGCTCTTAGTCTCCTCATGCCTCTAGTCTGGGGTTCGAATCCCATTCGCCCCAGACTTTTTGGTCCTTTTATTTTTCAAACATTTCTAACTCATTTTTGAAACAAAACCAACTGCGCGTGTGTTATAGTCACCAACTGTGGCCTGGCCCAGTGGTATTATTTTGAGTGTGTGACCATAAGGGCATGGGTTCAAACCATGGTGAGGCCAAAACATTATTTTTTATCACTTTTCCTCTTCATTTTCTTCACAACTTCACACAATTAATTCACTTATCAAATTAAATCATTTTAACTTCATTTTTCACACACTTGTCAATTAATATATCTATTTTATGAATAATCAAAAAAATCACAAAAATATTATTTATTTCATTTATTTTTATTAGGTTTAAAATGGTTTATTTTTAGTGTTTTCTTAATACTTCAAATATTATTTTCATTTTGTTTTTTAACCTAATTATTGTATGAATAATATTATGGTAAAACCCTAATCATTTAGGTCTTAATAAGGTATAGACTTTGTCTTTACCCTAATTAAGTTGACATTTGTCAATTTTCAAAACTGTTTTCAATCCCCGATCAAGCGGACGATCCAGGTTTTCAGACAACAAAACCTTGTATCATTTCAATCATCCTCCAACTTTTTTTTATAAACAGAAAATCATTTCTTTGGACCTCTAATAGAGTGTAAGTCCCAACCCCTTTTTATTTTATACAGTCAATAAAATTGTTTCAAACAGTATTTCATTTTCAAATGTTTTTTTTTATATAAACAGAAAACCATTTCTTTGGGCCTCTAATAAAGTGTAAGTCCCATCCATCCCCTTCTTTTTCTTTCTTATATTCAATTAATTCTTTTCAAATAACTGTTTTCATCACAGTCAACCAGTACTATAAAGTACTGGGCCTCTATTAGAGTGTAAGTACCAGCATCTTTTTTTAGTTTATTTTCCAAAACTGTATTTACAAAATCCTCTTTCTATTTTCAAAACATTCTTCTGGTATTTGAAGGGCATTATTCCCGGTGAAACTCTTCAGATACCTATGTGACCTTTGTCCATCTTCACTTCTTCTGTTTTCAAAAACCTTTAGTTGTTTATAATAAATATTCAACTGTCATCAATAAAATTGTTGGTAAGACTTTATACATACATCTTCAAAGGCCTCCACTCCATCCAGGTTAGGCTTTACAAGCTTTCAATTTACAATCTTCATGTAAATTACTATCAAATATAAATTGTTATATATATTGTTAAGAACTACGTCTGAGTGCAAACCCTAGGACAGTTAAACCATATATATATATATATATATATATATATATATATATATATATATATATATATATATATATATTATAGGACTATGGCCTAGGATCGAGAATGTCTTCCCATTGAAGGCTCTTTCCTAATTAGAGATCTTTAGTTCAAACCCTCAAGATGAATTATTCCCGGTGAAACATCTTGAAAAAAGCCTTAGAACCCAAAATAGGACACATCCACCCAAGAGGAATTATTCCCGGTGAAACCTCTTACCCATTTGCTTAGAGCCAAAATAAGTTCAAAAACCACATAGCTCTCTCTTGTGCTATAACAAGGACCCTCGATGACCCTCGATTGGCCTCCTCATGGGCTTTGTACAAGGACCCACAGGCTTCTTAAAAGCATTCCTAGCTTCCTCTTGAGCTTGTATACAAGGACCCATCAGGTTTCTTATAAACATAGGAACAAGTCTTTAGTCACCTTTTAGCCTATCTTGGTGAGTTTCTTCCACTCTCTAAACCAAACTTTAAACAAGCTAAGATTCTCTCAATCTCACATTGAGTACACCTTTTGGAATGAGAGACATGGACAGTCTCTGTCACCCTTATCTTCATTAATCTTCCTTAGCAGAATCTAGGATCCATATTTGTTTATCCTTGGTCAGTGTCAGCCTCAACCTCGGGTCTCATACAAGGTATGAAATAATGACTTCCCCAGTTAAGAGTCAGCCACAATTCTGGGCTTTGTACAGAACACCAAACAAAAATCCATCAAATAAATACTCTCCAGCTAGAGTCAGCCTCAATTCCGGGCTTCGTACAGAACACAAAAACTTCTTAGCGTAAGTCAATCCCCAGTAGAGTTATCTCCCAGGGTCAATAAAACAATAAATCAATCAAAAGCCTCAAGCTTGGGCCTCATTCAAGCCAGCTAAAAATAAATTCTTTCAAACAATAGATAGACATAGCTCATCTTCATAGGTAGGTATTTCTCCTATATCGCCACAAACAAACAATCATTTCAAACAAACAATCATTTCAAACATTCTCCCTTAGGATTCGTGAAAGGCATGATCTGGCCACATCCCAGACTTGTACAACTTTCCCTAATTTGGTTGAGAATCTTTCATTTCAGAGGCATGTCGGCTGTCATACTTGATCGACCAAGTAGGCTCCCTCTCTTAATGAAACATTTTAGCTTTTCTGTCACTTTAAGAATTTTTGTGGTGGAATAGTAGAAATATCTCTCTGTAAAGATGATTTCATGTCTCTTTACTGTAAACAGAGATTTAATTTAAGCTTCAACCTTGAGCTTCAAGCAAGGCACCAAAAATCATTAAAATCCTTAATTAGTTCTCCAAACTACAAAAAGCTCTGACTTCCATTAGGGATATGTAGGCATGTGGTTCACAAGGAATCTCAGCGAGCTAATAAAATACCAAAAATAGCCAGTCTGTCTGTCTTATTCAATTTAATTCTCTCTCCTAACACAAAGGAGAAAGTTTCCCAATAATAAGCAACAATCACAAACACATAGACCCATAGAAGGTTCCCATAGAGTACTACGGATATGTAGGGTGCTTAAACTCTTCCCTATATATAACCGACCACCCGGACTCCAGAATTTCTAGTCTAGGTGAATCCCCACACTTAGCAAACTCCTAGGGTTTATTTGAGATCTTTTTCCCCTTTCCTACTCGTATTATAATTAAAAAGTTCGTGTGATATCGTAGGAAGAACTGAAACAAAATTCATCCCGCCACGGGTGCTTCCTCCTTCCAAATTTCGCGTGAAGGGTCTAGCGTGCCGTCCTCCCAAGTGAAACGTGGAGGTAAAGAAAACGACACCATAATATTATCTTTGGAACCTCTAATGCTACACTTGGAAATGAGTTTGCTAAGTCTATGCAGGCTGAGTTCGAGATGAGCATGATGGGAGAACTCAAGTACTTTCTTGGGATTCAAATCAATCAAACTTCTGATGGAACATATGTTCATCAAACGAAGTGTGTGAAAGAACTTCAGAAGAGGTTTAATCTTTCTGAAAGCAAAGAAGCCAAAACTCCTATGCATCCAACGTGTGTCCTAGGTAAGGATGAGGTAAGTAAGAAGGTAGATCAGAAGCTCTACAGAGGTATGATTGGATCTCTCTTATATCTTACTTCTTCTAGACCTGATATTCTATTCAGTGTTTGTCTGTGTGCAAGATTCCAATCAGATCCTAGAGAATCTCACTTAACAACTTTTAAGAGAATTTTGAGGTATCTGAAATATACTACTAATGTTAGTTTAGTCTACAGAAGATTTGAAGATTACAACTTAGTAGGATTCTGTGATGCTGAGTACGCTGGAGATAGATGTAGGATACCATTACCCTATCTACAACAGAAGCAGAATATGTTACTGCTGCTGGGTGTAGCACACAGATGCTCTGGATGAAGAGTCAGTTAGAAGATTATCAGATTTATGAGAGTAACATTCATATCTTCTGTGATAATACTTCTGCTATCTATTTATCTAAGAATCCAATCTTACATTCCATAGCTAAACATATTGAGATTAAACATCATTTCATTAGTGACTATGTTCAGAAGGGTGTTCTTTCTTTAAACTTTGTGGATACATACCATCAATGGGCTGATATCTTTACAAAACCCCTTGCTGAAGATAGGTTTAAGTTCATTCTGAAGAATATCAGTGTGGATTTATGCCCAGAATGAGAAGATGAGAAGTTCTGACGTATGGATTAGTTCTGAAATGATTTTGTTTTATCTTCTTATAAGAAGTTCTGATATTGATCAATTAGAAGTTCTGAATTTGTTGTTTCTAACGTTTCATTATCTAAGTTAATTCAGAATCTCTTTTAAAGTAAAACAGCTGTCACAGCTATTCCAGAAGATGAACACGTGTTCACTTTTTCTGGACAAGCATGCGTGTAGTTGAAGAGATGTCGCCCTAGGTAACTGTGCAAATCATTTCAAATACTATGTTATCTCTCCTAACGTCACTTTTCATTAAATGCATTTCCTTTTCATTCTTAAACCTTATTCATTCAAACATGTATTGCATTTCATTTCAAATCCGTCTCTATATAAACACATCTCCATAACAATTCATCTCTTTACTTTCTCTCTCTTCATTCATCGTATCTTTCGTTCATCTCTCTCTCTCTCTCTTTCGTTTTTGCATAAACCCTAGTTTCTAAACCGAATCTCAGAGTGACTTCATGCTTTCATCTTCAAGTACTCAAAATAAAATGTCTTCTGCACATCTTGTTCAACACAAATATGGCTACGCTCCCTTGAAGACTTGTTTTGTTCCTTCAAATGAACTAGAAGTTCTCTGTGAAACAATGGTAGTTTTTGAAAATATGTGGGAACATGATTTCAAAACAAAGGCTGCAATGCTGGTACAAGGTTGGTCGAACTACTTTGAAAGACTGGTTGGACCAGTTTATCCTCTTTTGGTTAAGGATTTCTGGGCTCATGCAACAGTTACTCCAACAGCTATCATCTCCTTCGTGTTAGGACATGAAGTTGTTGTGACCAGGAAGATGATCGGGAAGTTGTATGGTCTCGATGATACAGAAGGAATCTCAAGTGCTCTTCTTGGAAGAGCTAATTGGCATGAAGTTGATAAAGAATTATTTTCCTTTAGTTCTGCATCTCATCTCACTACTTCTTTGAAGCCTTCTTATAGAGTTTGGGCTGAGATTATTCTGGGAACTCTCTACCATAGAAAGCCATCTCTTGCTGCTACATATATAAATCAGGATCATAAGTATGTTATTTTCTGCATTGGAAAAGGTATACAAGTTAATCTCTCAAGCATACTCTTTCAACATTTGAAGACAAATATTGAAGAGTCAAGAGATGAAGAACACAAGAAGAATCCTAATTTCAAAAAGACTTCCATCCCTCTCGCCAGAATGATATCAAACATTCTGGTAGAATGAGATTTGATGGATCTTCTGAGAGCCGTTGGTTCACCCAAGTTCTTAACTATCATTCAAGGACATATTCTGAATGCTTTTAATTTACAAAGAATGCAGCTGATTGAAAAGGTAACTTCTACTCCAAGAATATTTCCAAATATTCTAACTAGAAGGACTCCTGTTGTGAGTTTCTCTCACATGTTCAAAGAAGAGCTAGACAAGTCTGTCAAACGCTATTTGAAGTCATGTGTCAAAGCTCAATCTTCTGTTGATCTTGCGTGGATTCGAGGAAGAAATATTCCATCTCTTGATGAGTTGAGAAGGAAAGATAAGAAGAAGAAGGAAAAGAAACTGAAGAGAAAAGCTTTAGAAGCAGGACCTGATGCTAAGAAGAAGAAGAATCCTATTGATCCTCTCAAAGCACTATCTGATGAACGCCTTAAAAAGCGTCTTAATAGAGCTTTTCGTGCAGATTATCCCACCTATTCTTCTCAGAAAAAGCCTCCTCCTTTTGAACCCCATATCTCTTTCCCCTTTCCAAACAGTTTCCAACCACCTCCTTTTACACTAATTCTTAACCCTCAACCACTAAATGCCATTCCTCCAACACCTTCTAAAAATTCATCTTCATCTACCTTCACCACAGAATCTCCACCTTCTTTAACCCATTCTTTACCATCAAGAAAATCCAATCCCTATTGCCTTTTGTACCCTGACTATCGTTTCACCTTTAATCCTCCTAAACCCTCCATTGATATCTGCTTTAACTTGTTCAATCTTAAGTTTAGAACAAGGATGGAAACTTTGAGAGCTGCTCATGACTCCAAGTTGGATCATGCTACTATTCGAGGCTTATGGAATATCTTTAGAAAGGATTTTTCAGTTTGATGCTATGAACATCCAAAAGCGATGCTTGGCTGAAATATCTGGTTCTCCTGGTTGTTTCTTAGAAGCTGATGATGGTAGGTACTATCATCCTATCAGAAATTGGAGACCTCTTGAGGGGAAGAAGTTTGTAGATGAGCTAGAAGATGAACCATGCCTAACAATGGTCGTGTAGAAGCCCCCATATTCTGTTCTGACTGGATATTTTCAGTCGTTATTCAACTGGCTAAGGGAGAATCCCTCAAAGAAAGTACCAGATATGGTATATCCAACTGTTGAATATCCATTAGAAGTTCCTGCTCCTGCACCTCCAAGGAATCTGGCTGAGATTCTTTAGGCTCTTGAGAATGAAGATTTTGATCTTCCTGTTCCAGAATATGCTGAAGATGCTTCTATGTCAGAAGCTGATGCTGAGAATCAAGATGCTGAGAATTATCCTGCTAAGAAACTTCCTGTTCAGGAAAATCACGACGATGTTCTCATGTCAGATGTTGCTGTTGAGAATGCTATTCCTCTGAACGATAGCTGTGAAGCTTCTTCCGCTGTACCTTCTGTTCTAGTGAACACTATAAAGGCTCTTCAACAAAACCAAGCTGATCTTGCTTCTCGTTTGGATAAGCATGAGGAAACTCATAAGGAGTTCAGAACCTTTATGAAGTAGCAGTCTGAAAGCACTTCTAAGATTCAAAACCTTCTGGCCCTACTAGTTTCTATGCTAGGCTAGTCGTTGTCTTTTGGTCTTAGATGTTTTCTTTTGTTTTTGCATCTGTTTCCTTGCATCTGCTTGTATCTTCTGAAATTTTGTTGAATCAATGAAATATTATTTTCTTCTCTCATATTGTTTGTTTTTCATCTGAATCTTTTAAATACTTTTTGATGTTATGACAAAAAGGGGGAGAAACATGATAATTGGTTTAATTTATATTATCAGTTGCTGGGATTAAGTCTCAACATTCCTAACAATATTTGCAAGTTCTATGTTGTTAAGATTCTTTGCAGGATTTGAATAAGAAGCAAATACATGAAGAATATCATATTCAAGAAGCAAAGCATGTTCTTAGAATTTGAAGCAAGCTTAGTGCTGTGAAGCTTCAAGATCAGAAGCAAGAAGGAAGAATGTTCTGATATTCTCGTGGAAGAAAATGCTCTAATACATTCTCTTCTCTCATATGTTCTGATACACATTCTGTTTAAGAACTTACTAGAGTTTTAGCTCTGATACATGTTCCTTCTTAAAAGAATGTTTCTGACTCATTCATGCTCTAACTTTTGTCGTATAGTTTGTTCTGAAACATTTCAGGATGTAAAGATGCTCTGATGATGCTCGAATACATTAAGAATGTTCTGATACAATCAAGCATGATATGAGTCAAGAAGAAATTCAAAGCTCTGAAGCTGTCCAATGGAAGCAAGAAGTAGAAGCTCTGAATGTTCTGAAGTTCTAGGCAAATGTGAACGTCTCGACTGAAATGGAAAATACTCAGGGAAGTCTTTTATTTATAAATTCTTCTAGTATTTATTTCAGGGGGAGATTTTTAATCTCAGGGGGAGACATATTCACACACTATGTTTATATGCTTATGCTATAACTGTGTAATTGTCTTTAGTCATCTGAAATTCTGATTGCAAATTCATATCAATTATATATGTTTTTGTCATCATCAAAAAGGGGGAGATTGTTAGAACAAGATTTTTTCTGATCATATTCTTAGTTTTGACAATAACATTATATATGAGTTTTGTATAAGACAATGTGGTACTCTAATCCTATGCATTTTCCATTTCAGGAAATATATAAAGAGTATGCACAAATTCAGCGCAAGAAGCACTGACTCAGAAGGTTCAAGTATGCAACATCAGAACATGCTCTCGCAAGACATCAGAAGATGGTCAAGCAGAATCAGAACATGGTCTATGAAGCATCAGAAGAACTTGAGTTCAGAAGCAGAAGCACTGAAGTTCTCATGGTATCACGCTAGAAGCACTTCAAGGTCAGAAGACAAGAAGATGCTCTGCACCAAGCTGAATGACTCTGATATTCAAACATTGTATCTAAAAAGATCAGATCAGAAGCAAGTACAAGATGACAGGCTACGCTGACTGACAAAAGGAATGTTAGAAGCTACTAAAGGCAAAGTCAGTTAAAGCAGGAAAAGCAAGGCTCGAGGTAGTTGACAAAAGAGTGAAACATTAAATGCAATGCGTTACGGATCACGCAACGCATTAAATGCTCCCAACGGTCATCTTATCATAACGCCTATAAATAGAAGTTCTGATGAGAAGCTGAACACAACACTTTCATGCAAAATACAGAAACGTTGTCAATTTAAAAAGCTCTCAAACTTCATCTTCAACCTCACATTACATTTGTAATATCTTAGTGAGATTAAGCTTATAACTTAAGAGAAATATCACAGTTGTGAATATAGCTTATTAAGAAGCATTGTAAAACTCTTGTAAGAATTTGTTTACATTCATTTGTAAAGGAACTAGAGAAGATCAAGTTGTGATCGGATTCTCTAGAAGTCTTAGAAGGTATCTAAGCATTGATTTCCTAGAGTGATCAAGTTGTGATTAGAATACTCTAGAAGACTTAGAAGGTATCTAAGTGGAAAACCATTATAATCAAGGTTGATTAATGGATTAAATCCTCAGGTGAGGTAAGTCACTCTAAGGGGGTGGACAGGAGTATTTTCGTTAACAACGAACCAGGATAAAAATCATTGTGCAATTGTTTTTATCTTAAAAGTTTTTAAAGTTACACTTATTCAAACCCCCCATTTCTAAGTGTTTTTCTATCCTTCACTCTTAATTGCTTAGCTCACTTTGTTTGTTTTGAAATGTTTGAAAAAGGTGTCGTAAGAATATATAGTGTTACTGAGAGGATTCGAACTCATGAACGCGACATACTGCATGCATGGGTTACCAATTGGACTTCAAATTGTATTTGTTTGTAGTAGCAACCTGATTCAATAAATAAAGAAAAACATGCTTAATGCCAAATTCAAATCGAAAGTCAAAAGGGGCCCCACTCTGCGCGTGTGCACCACTTAGAATTGGGGAGAGAAAACTGGTTTGTTGACTAGCCAATGATCTGCGCCCGCGTGTACATGAGGGGACCAAGAGTACTGTTCATCATCTTCTTTCTTGGTACCTGCGGATTCAGCCACGCATTTAGCTTTGCATTTACCTGCGATTTTCACATCGAATTTATGGACTCATGGAAACTTGCAAAATAACGAACAAACAGAACAAAAGACGACCCAGATTCCCTATTCAAGACGCCATGAGTTTAATGATGTGATTAGTTTGGTTCGATAATGGCTGTAACCATCAAAATGTGAGTGTTGCTCTCTTGTTCCCTAACAATGGCATGTCTTAGTTTAAGGCTTAAAGCTCCATGTTAATGGCTCCATCTTGCTCTAAACATCACCAGGAACTCACACATATGAACAAATTTCATTAAAACACAAGATTATACGTAATATGAAATTTTAAAATTATGAGAGATATGTGCAACGTGAAGCAGGGGTTCTAAGCATTATGGGAGGCCATGAAGCAAGTAAACTTACTAAATGATACCTCAGGAGAAAGATTGGATGGTTTAGAAGTTTTGAAATTGCTTGAGGAAGGCTCACGAAAATTCAACTTTTCTTTGATGGTTTTGGCCCTTTGAAACCTTGCCCTCTTCTCCTATTTTTCGTGCCCTTGATGCTGCAAATGTTGTGCTTATATAGCTCGAGCAATTAGGGTTGGAAATAATGGCTTGAATCATGAGATTGGTGAGAAAAAATATTTGAAGAGATTTGATTGGAAAATCAACATAAAACCTTCTATAATTGACTCAATATTCCTTTAATCAAAATATTTTATTTACTTGAGCCCCAAGAGTAGTTTTGTGATTGAAAAAATCAAATCACTCATTAATATGAATTTATGTTATTTTTCTTTGATTTATATTGAATAAAAATCAAAAATAAATAAAATAAAATTCCAATTCCTTCATCAACTAAATTCCCATGGTTTCTAAGTGCTTATTGGGCTCTTATATGATCCAAAACAAAGTCCCATAATTTAATTCATTATTTTTGGTATTCTACCTAATTTATTTTGCATTTAAATGAGTAAAATTCAAATAAATAAAAATAAAAATTCCAAAAATATGAGAATGGTTTTATAGGTCCTTATTTGGGTCATATGTATGTTTGAAATCCAAAACCTTGACCCATTGGTCCAAAAACACAAAATTATTCAATTAAGGTTTCATGCACTTCTTGAAATTTGACCAACTTGTGCACTTCATATCTCCCTCAATTTTTAAGATATGGAGGAGTTCTAGGACTTTTTGGAAATACCAAGATGTCCTCTAAAAGCTAATTTGGAACATTTTTCCCATTTGAGGATTTTATCTTGAAGATATTACTTCTGACAAAAAACAGCTTTTTGCAAGCTTCCAGAAGGACCTGTAATGTATTGGCTCATATCTCTTATGAGGAAGCATTTATTGACCTTGAGCCCAACATCAAAGTTGTAAATAATGAAATTTAATTGAGAATGAGCATTGGTTGATGTCATACCCTAATTTTGACCCCCTGAGATGTCATATCTTCAAGTTTCTCATCAGATCAAAACAGATACTCAGAACAGTCATTTGTTCATCTGATGCTCAAATCGAGGGTGTTCAAAAACAAAAGAACTCAGGAAAAGGATCAATCAATAGAAGAATTAGTCTCTAATACAACCATCGGACCCAAAAGCTTCATTTTATTCACCTATGATTGATCAGACACCCAGGCATCTGAATTCAGGTTTACTCAGGTCACCAGACTAGGATTTTGAGCCTATCAAGGACTATAATCAGGGATCACATTTGGGAAACCCTAAAAAGCCCCCAAGGTGTCTATCAAAGGCTTCAATCATCTTCAAATGATCCATATAACAACATCCATTGGGCATCACACCCCAATTCAAGATCCACAGTCATCAATTTCATTTGGTCGACAATTAGGGTTTTTGACCTAATTCACCTGGACAATTGACTTTTAATCAGGACATGAACCCAAAACTCAAAACATGGTTCAATAACTTCTATTACCTCAACATAGTCCATACTTATCATTCATTTGAGGAGGAGAACTTGGTTCATCACAAAAGTCCAAAATCTCACTTCATTTGAAAAAGTCAACTATACAGAATCACCTTTGACTTTTAGGGTTTCTAACCAAACCATGACTTTTAAGGATCAATACCATCAATATATGTTTACTAAAGTCATTTGAGCAAAGAAAATCAAGAAAATTCACCAAGGATCAAAAAGTCGGGAATTAGGGTTTTTAAGGGCATTGTGGGAACTCAAAATTTCACCTACACAACTCAAAAAACTTCCAACATGAAAGTTCTAGGTCTTGCAAAATAAAACAACATATTACATAGCAACTTTTTTCAAGAAATCAATCATTTAAGAGATTTGGGAATTTTGAAGTTTTAGGTCATAAAAACTTAGAAATTTTCTAAGTGTTTTTGACCTAGTTTTCTTCCAACTTTGGCCTCATTTTTCACAAATTTTCCAAAGGATTCTGAAGAAACCCCAAACTAATGATTTTAAGTAGATGTTTAGGGATTTCCAAATTATGCTCAACCTTCTCCAAATTCATTTTGAGCTAGGAGTTATGCTTGTTCAAAGATGGCCTCATGAAGTAAAATTATAGGTCATGCATCATTTTGGAACTTTGCAATTTTGTGCATATAGCCTCACTTATGGATGCTACACGACCCATAACATATATGCAAACATGCCATGCATTCATTTTCACCATGGAATGAAGATTGAAAAAGATTCCCAAAACAAGAGCATGTGATTATGTAATGATTACATTTGGGAATTTATGGCAAATTGATGAATCATCAAAGGAATCTTCCCACCAACCAATTAGAGCTCATTCTACATCAGAAATGTTCTCTAAGATCAGATGGAATCAATGGATAGGGAGCTAGCTCAAAAATGCAATGATCACACTGAAGGATAGAAAAACACTTAGAAAGGGGGGGTTTGAATAAGTGTAGTCTAAAAACTTGAACGATAAAAACAATATGCACAGTTATTTTTATCCTGGTTCGTTGTTAACTAAACTACTCCAGTCCACCCCCACGGAGTGACTTACCTCACCTGAGGATTTAATCCACTAATCGCAACAGATTACAATGGTTTTCCACTTAGTCCACGACTAAGTCTTCTAGAGTATCCTGATCACAACTTGATCACTCCAGGAACAAATGCTTAGACACAAGCTAAGACTTTCTTAGAGTATCCTGACCACCACGTGATCACTCTAATTACAACTGCTTAGACACAAGCTAAGACTTCCTAGAGTATCCTGATCAACACTTGATCACTCTAGTTACTTACAAATTAATGTAATCAATTCTAAGAGTATTACAAATGCTTCTGAAAAGCTATAATCACAACAGTGATATTTCTCTTAACGTTTAAGCTTAATCTCACTAATATATTACAACAGCAATGTAGTGAGCTTTGATGAAGATGAAGTTTCTGAGCTTTGAATTTGAACAGCGTTTCAGCAAGTTAATTGTTAGCCAATCGTCAACCTTGCTTCACATCAGAACTTCATATTTATAGGCGTTTGAGAAGATGACCGTTGGGCGCATTTAATGCTTTGCGTATTCCGTACAGCATTGCATTTAATGTTTCACGCTTTTGTCAACTACCTCGAGCCTTGTTCACGCTATGTCTACTGACGTTGCCTTTAATAGCTTCCAACGTTCCTTTTGTCAGTCAGCGTAGCCTGCCACCTGTACTTTCTTCTGATCTGATGTTTGTGAATATAATATTTGAATATCATCAGAGTCAAACAGCTTGGTGCAAAGCATCTTCTTGTCTTCTGACCTTGAAGTGCTTTTGAGCGTGATACCATCAGAACTTCAGTGCTTCTGCTTCTGATCTCAAGTTCTTCTGATGCTTCCATAGACCCATGTTCTGATTCTGCCTTGACCATCTTCTGATGTCTTGCCAGACCATGTTCTGAAGTTGCATGCTGAACCTTCTGAGACAAAGCTTCTGAGCGCTGATTTGTGCATACTCTTTATATATTTCCTGAAATGGAAATTGCAATGTATTAGAGTACCACATTATCTCACACAAAATTCATATCCTTGTTATCATCAAAACTAAGAATATTGATCAGAACAAATCTTGTTCTAACAATCTCCCCCTTTTTGATGATGACAAAAACATATATAAATGATATGAATTTGCGATCAGAAAGAGCAGACGGCTAAAGACAAATTACACAGCTATAGCATAAGCATGTGAATATGTCTCCCCCTGAGATTAAAAATCTCCCCCTGAGATGAATAATCTCCCCCTGAAATAAATACTCGAAGAACTTTAATAATAAAAGACTTCCCTGATTATTTCGGTAGAGACGATCACATAAGCTTCTGTCTTTTGATAATTCATAGCTTCTGACTTCTGCTTCCATTAGACAGCTTCAGAACTTGAATTTCTTTAGATCCCTAGAACACTCACAGCTTCTGATTCCTGCTTCCATTTAGGACAGCTTCAGAACTTGAATTTCTTTGATCTTCAGAACATTCACAGCTTCTGATTCCTGCTTCCATTTAGGACAGCTTCAGAACTTGAATTTCTTTGATCTTCAGAACATTCACAGCTTCTGATTCATGCTTCCATTTAGGACAGCTTCAGAACTTGAGTTTTCTGGATCTTTAGAACATTCACAGCTTCTGATTTCTGCTTCCCTCGGATAGCTTCAGAGCTTTGAATTTCTTCTTACATCACTTCATGCTAGATTGTATCAGAACATTGTTGAATGTACCAGAGCATCATCAGAGCATCTCTACATCCTGAAATGTTACAGAACAAAACTAAACGACAAAAGTCAGCATGAATGAGTTAGAACATAAAATGTGTATCAGAACACAAAATATGTATCAGAGCCATATAAGCCATATAGAATATATCAGATCCAATAGACAATGTATCAGAGCAAATAGACAATGATTTGGATCATATTCTTTTATCAGAATTTCTGATCATTCTTCCTTCTTGCTTCTGATTCTGATGCTTCCTAGCACTCAGCTTGCTTCAAGAATCCAAGAGCTTGATTCATTTTGTTGCTTCTTATGTTGATCTTGAATCTTTGATTCCTGCAACAACACAACTTAAAAACATAGAACTTTGCAAGTTCTGTAAGTAAAGCAACTGATTAAATCAAATCATTTATCACATATTTCTCCCCCTTTTTTGTCATATCATCAAAAACATAAAAGATTCAGATAAAAACAAAAAGAAACACACGGAAGAAAAAGGATGATTTTCATTGAAGTTCAAACAGACAAGTACAGAAGTACACACAGAGAAGGAAGACAAGATGCACAAAACACATGCAGCAAAAGCAAAAACAAAACAACACAGACTCAATCTAAGACGACCCTAGCCTTGACAAGATCTTAGCCAACATCTCTTGAACCCCATTGTTGTGCTCATTCTGCTTCTCTATGATAGCTCTAAACTCAGCATTGACTGAGCTTTGCTCTTCCTGGTTCTTCTGAAGAACTTCCAAAGTCCTTGCAAGACGGGAAGGTTCATTAGAAGAAGCTTCACAGCTTCTATCCACAGGGATGGCATTCTGATCCGCGGCTTCCATAGTCAGATCATTTACAGGATTTTCCTCAACAAGAATGGTTTCATCAACATGATCTTCAACATCTGCTTCTTGCATAGAAGCATCTCCAAAATCTGCAGCTGGAATCTCAGAATCTCCATTCTCAAGTGCCTGAAGAATGGCAGCAAGATTCCTGGGGGCAGAAGGACCTTCAACTTCTGGTGGGTCAACAACTTCTGGAATGACCAAGCTTGGGTCTTCCTTAGAAGGGTTTTCCCTCAGAAAGTCAAAGAGGGTCTTGAAATCCCCAAGTAGAACAGGATATTGAGGTATCCAGACCACAATCTCCCTGCAAGGATTGGCTTCCAATGCAGCAGCGAGTCTTGCTACTTCCAATTCATCCACAAAGGGCTTCTCCTCAGCAGCAACACAATTTTTGAGAGGATGGTAGTATATACCATTATCATCCTCCAGAAGGTAACCAGGGGCAGCATCCACTAGTCTTTTCTGTACTCCCATTGCTTCTACTTGAAAATCCTTGCGAAATCTTCTCCAGAGATTTCTTGTAGAAACATCATCCAGACCATTTAGAAATGCATCCTTCAGAAGGTCTAGACTGCTAATCACCTCATGTCTGAAAAGTTCCAGGTAGGTATAGGGTTCAGGTTCAGGCGGATTGAAGGTGAATTTGTAGTCAGGGTAGAGAAGACAGTAAGGTTTGGATTTTCTGGTAGGTAAGGGATGGGATATAGAAGGTGGAGGTGCGGTGGATGAGGAAGAAGGGATATCTGAGAGAATGATTGATGAGGATGGAATATCAGAAATGATAGATTGAGAAGAGGATGGAGTATTTGTAAAGGGAATTGGTGAGAAAGATTTATCAGAAGGAGTTGGGGGAAGAATACTTAAAGGTGTGGGGTTTAGAATGGGAGAGGAGAAGGATGATGGAGAAGGATTTGGTAAGGTGAAGTTTATTTTTGGTTCAGATGGAGGTGATTGGAAAGATGGTTTAGGGACAGAAGGAGGTGGAGTAAAAACCTGCCTGGAGATTTGTACAGAAGAAGAAGATCTGGTTCTGCGAAAGGAATCTCTGATCCTTTTATCCCTTCGTTCGTCAGAGTCCACCTTGTCAGGATCATAGGTGACCCTCAACTTCTTGGCTTTCTCAGCCTCATCTTCTCGGGCTTTTCTTTTTAGCCTAGCCTTTAGTTCCTTCTGATCCTTCTTCAGAAGATCAGCCTTGGACGGAAGTACTCTGCCACGGATCCAAGCAGGATCAATATCTGATTGCTTCCTAACACAATCTTCCAGGTAAAGCTTGACAACCTGATGCAATTCTTTTTGAAACAAAGAGGCAAAACCTTCAACAACAACTCTTCTTGACAGAATGTCAGGAAAGCTTGTGCACACAGAAGGTACATTTTGAATGAGTTCCAGTCTGAACAAATCCACGCCATTAAAAATGGGACCTTGAACTACTCCAAGAAAATGGGACGCATTGAGTTTTCTGATGGAGTCCAGCACTTTGCTTTCAATCAGAATGTCTGAAATCATTCTTCCAAAAGGAATAGTCGTTCTTGGAATATGAGGGTACTTCGCCCTTTCGTCTTCTCTTGACTCAAAGATAGAAGTCTTCAGATTCTCAAACAGAATATGAGAGATGTTGATCTCAGTCTTTTTGCCAATGCAGAAAAGAGTGTACTTGTGATCTGGACTGATGTAGGAGGAGGAGAGCATCGTTTTTCTATGGTGAAGGGAACCCAGAATAATCTCAGCCCATACTTTATAAAACGGCCTTAAGGTGCCTGTGTTATTAGAGTCAATTCCAAAAGTCTGAGAGATTTGTTGTTCAACTTTAGACCAATCAACTGATGCATGTCGAAAACCAGACCAACCTTCTTCATCATTCAGATTGTACAGCTTCCTGATGAGCTTTTCAGTGATAACCACTTCATGCCCTAGCACGAATGAAATGATGGCAGTTGGGGTAACCGTTGCATGTACCCAGAAATCCTTCACAAGTTCAGGATAAATTGGACCAACCAATCTATCAAGATACTTAGACCATCCTTGCTCAAAGATTCTTGCATCACATTTAAAGTCATTTGCTTTTAAGTTGTTGATGTCCACAGCAGATTCACATATAACTTCCAGTTCTTTCGTGGGTATTAAGCATGTTTTCAATGGAGCATACTCATATTTGCGTAGAAGGATCTGTGTAGAAGTGAGCCTTTCTTTTGAGTTCGATGAACAAGAAGATGAGTTCATGATGATTATGCTTTGAGATCAAATCAAAAACTAGGGTTAAAAAAATGCAACGAAGGGGATGCACAAGAGAGAGAGAGAAAGAGAGAAAAAGAAGGAATGAAGATGAAGCGGGTTATTTAAATGATTTGAAAATAAAGAAATCATTATGCATTTAATGAGAAATGACATTAGGAGAGAGAACATGGTAAATGAAATGATTTAACACAGTTACCTAGGTCGGCGTCTTTTCAACTGCACGCTTTGTACTAACCGTACAGACACGTGTTCACCATCAGATAATGGAAGACAGCTGTAAAATATGAATAGACTTTACGCCTTTTGATTCTGATCACTGCTTCTGATTGTCATTCTTAAGAAATGATCTGGTTCTGATAGGATAATCTTTCTTCCCAAGAATCACATCTTCTGAATGAGCTGAAGCAAGTCTAGGTGATCTTCTGACTGTAGGTTCTTCAGAGATTCTCAGATTCTCTAAAGATGCAGCAGCTTGATCTTCTGATTCATTGCTTCTGAGACTGCCAGCTTCTGCAGCTTTGCTTCTTGGTTCTACTGCTTCTGATATATCAATATCAAAATCTGCAAAATTCTCAAACTGCTTTGGTTTTTCAAGACCAAGCTTATCATCAAACCTGATATTGATTGATTCTTCTACAATCAATGTTTCAGTATTGTATACTCTGTAGCCTTTAGAGCGTTCAGAATATCCAAGAAGGAAACACTTTTGTGCTTTAGAATCAAACTTACCAAGATGATCTTTAGTATTCAGAATAAAACATACACATCCAAAAGGATGGAAATATGAAATGTTGGGCTTTCTGTTCTTCCACAATTCATAAGGAGTCTTATTTAGAATAGGTCTGATAGATATTCTATTCTGAATATAACACGCAGTGTTTATTGCTTCTGCCCAGAAATGCTTAGCCATATTGGTTTCATTGATCATGGTTCTGGCCATTTCTTGTAGAGCCCTATTCTTTCGCTCTACAACTCCATTTTGCTGTGGAGTTCTGGGACAAGAGAAATCATGGGCAATACCATTTTCTTTGAAGAACTCCTCAAAGAATTTGTTCTCAAATTCACCACCATGATCACTTCTGACCTTTATGATCTTGCACTCCTTCTCAGATTGGATCTGAGTGCAGAATTCAAAGAACACTGAATGAGACTCATCCTTGTTACTTTACCCATGTCCAGCGGCTATAATCATCAACGATGTCTAATCCATATTTCTTCGCTCTGACAGATGCTGTTTTGACTGGGCCAAACAGATCAATGTGCAAGAGTTCTAACGGCCTTGAGGTAGAAACAAAATTCTTAGACTTGAATGCAGGTCTGGAGAACTTTCCCTTCTGACATGCTTCACAAAGAGCATCTGATTTGTATTTCAGATTTGGGAGTCCTCTGACTAGATTTAGTTTGTTAATCTGAGAAATCTTTCTCAAACTAGCATGTCCTAATCTTCTGTGCCAGACCCATTGCTCTTCAGAAACAGACATAAGACAAGTCACCTTCTGCTTCTCAAGATCAGAAAGATCAATCTTATAAATGTTGTTCTTCCTCTTGCCTGTAAATAGGATTGAGCCATCCTTCTGACTTACAGCCTTGCAAGACTTTTGATTGAAGATTATATCATAACCATTGTCAGTTAATTGACTTATGGACAATAAGTTATGCGTTAATCCTTCTACAAGAAGTATATTAGTTATGGAAGGAGAGTTACCAAGACTTATGGTTCCAGAGCCAATGATTTTGCCCTTCTGATCTCCTCCGAATTTCACTTCTCCAGCAGATTTAAGCACCAGGTCTTGGAACATAGACCTTCTTCCTGTCATGTGTCGCGAGCATCCAGAGTCCAGGTACCATGACATGTTGTGCTTTTCCTTCTTTGCAGCCAAGGATATCTGCAATAGGAATAATCTTTTCCTTAGGTACCCACATCTTCTTGGGTCCTTTCTTGTTAGTTCTCCTCAAGTTCTGATTGAACTTGGGTTTAGCAAAATATTTAGCAGGAGGAACAATATGATACTTCTTATTCTTAGTTCCATGATATTTCTTAGGTTGTGTCACATGCTTCTTGGTGTGTGTTATGTGAAAACTTTGTGCATGTGATGTGTGCTTAATATCATGGGAGTGGCCAAATTTAAATTGGTTATACAGAGGCTTGTATGATATTTTCATATCATCCACAGATTCAAGCTTGTATGGGACTTCACCCTCATAACCAATGCCAACTCTCTTGTTCCCAGACACAGCATATATCATAGAAGCTAGCTGACTTCTGCCAATACTTCTAGATAAGAACTTCCTGAAACTTAAATCATATTCTTTCAGAATATGATTCAGACTAGGAGTGGATTTTTCTGAATCAGAAGGAGATCCAACATTATTGGATAATTTTAAAACTTTTTCTTTTAATTCATAATTTTCCAACTCAAGCTTCTTAGTTTCAAATTCAAATTGCTTTTTCAGCTTTTTGTATTTGATACTAAGATGAGATTTTAATTCAAGAAGCTCTGTTAGACTGGAAACTAACTCTTCTCTAGATAGTTCAGAAAATACCTCTTCAGAATCTGATTCTGATGTAGATTCTGATCCATCATCTTCTGTCGCCATCAGCGCAAAGTTTGCCTGCTCTCCTTCAGAGTCTGATCCTGATTCTGATTCAGAATCATCCCATGTTGCCATAAGACCTTTCTTCTTATGAAACTTCTTCTTGGGATTCTCCTTCTGAAGTTTCGGACACTCATTCTTGTAATGTCCAGGCTCATTGCACTCATAGCAGACAGCCTTCTTCTTGTCAGATCTTCTGTCACCAGAAGATTCTCCTCGTTCAAATTTCTTTGAACTTCTGAAGCCTCTGAACTTCCTTTGCTTGCTCTTCCAGAGTTGGTTTACCCTTCTGGAGATCATGGACAGTTCATCTTCTTCTTCAGATTCTGATTCTTCAGGATCTTCTTCTCTAGCCTGAAAAGCGTTAGTGCATTTTTTAATATTAGATTTTAATGCAATAGACTTACCTTTCTTCTGAGGCTCGTTTGCGTCCAGCTCAATTTCATGGCTTCTCAAGGCACTGATAAGCTCTTCCAAAGAAACTTCATTCAGATTCTTGGCAATCTTGAATGCTGTTACCATTGGCCCCCATCTTCTGGGTAAGCTTCTGATAATCTTCTTTACATGATCAGCCTTGGTGTAGCCTTTATCCAGAACTCTCAATCCAGCAGTTAGAGTTTGAAATCTTGAGAACATCTTCTCAATATCTTCATCATCCTCCATCTTGAAGGCTTCATATTTCTGGATTAGAGCAAGAGCTTTAGTCTCCTTGACTTGAGCATTTCCTTCATGAGTCATTTTCAAGGACTCATATATGTCATGGGTCGTTTCCCTGTTAGATATCTTCTCATACTAAGCATGAGAGATAGCATTCAGCAAAACAGTCCTGCATTTGTGATGATTTTTGAAATCTTTCTTTTGATCATCAGTCATTTCGCTTCTCGTGAGCCTTACACCAGTAGCTTTAACAGGATGTTTGTAACCATCCAACAGAAGATCCCATAGATCAGCATCCAGACCAAGAAAGTAACTTTCCAGTTTATCTTTCCAGTATTCAAAGTTTTCACCATCAAATACGGGTGGTCTAGTATAACCATTGTTACCGTTGTATTGCTCAGCAGAGCCAGATGTAGATGCAGTTGGATTTGTATGAACTTCACCAGCCATCTTTTACTGAAGCGTTTTTCTCTTCCTGAATCTTTTCTAAACACGGTTAAGTGCTTGCACCTTAGAACCGGCGCTCTGATGCCAATTGAAGGATAGAAAAACACTTAGAAAGGGGGGGTTTGAATAAGTGTAGTCTAAAAACTTGAACGATAAAAACAATATGCACAGTTATTTTTATCCTGGTTCGTTGTTAACTAAACTACTCCAGTCCACCCCCACGGAGTGATTTACCTCACCTGAGGATTTAATCCACTAATCGCAACAGATTACAATGGTTTTCCACTTAGTCCGCGACTAAGTCTTCTAGAGTATCCTGATCACAACCTGATCACTCCAGGAACAAATGCTTAGACACAAGCTAAGACTTTCTTAGAGTATCCTGACCACCACGTGATCACTCTAATTACAACTGCTTAGACACAAGCTAAGACTTCCTAGAGTATCCTGATCAACACTTGATCACTCTAGTTACTTACAAATTAATGTAATCAATTCTAAGAGTATTACAAATGCTTCTGAACAGCTATAATCACAACAGTGATATTTCTCTTAACGTTTAAGCTTAATCTGTAACACCCTCTATTTTAATCAATTAAGTTAAACTCTATATTTTTAGTTATTTATTTCGTGACTGATTTGGTATGACCATGATAAATTAGTGAATAAAAATTAGTTTAATAGAAATTATAGAATTAGTATGAAAGAATATGTGTGTTGTTGTTGTTACCTTTAAATTAAGTTGAATGAATATATTAATTACTATAAATATAAATATAAGCATATGTGTCGTCGTTAGTTTATAAATTAACTTTAATTGAACATATTAGATTAATCTATCCTTAAAAATACTTGTGGTGTTATTATCCTAGAAGTTAAAGTGTGAAGTAAAATATGTATCATGAAATAACAAGTACATGTCATAAGTAGTGGTAAGAATTGAAACTTCATGGGTGACGTGGGAGGCACAATTAGATAGGTCACGTTGTGCTGGTACCAAAGTAGGTTTCTGAGACGGTAAGTGGAAAATTGGTTTCCTAAAAATATGGGATAGTAGACTAAGTAGAAGTGAATAAACCAGATTTCAATATTCTGAGAAAGTCACGGTTACTCCTATATTTCCGTCAACTACTTGTTTTAATTAGTGTCACTCTTATTCCTCTTTTCTCTCCACTTCCAGCTTTATAGAAATCCCTTAATTCAATTCATCTTTCACACAAAAATCTTCAATTTAGAATTTTTCTGTCTACAAAAGTCACACGAGAAAAACAGTCATATTCTCTTCGGTATCACATATTTTTGTACAATTCAACGTTGCAAAATTTGTGAATCTTAAAGAAACACTCAGCATTCGACCGTTGAGTCAATCGTAGGATATCAGAAATTTCGGTATTGTTAGCGAAAGCGTCTAAGGTAAGGGCTTCTTCCCCATACACTCATACTACATAAAAAAATATTATAGAACAGTGGTAGAACTTTTATCTGCTAAGACTAAAATAACTATAAAAGAAATAGAAAGAGAGAAATCTAATAAAATAGATTTATATATATGTTCTGGATGTATTTATATATTTATTAAGTATATGCTACTAATTGTGTTAATTAAGTCATGAGTTCTTATTTGATTACAGTATTAGTTAGCAACATAGTATGTTAATTATAATGGTTGATTCATGTAGTAAGTGCAAGTGATTTATTAGTTTCTAATTAATACGTGATTATCAGTATTGGTTCTATCCATAATTAGTTAGTGTTAGTAAATTTATATTTATATATATATACTGATAAGCCTTTCAGTATAATGATTATTCCAAATGCTAATGTGATGTCGTTTTTCGCATGAGTATAAAAGAAACATGAAAATATATTATTAAGCAATTAAAGTTATGCCTTGTACTGTGCTTAGAAAACTGTTACGTTCATATATTTCATGTACTGTTTAGCATATGTATACATTTTATGTTCTATGCGTTGAAGCTTATGCCAATATATATGAGCATGTTACCCAGTAAGTGTGTAATGATAAATAATATCAGATGCTGTGAAGCTTATACCATGCATCATGTAGATGGGATAGTAGAGTCAGTGTGTGTTTAGCCTTTGTGGTCAGTTTGACGCTTTTCGGGCCTTTGTGGCAGGAGCCTTTGTGGCAAGTTTGACGCTTTTCGGGCCTTTGTGGCAGTCCCATTGGAATGGGTTTATTTATTCGGATCATTATTTGCGTATCATATAGTAGTGTCGGTCGCATTGCATCTCATATAGAATAAGTAATTATATATAAAGAGAAGATGGTGATTATATTTTAATTGGTGAAGTCTTTGCTAATGTTTTATGATATTTTCTTGTGGTGAGTATGATTCAATATGGATATGGAATTTGACCTTTACAATTAACATTTTAGGTACTCAAGGAGAAAATCATGATTGAGTGTGTTGCTTGAAGCGCGTACGGGGGAAAACAGGGTCTTTTGCAAAATTATACTCTAGTTAATTGTGTCATTTGGTACACTATTTTTATTTCAATTATTTCAGCATCTAAACTTATTTAGAAGTGCGGACATGGATTTTTCCGCTAGGAATTTTAAACTATTACTCAGTTTCATTTAATTTATGTTTCTAAAAAATTATCTTTTCCTTTATTGTTAGATTTTTCCCTTTTACAAAGAAGAAAAATATAGTTTCATTTTTATAGAAATTTAGAATAATATCTTGGATGAAAAATCCGGGATGTTACATTTGGTATCAGAGCCATACCTCTCCCAGTACGATGTGGTTCGAGGACGAACCATGCGGAAGCTGGTGGGCATGTAACACCCGAGGCCGAAGAAGGCGAGGGTTGGTTGCACCGCATGGAACACCTGAGGCCTGAGATGGCAAGGGTGGTCGCCACATTGGAATGAGAGGGATCCTAAGGCTGTGCAGGTATGAGACTGCATGGTCGAAGGAAAGCTTATAAGGATTGATGGGTACTACCTATACCAACAAGATGCATCTTCTTTTCGGGAGCCCGTTCAATAAGAACTCCACAGTTAAGCGTGCTTGACTTGGAGTAGTATTGGGATGGGTGACCTTCTGGGAAGTTTCCCGGAAAGCGTGCGAGTGAGGTCAAAGCATGCTGAAAAGACCCGTGTTGGTTTGTGCAGTCAGTCGATCATCCCGAAAGTAGTCTGGGGCGTTACAAATGGTATCAGAGCAATAATCCTTGGGCAACTTTTTGGGTGGGACGATCTTGTGTGGCGCATGATTGTGAAAATTGTGTGATGCTTGTATTATTTAGTTTTCTTCTAATATGTTTGATAAGTGTTCTGACTATTTATTTGTCTAATTACTTGTTTTGATGTTTTTAAAGAATGTGAAAATTCATGTGTAGACAATTTCATCGGATTTCACATACTTATAGCCCAAGTGTTAGAATGAGATCTTAAAAATCCTTCTAATGCAAGTGTAATTGTAGGAAGTTAAGATGAGTCGACGAAGAACTTCTACTGGCACGCAAAATACCGATCCAAATGCTGACATGGCAGGCGCCATTCAGGCAATTCACGCAATGGCTACTGCTATTGCTCAACAATCTGCAACTACTGTTCAACAAGCTGAAACTTCTGCTCAACAAGCTGCAATTCGAGCTCAACGTGAGGCGCTAAGAGATCAGAGAGAGGAAGCTGCTGCTGCTGCGAGAGAACTGACAGACTTCAACCGTCAAAATCCACCAAAATTCAAAGGAGAACATGACCCCGATAAGGCTGATCTTTGGATAGAAGAAATTGAGAAGATCTTTGAAATGCTCCATTGCACAGATGCTAAGAAGGTAGAATATGCAACCTTTTTGCTTAGAGCAGAGGCTGAATCCTGGTGGCGGGGTGTGAAACAACTAATGGAAAGTAACAATGAAGCATTGAACTGGGCAACTTTCAAGCAGAAATTCTTGGGCAAGTATTTCCCATCAAGTGCTAGATCTGCAAAAGAGGCCCAATTCCTTAAACTTTACCAAGGTAATATGACTGTCTCTGAGTATGCTGACAAATTTGACTCATTAGCCAAATATTTCCGCTATTTCCGTGACCATGTGGATGAGCACTATAAGTGTGAGAGATTTGAGCAAGGACTCATATATGAAATCAAGGAAACTGTTGAGCCGTTAGAGATTCGTCAATTCCAAGTGCTAGTGGAGAAATGTAAGAAGGTGGAGCGGATGAAGCAAGGACGTCCGAATAGATGGGTTGCTGGAGGACCATCTAGACATCAGGTAGAATTTGAGAATTTTCTTTAATTTTGTTAAGAAATTTTTTTCCACTAAGCCTTTTCAAACAGGGACATCAGGACCGCAATAATAGGGGCAAGCAACAACAGCCATACACTCGACCTCAAAGGGATGGAAGAGACCAACCTCAAACACATTTCAAGGGAGGTCAGAGGCCACAAAATTCAGGTACCATTCGGTGCTACAACTGCAACAAGGAGGGACATGTTAGTACTCAGTGCCCAGAAAGAGCGAGAGTTTGTTATCTCTGTCAGCGACCAGGACATTTTGCTAGGGATTGTCGAGCACCAAGGAGAGATCATATTCCATCAAACAACAACAATAAGGATGCTACTCTCCCTACTGCTAAAGGACGTGTCTATCACATTGGAGGAGGAGATGCTTCAAATTCCTCGGGATTAATCCAGGGTGAGTGCGAAATTTCAGATAAACTAATTCCGGTATTATTTGATTCTGGTGCTACTCATTCTTTCATCTCTATAGAGTGTGTGAATTTTATGCAACTACTTGTTACTTTACTACCATTTAATTTGGAGGTCACAATACCGTCTTCCGAACCTGTCATACTTAATGAAGCTTGTTTGCAATGTCCTCTAACTATCTCGGGTATGAAATTCAAAGTCGACCTAATTTGCATTCCCCTAAAACATTTGGGAGTGATCCTTGGGATGGACTGGTTATCTAGTCATCATGTTCTATTAGATTGTGCTCGAAAGTCTGTAATATTTCCAGACCCAGATATTTCTCGATTCCTTAGTGCCAACCGATTGAAGATTTCTTTGAAGGGAGGCATCCAGAAGTAT
The DNA here is from genome assembly GCF_029867415.1 of Vicia villosa. NCBI lineage: Eukaryota > Viridiplantae > Streptophyta > Magnoliopsida > Fabales > Fabaceae > Vicia > Vicia villosa. The sequence goes on along the minus strand of NC_081181.1, from coordinate 99,095,513 downwards.
GTGTTCTTAAATTCCATTAGCATGAAACCAGAGGTGGAGATTAATAAGATCCAAGTAGTAAGAGATTTTCCAGAAGTATTTCCATCAGACATGCCAGGGTTACCTCCAGTACGAGATATTGAATTTTCTATCGACGTTATCCCAGGAACCGCACCTATTCACATTGCTCCGTACAGAATGTCTCCATCTGAGATGTCAGAGCTAAAGGGTCAACTTGAGGACCTACTATCAAAGAATTTTATCCGACCAAGTGTCTCGCCATGGGGAGCTCCTGTATTATTGGTGAAGAAGAAGGATGGGAAGTCAAGATTGTGTGTTGACTACCGTCAACTTAATAAAGTCACTATTAAGAACAGATACCCTTTACCACGCATTGATGACTTGATGGATCAACTTGGAGGTGCTGTAGTATTCTCGAAGATTGACCTAAAGTCGGGATACCACCAAATTCGTGTGAAGGAAGAAGATATACCCAAGACAGCATTCAGAACACGATATGGGCATTATGAGTATTTGGTGATGCCGTTTGGAGTGACCAATGCACCAGCAATTTTCATGGACTATATGAATCGTATATTTCACCCATTCTTGGACAAGTTTGTTGTGGTTTTCATTGATGATATTCTTATATACTCTAGAAGTAGAGAGGAACATGAGGAGCACTTACGCCTAGTATTGCAAGTATTGAAAGAGAAGCAGTTGTATGCTAACCTAGGAAAATGTGAATTCTGGTTGGAGGAGGTGAAATTCTTAGGCCACGTGATCTCAAAGGAAGGTATTGCAGTTGACCCATCCAAGGTTGAAGCCGTTGTTTCTTGGGAACAACCGAAAACAGCCACTGAAATTAGAAGCTTTGTGGGATTGGCGGGGTATTATAGAAGATTTATTCAAGGATTTGCCAAGATTGTAGCTCCTCTGACACAACTCACTCGAAAGAACCAGATTTTTGCATGGACAGAGGAGTGTGAGAAGAGTTTCCAACTAATGAAGGAGAAATTGACCACATCACCAGTGTTAGTACTACCACAACCAGAAGAACCTTATGAAGTTTATTGTGATGCTTCCTATCTAGGATTGGGTTGTGTACTCATGCAGCATAAACAAGTTGTGGCTTATGCTTCAAGGCAACTCAAAATTCATGAGAAGAATTATCCCACGCATGACTTAGAACTTGCTGCTATAGTTTTCGCACTAAAGATCTGGAGGCACTACTTATATGGTTGTAGCTTTGAAGTTTTCAGTGATCATAAGAGCTTAAAATATTTGTTTGATCAGAAAGAGCTTAACATCAGACAAAGGCGATGGATGGAATTCATCAAAGACTATGATTTCACTTTGAATTACCACCCCGGAAAGGCAAATGTAGTGGCCGATGCTTTGAGTAGAAAGCGAATCCATCTCTCGGCTATGTCATTGAAAGGGTTGGAATTGTTGGAGAAGTTTAGAGACTTGAACCTGAATTTGGATTCTGCAACCGAGAAAATGCATTGTGGAATGATTACTATTGAGAATGAATTGATGAATGAGATTGCGACCCTTCAGAGTAACGATGAAGAAATTCAGGAGAAGAGAAAATTAAGTGAGACCGGAAAGGCACCAGAGTTCAAAGTGGGACCAGATAACATTTTACGGTGTAACGAGCGTGTGTGTGTGTCCCTAATAATGAAGTGTTGAGAAAGAGGATTCTGGATGAAGCTCACAAGAGCAAGTTGAGCATTCACCCCGGAGCGACAAAAATGTATCAAGACCTAAAGCAGAGATTTTGGTGGTCAGGAATGAAGAAACAAGTGGCCGAGTATGTGGCTTCTTGTTTGACATGTCAGAAGGCTAAAGTTGAACATCAAAAGCCAGGTGGATTATTACAGTCTTTGGATGTCCCACAGTGGATTATTACAGTCTTTGTTTCAATGGACTTTGTTGTGGCGTTACCGAAGACTCAGAGAAAGTTTGACTCTATTTGGGTGATTGTGGACAGGTTGACGAAATCAGCTCACTTTATACCAGTGCGAGCTAATTATAATGTGGCTAAACTTGCAGAGATATATATAGTTGAAATTGTCAAACTACACGGAGTACCTTCGAGCATTGTGTCAGATAGAGATCCGAAGTTTACTTCTCACTTTTGGGGAGAATTACAGGAGGCCTTGGGTACGAAGCTAAGATTGAGTTCTGCATATCATCCTCAGACAGATGGACAGACTGAGAGGACCATTCAGACCTTGGAAGACATGTTGAGAGCATGTGTCTTAGATGATCGAGGAAGTTGGGACAACTTGTTACCGCTTATTGAGTTCACGTACAACAATAGTTATCATTCGAGCATCGGAATGGCACCGTATGAGGCTTTATATGGACGCAAATGTCAGACCCCATTATGTTGGTATAAGGATGGTGAGAGCATGTTAGTTGGTCCTGAATTAGTCCAACAAACGACTGAGAAGGTCAGGTTGATCCAAGAACGAATGAAGACATCCCAGAGCAGACATAAGAGTTATGCAGATCACCGGAGGAGGCCTCTAGAGTTTCAGGAAGGTGATCATGTATTTTTGAGGGTGACACCTACAACTGGTGTAGGCAGGGCGCTGAAGTCAAAGAAGCTTACACCTAAGTTTATTGGGCCATACCAGATACTTAAGCGTGTAGGTCCGGTAGCATATGAGATTGCTTTGCCTCCAAATTTGGCTAACCTTCACAGTGTATTCCATGTGTCCCAGTTGAGAAAGTATATGGCTGATGCTTCACATGTTATCACACCGGATGACATTCAATTGAAGGATAATCTTTCATTTGAGGTTCCTCCGATGAGTATTGGTGGTCGGTCGAGCAGACTTTTGAGAGGCAAGGAAATCCCATTGGTCAAGATAATTTGGAACCAGAAGACCGGTGATGCAACATGGGAACGAGAAGATCAAATGCGAGAAATCTATCCAGAACTTTTTGAATCGGTCTAGTTTCGAGGACGAAACTATTTTAAGGGGGTAAGTATTGTAACACCCTCTATTTTAATCAATTAAGTTAAACTCTATATTTTTAGTTATTTATTTCGTGACTGATTTGGTATGACCATGATAAATTAGTGAATAAAAATTAGTTTAATAGAAATTATAGAATTAGTATGAAAGAATATGTGTGTTGTTGTTGTTACCTTTAAATTAAGTTGAATGAATATATTAATTACTATAAATATAAATATAAGCATATGTGTCGTCGTTAGTTTATAAATTAACTTTAATTGAACATATTAGATTAATCTATCCTTAAAAATACTTGTGGTGTTATTATCCTAGAAGTTAAAGTGTGAAGTAAAATATGTATCATGAAATAACAAGTACATGTCATAAGTAGTGGTAAGAATTGAAACTTCATGGGTGACGTGGGAGGCACAATTAGATAGGTCACGTTGTGCTGGTACCAAAGTAGGTTTCTGAGACGGTAGGTGGAAAATTGGTTTCCTAAAAATATGGGATAGTAGACTAAGTAGAAGTGAATAAACCAGATTTCAATATTCTGAGAAAGTCACGGTTACTCCTATATTTCCCTCAACTACTTGTTTTAATTAGTGTCACTCTTATTCCTCTTTTCTCTCCACTTCCAGCTTTATAGAAATCCCTTAATTCAATTCATCTTTCACACAAAAATCTTCAATTTAGAATTTTTCTGTCTACAAAAGTCACACGAGAAAAACAGTCATATTCTCTTCGGTATCACATATTTTTGTACAATTCAACGTTGCAAAATTTGTGAATCTTAAAGAAACACTCAGCATTCGACCGTTGAGTCAATCGTAGGATATCAGAAATTTCGGTATTGTTAGCGAAAGCGTCTAAGGTAAGGGCTTCTTCCCCATACACTCATACTACATAAAAAAATATTATAGAACAGTGGTAGAACTTTTATCTGCTAAGACTAAAATAACTATAAAAGAAATAGAAAGAGAGAAATCTAATAAAATAGATTTATATATATGTTCTGGATGTATTTATATATTTATTAAGTATATGCTACTAATTATGTTAATTAAGTCATGAGTTCTTATTTGATTACAGTATTAGTTAGCAACATAGTATGTTAATTATAATGGTTGATTCATGTAGTAAGTGCAAGTGATTTATTAGCTTCTAATTAATACGTGATTATCAGTATTGGTTCTATCCATAATTAGTTAGTGTTAGTAAATTTATATTTATATATATACTGATAAGCCTTTCAGTATAATGATTATTCCAAATGCTAATGTGATGTCGTTTTTCGCATGAGTATAAAAGAAACATGAAAATATATTATTAAGCAATTAAAGTTATGCCTTGTACTGTGCTTAGAAAACTGTTACGTTCATATATTTCATGTACTGTTTAGCATATGTATACATTTTATGTTCTATGCGTTGAAGCTTATGCCAATATATATGAGCATGTTACCCAGTAAGTGTGTAATGATAAATAATATCAGATGCTGTGAAGCTTATACCATGCATCATGTAGATGGGATAGTAGAGTCAGTGTGTGTTTAGCCTTTGTGGTCAGTTTGACGCTTTTCGGGCCTTTGTGGCAGGAGCCTTTGTGGCAAGTTTGACGCTTTTCGGGCCTTTGTGGCAGGAGCCTTTGTGGCAGTCCCATTGGAATGGATTTATTTATCCGGATCATTATTTGCGTATCATATAGTAGTGTCGGTCGCATTGCATCTCATATAGAATAAGTAATTATATATAAAGAGAAGATGGTGATTATATTTTAATTGGTGAAGTCTTTGCTAATGTTTTATGATATTTTCTTGTGGTGAGTATGATTCAATATGGATATGGAATTTGACCTTTACAATTAACATTTTAGGTACTCAAGGAGAAAATCATGATTGAGTGTGTTGCTTGAAGCGCGTACGGGGGAAAACAGGGTCTTTTGCAAAATTATACTCTAGTTAATTGTGTCATTTGGTACACTATTTTTATTTCAATTATTTCAGCATCTAAACTTATTTAGAAGTGCGGACATGGATTTTTCCGCTAGGAATTTTAAACTATTACTCAGTTTCATTTAATTTATGTTTCTAAAAAATTATCTTTTCCTTTATTGTTAGATTTTTCCCTTTTACAAAGAAGAAAAATATAGTTTCATTTTTATAGAAATTTAGAATAATATCTTGGATGAAAAATCCGGGATGTTACATAATCTCACTAATATATTACAACAGCAATGTAGTGAGCTTTGATGAAGATGAAGTTTCTGAGCTTTGAATTTGAACAGCGTTTCAGCAAGTTAATTGTTAGCCAATCGTCAACCTTGCTTCACATCAGAACTTCATATTTATAGGCGTTTGAGAAGATGACCGTTGGGCGCATTTAATGCTTTGCGTATTCCGTACAGCATTGCATTTAATGTTTCACGCTTTTGTCAACTACCTCGAGCCTTGTTCACGCTGTGTCTACTGACGTTGCCTTTAATAGCTTCCAACGTTCCTTTTGTCAGTCAGCGTAGCCTACCACCTGTACTTTCTTCTGATCTGATGTTTGTGAATATAATATTTGAATATCATCAGAGTCAAACAGCTTAGTGCAAAGCATCTTCTTGTCTTCTGACCTTGAAGTGCTTCTGAGCGTGATACCATCAAAACTTCAGTGCTTCTGCTTCTGATCTCAAGTTCTTCTGATGCTTCCATAGACCCATGTTCTGATTCTGCTTTGACCATCTTCTGATGTCTTGCCAGACCATGTTCTGATGTTGCATGCTGAACCTTCTGAGACAAAGCTTCTGAGCGCTGATTTGTGCATACTCTTTATATATTTTCTGAAATGGAAATTGCAATGTATTAGAGTACCACATTATCTCACACAAAATTCATATCCTTGTTATCATCAAAACTAAGAATATTAATCAGAACAAATCATGTTCTAACACACACTTGGATATTCTTTGAAATTTCTTCATGCTTAAGGTACCAAGTTAACCTCATTAAGCAAGCTCACTACATCCAATTGCTCTGCATCCATTTGCCTATAAATACAAGTGCATTCCTCAGTATTAGAAAACACCAAAGCAACTATATTTCTTGCTTTCTCCTTCTCTCTCTCATGCTTATGGTTTTTCAAAGTCATTTGGCAAGAAGAATCGTTTTCTTCAAACCAGAGCTTTTCTTTGAGAATTAAGCATTCTAACATCTCAAGGGGGATCATTTGAGGTGATCCAAGCACCTGGATCATTTCTGTAGGTGGAGGAACACCATTGTTGCCTTCACTTTGGAGCTTATGCAATTGGAGGTCCATGGAGTAATTTAGAAGGTGTCAAGCGAATCTAAGTGTTCAAACACGTTCCTTAGGTGTAGTGAAGCTATTCAGATGGTCGCAGCTCACCTGTAACTGCAGATTCATCATCCTCCATGTTCACTTGGAGCTCAAATTGAAGGGTCGGGTAGAACAATTCAGAAGTATTCGAGCCAAAATAAACATTCAATTATCATCATTGAGTCCCAAGGAAGCTTTTTGGATCGTTCATACAAGCCCAGACGTTCTCCATCAAGCTCACGACCTCCATTTTCAGAGGTATTTTTTCAAGCTCCAACACCCTCATTTAAGTACTCTTTTTCATATATCTCGATACCAGTTTGTTCATTATCATCAGAGGATTAAAAACACTCTATCATCATTCATTTATTCATCTTGTGCATCATTTAATTTTAAATTTAGGGTTTATGTGTTCTTCGTGTTCATACTGAAATTCTTTAAGTACACTTAGAATAAATAAATTATGAGATCATGATCATGTTCCTCGTTTGAAAACGAGCAAGTTTGATGTCATTTAAAATGGTTGAGAGATGAGAGAGTTCAGAATTCCAAGATGGAGGAGCTAGAGGTTGAAGATGATAATGGTGGTGGCGCCATTTTTTTGAATTCTTAGGTTTAAGTTTAAAATAAATTTAGTGGTAGTTATGTTATTTACGAATTCATCGTAATGGCTCAATGGTTACAGCGCGCGTCCAAAGTCTCCTCATGCCCATAGTCTGGGGTTCGAATCCTCCTCGCCCCAGACTTTTTGATTCTTTTATTTTTCAATGATTTTCAACTTGTTTTAAAATATAACTAACTAAACATACTTCATGATCACCAATTGGCGCTTGGCCCAGTGGTGTTGTTTTGGGTTGAGAACCACAAGGGTGTGGGTTCAAACCCTCCAAGGGAAAAAACTTCTTTTTTAACACTTGTTTTCTTTATTTTTCTTCACAAATTCAACCCATTAATACACCTATCAAATTAATTCATTTTAAATTCATTTTTTGCACACTTGTTGGTTAATATACATATTTTTGATGAATAACTAAAAAAATCACAAAAATATATTATTTATTTGACTTTTTTTAGGTTTAAAATAACATTTTTTTAAGTATTTTTAAATACCTTAAATATAGTTTTCTCTTGATTTTCAAAACCTAATCTCTCATAAATGCTTTAGTGATAAAACCCTAATCATTTAGGTCTTAATTAGGTATAGGCTTTGTCATTATCTCAATTAAGTTGACTTTGGTCAAAAGATTTAAAATGTTTTTTTTCCAAATCTCCGATTAAACAAACGATTAAGGTTCAAACAACAAAACCTTGTATCTTTTCAATCATCCTTCAATTGTTTCTTTTAACCAGTACTACAAAGTACTGGGCCTCTAATAGAGTGTAAGTCCCAACACCTTTTTCTTTTCTTAGTTTGTTTTCAAAAACTGTATTTACAAAATCTCTTTTCTGTTTTCAAAACTTTCTTCTGGTATTTGAAGGGCATTATTCCCGGTGAAACTCTTCAGATACCTATGTGACCTTTGTCCATCTTCACTTCTTCTGTTTTCAAAAACCCTTAACTGTTTATAATAAGTGTTCAACTATTATCAATAAAACAACAAAAATTGTTGTTGAGGCTTTGTACATACTTCTTCAAAGGCCTCCACACCATCCAGGTTAGGCTTTATAGCTTTCAATTTACAGTCTTTATTTAAATTACTGTCAAATATAGAACTATTTATATATTGTTTAGAACTACGTTTGAGTGTAAACCCTAGGACAGTTAAACTATATATATATTATAGGAATATGGCCTAGGATTGAGAATGTCTTCCGGGTGAAGGCTCTTTCCTAATTAGAAATATTTAGTTAAAACCCTCAAGATGAATTATTCCCGGTGAAACATCTTGAAAAAGCCTTAGAACAAAAACTAGGACACATCCACCCAAAGAGGAATTATTCCCGGTGAAACCTCTTACCCATTTGCTTAGAGCCAAAATAAGTTCAAAACCACATAGCTTTCTCTTGTGCTATAACAAGGACCCTCGGTGACCTTCGATTAGCCTCCTCTTGGGCTTTGTACAAGGACCCACAGGCTTCTTAAAAGCATTTCCAGCTTCCTCTTGAGCTTGTATACAAGGACCCATCAGGTTTCTTATAAACATAGGAACAGGTCTTTAGTTACCTTTCAGCCTATCTTGGTGAGTTTCTTCCATTTTAAACCAGACTTTAAACAAGTTAAGTTTGTCTCAATCTCATATTGAGTACACCTTTTGGAATGAGAGACATGGATAGTCTCTGTCACCCTTATCTTCATCAACCTTCCTTAGCAGAGTCTAGGATCCATATTTGCTTATCCTCAGCAAGAGTCAGCCTTAATCTTGGGCTTTAAAACAAGAAGTCTCAACTAGATAATCTTTCTGCCATCTTTCAAAAACCCTGGAAAGGGTCAGCCTCCAAAAATTCATTCTTTCAAAAGATAATTTCCCTAGCTAAGTAAAACCCCTGGAAAGGGTCAGCCTCCAATCTCAGTTAATAAAAAAGATTCAAAACCCCTGAAAAGGTTTAACCTCCAACAAAAAATTAGTTTGTTAATAAATAAATCCTCCGATAAAGTAAAATTCCCCAGTGAATCCTTCATTATTAAGTAGCCACAACCTTGGGCTTTGTACAAGGCAGAAAATAATGTTTTCCCTAGCCAGAGTAGCCAAAACCTTGGGCTTCATACAAGGCACAAATTAATAACTTCCCCAGTTAAAAGTCAGCCACAACCTTGGGCTTTGTACAAGGCACAAATAGAGTCATCCATAGTCTTCAAACTCAGTTTCCTCAGCAGTCAGCCACAACCTTGGGCTTCATACAAGGCACAAAATAGAGTCTCCCTAAGTAGAGTCAGCCACAATTCTGGGCTTTGTACAGAACACCAAATAAAACCCATAAAATAAACACTCTCCAGCTAGAGTCAGCCTCAATTCTGGGCTTCGTACATAACACCAAAACTCATTAGTTTAAATTCTCCCCAGTAGAGTTATCTCTCAATAAGTCAATAAATTAATCAAAAGCCTCAAGCTTGGGCCTCATTCAAGTCATCTAAAAAAATCAAATCTCTCAAACAAAAGATAGACATAGCTCATCTTCATAGGTAGATATTTCTCCTATCTCACCTCAAACAAACCATAATTTTAAACAAATCATCATTTCAAACATTCTCCCATTTAGAACTCGTGAAAGGCATGCTCTGGAAACACACCCAGACTTGTACGACCCTTTCCCTAATTTGGTTGAGAATCTTTTCATTTTAAGAGGCACGATGGCTGTCATACTTGATCAACCAAGTAGACCCCCCTCTTCATGAAACATCATTTTTTTAGCTTTTCTTTCACTTTAAAAATGTTTGTGGTGGAATAGTAGAAATACCTCTCTGTAAAGATTATTTCATGTCTCTTTGTTGTAAACAGAGATTTAATTCAAAGCTTCAACCTTGAGCTTCAAGCAAGGCACCAAAAAATCATTAAAATCCGTAATTAGTTCCCCGAACTACATTAAGCTCTGACTTCCATTAGGGATATGTAGGCATGAGGTTCACAAGGAATCTCAGCGAGCTAATAAAATACCAAAAATAGTCAGTTTGTCTGTCTGTCTTTTTCAAATCAATTCAATTCTCTCTCCTAACACAAAGGAGAAACTTTCCCAATCAATTAGCAGCAAACACAATCACAATGACATAGAGAAGGTTCCCGTAGAGTACTACGGATATATAGGGTGCTTACACTCTTCCCTATGTATAACCGACCCCCCGGACTCTAGAATTTCTAGTCTAGGTGAATTCCCACACTTAGCAAACTCCTAGGGTTAATTTGAGATCTTTTTACCCTCTTGTTATACCCCAAAATTTGCCCGCATCTTTTTTCAAGAAAACTCCAATCTAAAAATTAAGAGTCTCATATAATCATGGATTTTTATTTCAAAAAATATCCTGACATGTGAAATACTTAGTTTTTAGAATTTTTTCTTATACAGTATTTTGGCTTGCAGTTGAATTTATTCTTACGCAAACGCCAAATACTGTTTATTACTTCACACATGCTATTTATTTATTTACAGATAAATAGTACTGACACAATTGGTACAGAGTTAAATCTTTTGCAGGCGCAGAATTAGGAAACTCAGACTGTACTGGTAACAAGTAGATTATTATTATCTTTTGTTTCCCATTAATTTTTGTACTATATTCCATTATTTTCAAAATCTTTTCAAATCTCTTTTTCAAAAAAATCAAATCCTAACTTTATTCTATACATCTCTCTTTTTCCCAACACTATCATACACTTTCTTTCAAATCTTACTTCCACTCAAATTTTCCTTTTGTACGGAATCACTTCATTCCCCAACGTCTCTATCCTTCTTTCCATTCTATAAATACCTCTCATTTTTCCATAAAAATCTCACATCAAATTCTAACTCATCTCTCAAATTTCTACTTCATATCCATCCTTTCTTCTTCCCCGACAAAATGGCGAAGTGGTGGGAAACGTGTTTTCTTATGGTCATCACCATTGCTACGGTGATCATGTCTTTTTTCTGTCTACATAGCCCGGAACACTGTGGACCTGGGATGCTTGCACTCCCAATCATCTACATGTTATTATTTATAGCATGGGTTATTAATCGTCATTCTTAAAATTTGCCGTATTTCTTATTTCTTAAATGTACCGTTTACTCGTCGTACTGTTCAATATAGTATGTAATATTTGTACTGTCAGTATTAAATGTTGTACTATTTGTCATAATGTTGCTTAATTATTCAGATAATATTTTGTGTGTTTTCTGCCAGTCAAATATTCATTTTTCTGTGCATTAAATGATTTTCAGGGTTATTATCGGTAACTTTGCTCGCGTACAGTAAATATTAGTTATTTATTATGTCTGTGTTTTTAACAAGTAATGTAAATAAACTTTAATTTTTCACATAAAACAAAAAAAACAAAAAAAACAAAATTAACTTTGACTGTTGATTTTTCACTCTAACTGCTACATTAATACCTGAACAGTCAGTTGACAGTCAAACTGCTGGCAGTACAATTCTCAGTGTTTTGTACCATCAATCAAATCAATCTTTTACAATTCAAAATTCCAAGATTTTTGTCCTAGAAGTCTTCTGAATATCACATGATTAGTAGAGACTCAACACTGCACAAAAATCAGGTACGCTTAACTGTCTCCTACACAAACAGTCCCTGACTAGGGTTTTCTTGTTTTTACAGGAGAAACAAGTTTTTGAGACCTCAAATGGATTTCATGGACATCCATATATCTCAAAGTACCATCACACAAATTTTCAGACTTCAATTCACTCGGACGCACCGTCAACAGCTCAAACAGTCAATAGACGACCCGTTTGACCAAAAAAGTCAACAGACAGTCAAAAATGAAATTTTTTGTCAACATCCATATTTTGTCAAAAGATTCATCATTTGATCATTGGATGATCATAATTCATCAAGGAAAGATCAAAAATCAACAAAACCCTAAGATTCAAAATTAGGGTTTTCTCCTAAAAAGTCAACTAAACTTTGACTGGCCATAACTCTCTCATCCTTCATCCAAAAAATTCAAACCAAAGCTCATTTTGAAGGAAATTCAATTATCTTTCAAATGAAATTTATCCCATGGTCATTACATTCACCATTTGAAAAATATGAACAAAGACATTACAGGTCATTTTCAAAGTCAACAAAAAGACACTTTTTTCAAAAGGACACACAAGGAGCATCAAAAATCATTTTGACGTGAGACCAAAGACATTGGTTAGAGGACTCTTTGAGGTTTCCAAAAAGTGCAAGATCTCCTTCATATGACAAAAATTGAGGGATTTACACCTTGTTGAAGTTGGCTAAATTTTGGGAAAATGCATAAAACCAACATTGCTCAAAAATGTATTTTTTCCAAATGGGGCCAAGTTTTCATGGTTCAAACATGTTTTCCATGATATTATGGGCCTCCCACGACCAAGACAAAGCCCACACCATTTTTATCCATTTTTGGCTTAATTTTATCTTATTTTAAGATTAAATAAAAAGGAAAAATGGAAGGATAATGGATAGCTTATTTTCTAAGCTAAAGCCACCAAGGAATCTTCAATTATGCAGCAAGGAAGATACAAGGAAAGCCTAGAGCAAGAGTGTGGAAAAATCAAGCAATGGTTGCTTGAATTTTAAGCTTGAAAGTCAAAAATTCAACAAAGACAATTAAGGCTTCTTAGCTTAGTTTTTAAGCACAACATAGCCTATATAAAGGCTATAACACTTCACAAATAAAAGAGCACGAAATTAGAGCCAAACTTCTGCTTGTAACACACTTGTAATCACTTAATTTTTTCAAAGAAACTTGAAATTCGAATTTTAAGTTTAAATCATTTTCAATACAAACTAAGCATTCAAACATCTTCCTCAAGCATCACTGAACATATTCCTATCATTTCCAAGTCTTGAAACTCACTGAACCAAGTACTACAGGTCACGATTGGTTCGAACTAGAATCAACTTGTATCTCGTAATCCACGCATGCTTAGCAAGATGTAGACATATATTTGAACTTAGTTTGATGTGTAGATCATTTCTGGAAGTTTAATTGAGTTTTGGATGCTTGTACACGAATCTACCATTTTAGGGTTTTCTAGTTCAAATTTAGGGTTTTTAGTTAGAGCCAAAATTAGAACAAATTAAGGGCATGGTTGAATTCAGTGGAATAAGACGAATTGAATGGACCTATCGCGCCTAATTTCTATGCACGTTTACCCCTGTTCGCTATTTTTGCAGATTTAGGGTTCATCAATTACAGCGCTTTTGCATAAAAGCGCTGTTAAAAGTGGTGTTTGGAGGTTGAAGACGAAGACGTGTCCTCACCCCATTGGTTCACACGCGCGCGTTTTTTTAAATTTAATTTTTCTAATCCAGTGTGCTGCAGGTATATCACGTGTCACACGCCTTCAGGCCTTCCACCATCTGATTTCATTAATCTCCTCATCCAACGCTCTAGCCTTGCCAGTCCATGCTATAAACTCTATAACCCACCACATCTGATCAATGCTTATTTATTTTTCTATTTTATTTTAATTTTCTTGTAAAATTAATTAAAAATAGTTTCAAAAATCCAAAAAATACACAAAAAATATTTTTAAGTTTCTAAAATAATATTTTATTTTCTAACATAAAAGTATTTTATTTTTCTTCATAATTTCAATATTTTGCATAATCAATTAGTTTATATTTATATATTTGCTTTTTAATTATTTTAACTAATCAAAAAAAATCATAAAAAATTTGTTCTTCATATTAAATATTGTTTATATATTATAAGCTAATTTTGTACATATTTTGAATAATTTTCCCTTTAAGTTTTAATTATTTGTGTAATTATTTGCATAATTATGTGTTAATTAACTTAATAAATTTCAAATCAATTTCAAAAATTCAAAAAAAATTAGTTTTGTTTTAAAATTAATTAGCAAACATTTTGAACATATTTTGAACATAATTTTTAGGTTCAAATTTAATTTCCATCTTTTCCTCATTTTAATTAAATTAATCATGCATTAATCATAATTAAAATAAATCATAAAAAATCCAAAAACATTTCTTTATTTTCTTGCTATTTAAATTCCTAGATAAATGTATAGGTTGTCAAATCTATGTAAATAGACGTAGTTTACATTTCCTGCAAATCGATGTAATAGCGTAGATTTACTTTCCGCATTTTACATTTCCGCATTTTAAATTCCAGCACATATAAACTGCGTGTATGTCAAAGATAAAATTGAACCGTTAGATCACTAACTCCAAAATTCTACTGTTTCGAGTACAAAATCGAACCTTTTGTTTGTATCCGGTGAAAGGATAGATTTTTAAAGGAAATAGGATAAAGACCTTACAACTCAGGGTAGACCTCCTAATTTGCTTGCTCAAATCAAAACAAACAAAATTCTCATACACTGTTGTTTTTCAAAATAAAACTTTCCAAAAAGACAATACTTTGTATATATCCAAACAAGGATCATTACGAAGTTAACGTTCTTTTTTTCAAAAAAACATCTTTTGAAAGATAAAAAACACTTTGTATACATCCGCACAAGGATCATTACAAATTCAATTTACAAAGGTATTTGAAACCACATATGAGCATTTTAAAGCAATTGAAAAGTGATCGAAAAAAAGTGAGCTAAGCAAACTAAAGAGCCCATGGATAACCATGGATACAAAGGGTGCTAACACCATCCCTTTGTATAACCTACCCCCTTACCCAGAATTTCTTAAAGGTCTTTTTTCTGTTTCTTTTATAAACCTTTCCTTAATTGGATAAAATAAAAGGTCGGTGGCGACTCTCTGAATTTTCAAAAATGCAAAAGCAGAAACAATAAAAAGAGTCAGTTCACGTATCTCTCCGCGAGAGGTATGGCCGAAAACGGAGGTCCACACCTCTCCTATTCGTTAGGACAATTAAAAAGTCCGTGTGATATCGTAGGAAGAACTGAAACAAAATTCATCCCGCCCCGGGCGCATTCTCCTTCCTAATTTCGCGTGAAGGGTCTAGTGTGCCGTCCTCCCAATTGAAACGGGGAGGTAAAGAAAACGACACCATAGAAAAATGGCGACTCTGCTGGGGATATAAGTGTTAAAAACCTTGGTTTTTATCCAAACCAATGGTTGACCTGTTGCTGGTCCAGCCCCAATGAGGAATTAGGGATGCCAAATTCCCCCTCAAACAAGAGAGGTCCTGCCTAACCTCTGTGTCATTTCATGTGTTTGCTGCATTTATACTTGTTTATTTTGTTTTTTCTGTATCGGGAAAGGGCTTGATTCCCCCTTGAGGTGAGAAATCCTATACCCGGATTTGAGTGTAACATAAGATAGGATGGAGGATGTCTTCTCGGTGAAGGCCCTCTAATCTTGGTTTCCAAATCTACTCTTGGGATTTGCCTGGCTGGTTGTGATTAACTGCGCCAATGCATTCTGAGACTGATTTGTACCAGGAGGACCTAGAAACACATTAACCCCACTTAAAGCCTTTTTTAGGACGTAGAGCGGTGATTACGAAAGTAATTGTCACGAAGCTACTACACTCAGAGAAAACTCTATTACAGATACCAATCAACGTATCTTTAAGGTTGAGCAAAAACTCTGAGACCCCTAGAACCCGTTCTACAGGTACAAAAATCCTTATCCTTAGTTTACCCTGGGGCGAGGTTTGCGTTGTGACTCCATGACCCCTATACCCTTCTACACCATGTTTGTTTAAAAATCTTGTGTGTGCATTCATGCATTCATGCATTCATTCATAATAATTAAAACCAAAAAGAGTCTTTTTCGAGTCGTTTTTCAAGGAAACTAAATAACGAACGTTTTGAACTTCATAGAAAGAGATAAACGGAGAAAGGACTTAAGGATCTATATCATGGATTACGGAAGAAAGAGAGCTAGGAAATACACCTTCAAAATTCCTAAGGTCGAGGAATTGGAAAAGCTCGGAAAACTGGTGGTCAACCCCCAGGCTTTCAAGGAGAAGTATGGAAAACTTCTGCATCTTCTCAGCACTAGCATTGTGGATGGGATCCTTCCCACTTTGGTACAGTTTTACGATCCAACGTATCACTGCTTTACCTTTCCAGATTATCAACTCATGCCTACGTTGGAGGAGTACTCTCGTCTGATTGGAATACCCGTGTACGTGCAAGATCTGTACTCCGGTTTGGAAAAGAATCCTGACGACATTATCATTGCAGCAACCACTCCTTTGAACGTAGTCGACATCAGAACTCATATGGTGAGTAGAGGAGGAATTCAAGGATTACCCTCCAAGTTCTTGCTATATCAAGCTCGGTACTTCGTCAGCATCCAAGATATGAGTGCATTTGAGGAACTCTTGGCTTTGCTTATTTACGGATTGTTTTTGTTTCCTAACATTAACGATTTCGTCGACATCAACGCAACTAGGATATTCTTGATTGGAAATTTAGTTCCAACCTTGCTTGCGGATGCTTATCACTCTGTGCATTCAAGAAACCTGCAGCGAGGAGGATTAATCACATGCTACATACCGTTGCTATACGAATGGTTCGTTTCGCACCTGCCAAAGTCTAGCACTTTCTGGAACATGAGGGATGGCCTTTACTGGTCACAGAAAATCATGTCTCTCACTCATACAGACATTGATTGGTGTAGTCCTGACAACGACGAAACCAAGATCATCTTCAGTTGTGGAAGTTATCCCAATGTACCCCTTATTGGAACTAAGGGAGGAATCAGTTATAATCCAGCTTTAGCCCGTCGTCAATACGGCTATCCCATGAAAAATATACCAAGTAATATTCAATTGGAGGGTCTGCTCTTAAAGAACATCGACGACAATGGTAACATGCTGAAGAAAGAAATTATCCAAGCCTGGCGTCTTGTTCACACAAAAGGGAGAAGATTGTTAGGAAAACATCTTTGCATCTCCCTAGATCCTTACCTTCAATGGGTACGCGTCAGGGCATTCAAGCTCAGGATGCCATATCAACATCAAGAACCTATTCCCCTAAGGGAACCAATTTACCTTTTCTCCACCGATGTTAAAAAACTGCAAGCGGCATTAAACAAAGTATGCCAAGAAAGGAATGCTTGGAGAAACAAGTATCGAATCGTCAACACAGAAAACGTTGAGATTCAGAACATCCTAAGAAGGAAGGATGAGTTACTTGAAGTACTCGATCGACAGGTGACACAATCATCACTTTCTCATCATATCCCTCCTGCTTCCTGGATCATCGATCAACTCACGTCAGAGAACGCTCAGATCAAGAAACAGAAGAAAATGTTAGAACGTGAAGTCGGCTCTTCATCCAAGTTTTAGAGTCCTTTCTCTCAGTTTCTCTGTATTTCCTTTTTCAAAGTGTGTAAAAAACGGCGTTTTCGCTTAATTAATAAAAGTTTGATGTTTCATAACGTAATTATGGTGTTTCCTTGAAAAATAATAACTTAATTACACATCATGCATCGCTTTAGTTGTACGCACTGACACGAGAATTGTCGCGGATCTAATAGTCACTTTCTTTTCTCCAGAAAGAGAGGAGGAGAAGGAGGTGAACCAAGACTTTCAAGCTGTCTCATCCATACAACACTCGTTCAAGTCGCATGAAAAGAATGGATGACTTTGAACAAGAGAATGGAGAACTCAGAGAAGAGATTACTACTCTCAAAGATACTGTTGAAAGGCTCAATAGTATGGTAGAAGCCCTGGTAGTTGCGCAGAATCAACCAACGCCAGAAGAACCGCAAAGGACTGTGGTTTCCAAGATTGTTTATACTCTTATTCCTCAGTATACCATGCCGCCTGATCGACCTTGGGGCATGCCGTATAACTTTACTCCAGAAGGGTACATACCTCCAACTTCTGAAGTTCCAAGAGTCACAATGGATATGCGTCCACCGGAGGGTTACAAACCTCTGGAAATTGAAGTTCCAAGAGCAACGGCAATGGGTTTCACACAACAGAATGTCGAGATACCAAGATCTGCTGTCAAGGCTTCTCCACGACCATTTGTGCATACTTTTCCTCCACCGGGTGGACAAGTATATCATCACGCTCCAAGTGAGGACGCTGGCGTGTATGAAAGATTGAACGAGTTCCAGGAACAGTTTATGCAAATGCAGAAGGAGCTCAAGACTCTCCGAGGACAAGATCTATTTGGAAAGAATGCTGTAGACCTTTGTCTGGTTCCAAATGTTAAGATTCCTCACAAATTCAAAGTACCAGAGTTCGAGAAGTACAAAGGGAATTCATGCCCACAAAGTCACCTTGTGATGTACGCTCGAAGGATGTCAACTCAGACTGATAATCAACAATTGCTCATTCATTATTTTCAAGATAGTCTGACTAGTGTTGCACTCAAATGGTACATGAACTTGAACAGTTCAGAGATTCGTACTTTTCGAGACCTCGGAGAGGCCTTCGTCAAACAGTATAAGTACAATCTGGATATGGCTCCCGACAGAGATCAACTCCGGGCCATGACTCAAAAGGATAGAGAAATCTTCAAGGAATACGCTCAGAGATGGCGTGAAGTTGCTGCTCAAATTTGTCCACCACTTGAAGAGATAGAAATGAAAAAAATCTATCTCAAGACTTTGAGTCCATTTTACTACGGACGAATGGTTGCAAGTGCACCAAGTGACTTTACAGAGATGGTAAATATGGGTGTACGTTTGGAAGAAGCAGTTCGAGAAGGACGTTTGAACAAAGAACCAGAATCTTCTGTTGGTCCAAGGAAGTATGGAAGTTCTTTCTAGAAGAAAAAGGATCAAGATGTCAGCAATGTCTTGCACAAAATCAGAAAGAGGTTCCAACCTCAGGTTGCAACAGTAACTCCGGTTGTTAACTCCGTGCCAACTTATCAACCTCAGGTTTCACAACAACCACTTCAACAAAGGTCGCAGCAACCTCAGCAGCAGGTTCGACCTCCAAATTTCAACAACAATCGGGTTTCAAGGTATCCTGCTGTCGCACGCTCGCGAAAATAGACAGAGTCGCCACTAATATATTTATCCCAAAGAAGGAAAGGAATATCAGAAAACCTATAATAAGGAAAGGATAAAAAAAGTTCTTGCGACCAAAGATCGGGTAAGAAGTCGGTTACGCAAGGGGAAGGTATTAGCACCCTTCACGTCTGTGGTACTCCACAGGATCCGCTTATGTTTGTTCTATTCTAAGGGTGTATAAATCTAAAGCTTAATGCTAAGGGAATGCATGCAAATGAAAGAAAAAGAAACACGGGGAAAAAAAGGTTTATAAATAATTGTGCTCGCTTAGGCCCCACGATCTAATGCCTACGTATCCTTTTCAGGAATCAGAGCGCCGTAGTTCGGCTCATATGTTTTTGTTTGTTTTTGTGTTTTTTAGTTGAACAGTTACATTCGCACTCCGCTGCTCGACCTCTAGAGTCTTAAGCTGGGAATGGAGCGGAAATAACGTGTCCGTTTAGGAGAAAGAATTCCCTGAAGGCAAGAGAAAGAATGCCTCGGAGGCGAGAGAAAGAAGAGAGAAACTTGGTTTGTGTCTTTTAGATGTAATTCCATGATGAACAAAGCCCAATACAAGGCTTCGCACCAATTCATTACTTTGATTTAGGTCTGAGCCCTTATTAAGTGTTTTGAGTGTTTTTTGGTTGAGTGTTTTTTAAGGGAATTTACTTTGCGATCCTAATCACATAAAAATGTATAATGATCGAGAAGCAGATTAGGGAATGAATCCCACTCACTTCTATCCCATTATGTAATGTTCGAGAAACAGATTAGGGAATGAATCCCACTCATTTCTATCCCATTAGTTAATGTTCGAGAAACAGATTAGGGAATGAATCCCACTCATTTCTCTCCCATTAAGTAGTGACAGAGAAACAAATTAGGGAATGAATCCCACTCATTTCTATGCCACTAAGTGATTGAGAAACAGATTAGGGAATGAATCCCACTCATTTCTCTATCACTTTCTTAATGTGACTCGCATCTCTATTTGTTAATGTTTTAATGTTGAAAGAGAAAAAGAAGAAGAAAACTAGCCTAAAATGAAGTAACTAGCCTAATGTTGAAATGAGAACTTCTAAGTCCTAATGTTGTCATGGTTTCTACCTAAAGTTAGGAATAAAGGAGACATGAAAATTAAAGTCACAATTATAAGCAAAGATTTAGAATGGTACAATGGTACAAAATCACACATGAGCATGAAATAACAAGTCAAAATATAGTACAAAAATGAAATAAAATACTACTATTTTTATGTTGTTTTTATATAAAGAAAAATGACTAAAACAATTAGCCTAAAACTAATATTTTTGTGAACATTTTTATATGACAAAATTATGTATTGAAGTCTAAGGATTAGTAAGAAAAATTAGCAATTTAATTACTCAAAGAAAATGGTAAAAAACTAATAGAACCTAAAAATATTAATGGAAAACAAAATTACACAGGGGGTGCAAAGTGAAATGTGTGATGTGATTAGCAAAGGCACAGGGCCCATCCAGATCAAGGCCCAGGATATTTTTGTTGTTCAGATTTCTTAGCATGTCAAGAAACTGTGGCGTGATGGGCCAATGGGGGAAAATGTATGGCCCGAAGGAAAATTCGTTTGATCCATTTAACTACCATTTATTTCAGATTTATGTTGTTTTGATTCAAATTAATCCTATATTAAAACAACTAAACTCAATTAAAACAATTAAACTTAATTAAAGAATTAATTAATCCTAAAAACGAACGAAAAGGGGGAGTAGGGTTAAGTTAAAGTCACGTTCAGACTCCCAGATAAGGGTGGCAAAACGGGCCGCCCGCCCCGCCTTATGCCCGCCAAAAAACAAGCGAGGCGGGCATGCCCGCCAAGTAAAATGGGCATCAAAATCATGCCCGCCCCGCCAAATGGCGGGTTGGCGGGCGGCGGGCTTACCCGCCTATTTTTATTTATATTTTTTTAATAGATTAATATGTTTTTTTTACCTTTTAATTAAACTTTTCACTTATTTTTTAAAACAATTTTTTATAAAAGTAATTTTTTAACAAATTTACTCTAAAAAATATTACATATATTTATAAATAAATGTGTAAAATAAACCATCAAGAATTGCAATTACTAGAATTAACTAAAAAAAGAGTGAGTTTTGGAGGAGGAGCGGGTTTTGGCGAGCGGCGGGCTTTGGCGGGGCGGGTATGGCGGGCGGCGGGTTTTGGCGGGGCGGGCTTTGGCGAGCGGCGAGCGTAAAATCCCAACCCAACCCGCCAATTTTTGGCGGGTAAGCGGGCGGCCCGGCGGGCCCCGGCCCGTTTTGCCACCCCTACTCCCAGACTAACTCTCTTTCTCGTTCTCGTCTTCACTCTTTCTCATACGTTACCGGAAATCGCTCCGCCGCGCCGGAGGCGGCGGAGCTCACTCAAACTCAAAATTGAACATACCAAAACGCTCTTCTCCACTCCATCTCTTCCTAATTCAACCTAGTTTCAACCAATTCTAACGCAACCTGTCTTAATCGACGCGAGAGATAAACCTTAGGTCTAGGAAAAAACGAAATTAGACGCCAATAATTGCAAATCATGGAGCAAGATCAAGGGAGAAGTAATCAGAGGACAATGATCTTCGGTATGGCATCAACAACAGCGTAAAAGAGATGAAGAAAGTTGGAGGAGTTCGCGTTTACCTACCGGAGTCAGTCCGGCGCTCCTTTGACGGCGTCGACTTGGAGAAATAAACGCGAGGAAATCTTCACTTCAGGTAATGTTGATTCCTTTCATTCTTGCGTATACCTCTTCTTCTTCTTTCTCCGAGTTTCCGAGTTTTGAGTATTGAAGCAATGATGATGAAGGCTCGATGATTTCTGCAGATGTATGTTGAAGACGAAGATGGATTTCGAAGCTTGAAGGTTGAGTAGAGGTTGAAGATGAAGCAGGGTGAAGGGCGTGGTTCAGCTCAACTTCATTCAGAGCCTGATGATTGCTCTGAGGAAGCTTAGCGAGGAGCTCTTTGTGTGGGGAATAGGAATGAAGATGATGGTGATGAGAGGAAAAGCATAATGGTTCTGTTGAGAAGTGGGATCGAAGAGATAGAAGAAAAGTTTCAGAAATGATGAATGGTTGAGAGAGAGTCCAGAGAATGGTAAAGATGGAAGTGAATTGTGTAGGAGAATGATGAAGAGAGTCTCATATATATAGGTGTGTTTCTCTCTTTTGCTTTTCTGTTATGATCTGTCTCTGTTATTCTGGTTCTGAGTTTGTTATTCAGTTATAGGTGTTATGAAAGTTAGTTATAAAACTGTCTTTCTGTTACAAAAGTTGGTTAGAGGTAGTTAGAGGTTAGTTTGAAATAGGTTAGAAGCTGTTAGAAATTGGTTAGTTGGTTATGACAGTTAGTTTGTTAGGAGGTTAGTTAGAATCAGTTGGGGACTGTTATGGCTGTTATATATGTTTGGAAGTTGGTTTCTATGTTAGTTATGGATATTCTGTTAGGACAGTTTAAATGATGGTTAAGGGTTGTTAGGTTATGTAACTGAAATATGTAGTTGGTTAGAAGTTAGGAGAATATACTAGGGTGAATATAGTTTAGAAAAAGTTAATTAGTTTAAAAGGGTTTGATGAATGTTGGTCAAGTATAGTAAAACTGTAGTAAGTTAATATAGGCCGCTGCATTGAACTTATAGTGAACTAGTGTATGTGTTGAATAATGATGTGTGAATTGAGATTGACTAATTTGCTTGGCTATGTATGTGTGCGAGGTTGATTGTGTATGGCTGGTATGGCAAGGTTAGAGTCATGCTGGCTGTCATATAACATTGAATGAAGTTAGTCTGAACCGAATATACGTGTGTGTGATGGTTAATAATTAAATGTTAATATATGGTATTGAATTAAGGTAATGGTGAAGCATGAATGAGAGGTAACTTAAGTTGGGAATTCTGCTTGTGTAAGGTAGTTGTAACTTGAACTAGACTATTCCAATCTGAAAAATGTTGTAGCTTTTCCTTTTTTTCTTGACTGCACAGGCTTGGTCTAATATAGATGTAGGGATTGTCATTGTGTGCGACTGGATTTATTTTCTGAATTTTTCTGTAGTTGAATTGATTTATTCTTTTGACTTATGCAGAACCGGCGTGAACTTGTGCAGGCGACTTGGAAGTTAATGGTCCTTTTTTACAGCGAGTGGCAGAATTTATGCAGGTATGGTTTAGCTTGGCTTATTTGTTAATTTAACATTCTTGATTCAGTAAGTTGTTGAGCTGTTAGAACCGGTTTGGACTGTCGCTTTCAAATTTTGTTTGAACTGCAAGGCACGAACAGTAGCGGCCAATCCAACTTGAATGAACCACATCTGTTAGAACCTGATGCAATGTTTCAGCATGATCTTGAATGTATGAGTTGTTTTGAAATTGCCTTGAACTGAGGTTACTTGTACCTGATTATGCAGGTTTACGGTACCATGGTGTGTCAAGGCATATGAAGCAATTCTGGAGTGCTTTGAAGTTTGAAGTGCAAGAGATGGAAGTGCACCAACAAAGATGATAATGAGAATATCTTGGAGAATAAGTTTAGGGGAGAGAAGTTTAGAGATAGGTGACATGTAAGTTAAGAAGTGACTTGGTCAGTTTTGGATTGTTGATGTTGATTTTGTTTCTTTGAATCTCTGCTGCCTGAGATTGTTTGAAATCCTTTAGGAATACATACTGTAATGAGCTGTTAGAAATAATACTTGTGTTGAACTGCCCAAACTCTTTGAACAAATTTCCATGCTTGCTTTTAGTACTGATTGTTTGATAACTTGTGTACAGGTAGTGTTAATGTCTTTAGGAATACGCGAAGACGGATCTGTTTGGACACTTGATAATTCACTGATGGTGTACAAGTTTGAAGGTCCGTTTTAAATACGGCATATAGATAGCAAGCAGAAAGATGAAGTGAAAACAACATGGTGAAGATGTATCACTTAGAATAGCTTTGACACGATCTTTTCCTCATTTCTGTTCTGTGTAATCGCCCCAATGTGTAATGGAATCCCTGATGCGGATGTAATTTATTTGAAATTTGAATGGCAATTTATAAAAATAGAATGAAGTTATGGAAGTGGTTTGATAGCTGTAGTGTATGCTGGGCTATTTTCTTTGGATTAGAATAAATTCAGAATGTTCACTAATTATTTAGAGAAATAAACTCTAAGCCACGAACTTCATTTGGTTGTTTAATTAATGATCCATGAAAGCCATCTAATTAAGTGTCAAACCGCCTTCTTTTTCATGACAAATAGACGAATAAATAAACTTCATTCCAATATTCCTTTGACCTCTCTATCATCACACGGAATAGGGAAATAAACCTCAATCCATGTTCCAGGAGAACTTTAGTTGAAGCAAACTTGCAAAAGACAATGAATTCACCATAAGACCTTTGATCCCATGTCTCAAATTACTTCATGAATGGATGCAAGGTTATGTACATGACCTATGGAAGTATGCAGATGAATGAGAAACATAAGCCGATTATAAATAAATTAAGATGGGCAAATTTTGGGGTGCAACACCTGCCTTTGACCCCGTACCAATGCCGTATGCGGATTTATTTCCAACACTATTGGCTAAAGGACTCATTCAGACAAAGAGCCCTCCAAATCCTGCGAATGAATCATCACATTGGTTCAAGGCTGACCAATCTTGTCCCTATCATCAGGGGGCACCAGGTCACAACATTGAGAGATGTCTCAATTTCAAGATCGACGTTCAAAAATTAGTGAAGAGTGGAATGCTATCCTTCAAAGATACTAATCCTAACGTCCAGGCAAATCCGTTGCCACAACATAAAGAAGCTTCAGTGAATCTGATAGATCAGCACCCCAATGTCATTCAAATCTACGATATTCGTCAGATAGGGGAGAATCTTGTCAAGATGCACGCTAGACAAGCTAGATACGGTCATGTACCACCTCACAACTACTTCACATGTGAAATTTGTCCAAAGAATAATCAAGGATGTGCTGTAGTTCAAGCTGCATTACAAGAACAAATGGACTTAGGATGGATTCAACACATCCGAGTCAAAACTGAACACGACATCAACATGGTTCAAGGATGTCCAGGAGAATACAAAATCTACCAAGTTGAAGATCTCAAAGGATCGGTAGTCATGTTCCATAAGACTTTAAATGGACTTGCCTACTTTGGAACGGATTTCCATCCTTACAGTAGATGCAGAATCTGTCTAAGAAATTCACGAGGAAGTTTGCGCGTTCGCAACGACATTCAGAAACTAATGGATGAAAATACCATTACAGTTCTTGCCAACAGAGAAGATGAAGAAGTCTTTACCGTATCTCCTCAAATTAATCAAGATGAACCAGTGCAAGTTAAGTATGACAGCAGGAAGACAGCAATTACTCCGTTAGTCATCTACTTACCAGGTCCTGTACCGTATGAGTCCAGCAAAGCTATACCGTACAAGTACAATGCTACATTCATTGAAAATGGTAAGGAAATACCATTACCATCTGTTGTCAACATTGTTGATGTTAGTCGAGTCACCTGAAGTGGACGAGTCTTCAACAGAACAACAGAAAATGTGGAGAAACCTTCGGAAGAAGCACCACACAGACAAGACAATCATCCGACCAATGCTGTTCAAGCGAAAGAAAATGATGAGATCTTGAAATTAAGCCAGAGGAGTGAATACAACATTGTAGACCAGCTACTACATACTCCGTCTAGGATATCTGTTCTCTCCCTACTATTGAGTTCTGAAGCTCATAGGGAAGCTCTACAGAAAGTTTTGGAACAAGCTTTCGTAGAACCAAGTGTTACTGTAGGACAATTCAACAGTATCATTGCCAATATCTCCGCAGGAACTAACCTGAGTTTCTGTGACGAAGATCTTCCTGAAGAAGGAGTGGACCATAACCTTCCACTTCACATCTCAGTTTGCTGCATGGATGATGTACTCACAGGAGTCCTAATAGACAATGGATCCTCTCTCAACGTCATGCCAAAATCAACATTATCAAGATTATCTTTCAAAGATTACCCGTTAAGGGACAGTCACGTCATCGTGAAAGCATTTGATGGGTCGAGGAAGTCAGTTTTTGGAGAAGTAGATCTTCCCATAACTATTGGACCTCAGACGTTCAAAATTACTTTCCAAGTTATGGATATCCTGGCACAATACAGTTGTTTGCTTGTTCGCCCATGGATTCATGAGGCTGGGGCAATTACTTCAACACTTCATCAGAAACTGAAATTCATTAGAAATGACAAATTGGTAACCGTATGTGGAGAACGAGCTTTGATCGTCAGTAACCTGTCATCATTCTCCGACATAGAACCAAAAGAAGTCACTGGAACTAAGCTCCAAGCACTTTCCTTGGATAAGGAAAAAGAAAAGGAGAAAGCAGCGTCTATTTCTTCCTACAAAGATGCAATCCAAGTTGTAAAGGAGGGCACTACCAATGGTTGGGGGCACATTGATATTCCTACCAACAACAAGAACAAAACAGGAGTTGGATTCTTTCCAACATCATCAAAAGCTATTCCAGGGATTGAGGTAGTTCTACCAATTCAAGAAACTTTCCGCAGTGGAGGGTTTCTTCAACCTGTTCAACAAACAGTCAATACCATCGATACAGAAGACACCGATGAGAATTTTGAAGTGGAATGTATGTCCTACCTCCTTGAGGCAGGATACATATCCCTATCAGAGTCTGATTCACCTTGCTGTTATCCAACCAAAGGATCTGAAAGTAAGACTCAACCAAGCAGTGATGAAGTTACAAACAGCTTCACCACCAGAAGCCATGGTTCATCAGAAGAAGTTACTCCTATCCCCGAAGAAACTTTGGATACATTAGGAGAACCAAGCGGAAAATTCGACTACATGGTGAAATACTCCGCACCTGAAAGTTCAAAAATATCTCTTGAAGACATTGTTCCAACTGGATGGAACATTGATTACGAGTACCTTACTCAGCCAAAAGAGATATATAACCCTTTCTATTCATCATCAGCGTCTGGTGAAGTAATCATTGAGGATTATTTCCCCAAGTCACCCTCTGAGGCTGCTGATTTAGAGTTCACATACCTAGTCAATGCTATCTTGGGAGAAGAGCAAGATCAAGATACAGAAGAGGAGGATCTCGAAAGTGTCTACGACAACGAGTCTCTCCATTCAGAGGATTGGAAGTTTCCTCAAAAGAAAGTCCGACATACTCCACTTGGAAATGGGTATGCTCACACTGCTCAGTCTGCTGAAGTAGAAGAAGATCGTCTGAGTGTTGCAAAGACAGTGGTTGGTAAATGAAGACCTACCAAAGGCCAACTTAAGCCTAAGGTTCCAGATTACCTAGTGCACAATGGGGTTCGCCACTATTGGACTGCTGTTGAAGTTTCAACTATTGTTCGCACTCCTAAGTAGGAACTTTCACCGTTATTTTGTCCTCTCACCATAGCCCAGGGTGAAGAGATGTTTCATAGGGCTTTGCATTTTACTATTTCTTAGGAAAATGTCCCTCTTTGCTTCGCCCAAAGCAATAGAGTTTTGTTTTATAGGGTCTTTGTTTCAAGAAATGACTCTCAATAAATAAAAATTTCATTTTGTTCCTTCGTTAGTTTTTCCTTTTTCTTTTTTCGGAAATTGGTAATCCTAAAAAACACCCTTAAAAATATCAAAAATCATTAACTGCATACACCGAGTCTTCCCTCGTTGTCTAAATAAAACTTATCACACATATGCAGATTAATCATAAAATACCCCGTTGGAACGTACGATCGTATGACTTCTCCAAGCTTTTAGTTTCCTGTATTCGAGGCAGAGGAAGAAGAAGACGAAGAAATATCAAAGGAAATTTCACGATTACTTCAACAAAAGGAAGAGGCCATTCAACCATACAATGAGCCTCTAGAGATCATTAACCTCGGTTCTGATGGAAACAGAAAAGAGGTTAAGATTGGAGCTTCGCTCAGTTCAGAGATCAGAGAGAGTTTGATACAGCTGCTTGAAGAATTCTCATATGTCTTCGCTTGGTCTTATCAGGATATGCGAGGGTTGAATAACAGTATAGTGGAACATCACTTACCACTAAAAGCAGAGTGCCCTCTGGTCAAGCAAAAATTGAGAAGGACTCATCCGGAGATGGCTATGAAAATCAAAGAGGAAGTTCAAAAGCAAATCAACGCTGGTTTCCTCGTTACTTCAGAATACCCTAAGTGGTTAGCCAACATTGTTCCCGTTCCAAAGAAAGACGGAATAGTCTGCATGTGCGTTGACTACAGAGATTTGAACAAATCTAGCCCTAAGGATGATTTTCCGTTACCACATATTGACATGTTGGTTGACAGCACAGCAAAATCCAAAGTTTTCTCCTTCATGGATGGATTTTCGGGATACAACCAAATCAAGATGGCACCTTAAGACATGGAGAAAACAGCTTTCATCACCCCCTGGGGAACATTCTGCTACCGCGTTATGCCTTTTGGACTAAAGAACGCAGGGGCAACTTATCAAAGAGCCATGACTACACTTTTCCACGACATGATGCATAAGGAAGTGGAAGTTTATGTAGATGATATGATTTCCAAATCAGAGAATGAGGAAGATCACCTACAGAATCTGACAAAGTTATTTCAATGCTTACGGAAGTTTCAGCTTCGCCTGAATCCTAACAAGTGTACCTTTGGTGTCTACTCAGGAAAACTCCTTGGTTTCATCGTCAGCAAACGAGGAATTAAAGTAGATCCAGACAAAGTCAAGGCAAGTCAAGAAATGCCTTCACCCAGAACCGAGAAACAAGTTAGAGGATTTCTTGGACGTCTGAATTACATCTCGAGATTCATATATCTCATGACAGCAGCTTGTGCTCCAATTTTCAAACTTCTATGGAAAAATCAAAGTTGTGTCTGGACAGACGATTGTCAGAAAGCGTTCGACAGCATTAAGGAATACCTGCTCGAACCACCCATTTTTCTCCTCCAGTGGAAGGAAGACCTTTGATAATGTACTTAACCGTCTTAGAAGATTCAATGGGTTGTGTCCTTGGACATCAAGATGAGACAAAGAGAAAAGAGCATGCCATCTACTACCTGAGCAAGAAATTCACTGACAGTGGATCCCTCTACTCCATGCTCGAGAAAACTTGTTGTGCTTTGGCCTGGGCTGCCAAGCGTCTCCGCCAGTACATGATTCGACACGCTACTTGTTTGATCTCCCATATGG
Organism: Vicia villosa; assembly: GCF_029867415.1. Classification (NCBI taxonomy): domain Eukaryota; kingdom Viridiplantae; phylum Streptophyta; class Magnoliopsida; order Fabales; family Fabaceae; genus Vicia; species Vicia villosa. The sequence continues at coordinate 99,066,503 of NC_081181.1, read as the reverse complement.
ATCCAATCAAGTACATCTTTGAGAAACCTGCTTTAACTGGGAGAATTGCCCGTTGGCAGATGTTGTTATCAGAATATGACATTGAGTATCACGCACAAAAAGCCGTGAAAGGAAGCATTCTAGCTGAGCACCTGGCTCACCATCCACTCAATGGTCAAGAATTAACCAGTTTTGACTTTCCGGACGAGGACGTTATGTACCTCAAGATGAAAGATTACGACGAGCCACTACCAAACGAAGGACCTGAGATAGGATCCCAGTGGGGCTTGATCTTTGATGGAGCTGTCAATGCTTATGGACGAGGAATTGGGGCAATCATTGTTACACCTCAGGGTACCCATATTCCATTTACCGCCAGATTAACTTTCAAATGCACAAACAACGAGGCCGAATATGAAGCTTGCATCATGGGTCTCGAAGAAGCCGTGGATCTAAGAATCAAACACTTGGATGTGTACGGAGATTCTGCTTTGGTCATCAATCAAATCAAAGGAAAATGGGAAACACGCCAACCTGGGCTAATCCCTTACAAAGACTACGCGAGAAGATTGTTACCATTCATCGACAGGGTAGATTTCCATCACATTCCTCGTGAAGAAAATAACTTGGCTGATGCTTTAGCCACACTTTCTTCCATGAATAGGATAAATCATTGGAATGACATTCCTCGAATCGATGTCATGCGCCTGGATAGGCCCACTCATGTTTTCACAGTAGGAGCAATCATCGACGACAAACCGTGGTATCACGACATCAAAAACTTTCTTCAAAGGCAAGAGTACCCTCTTGGGGCATCAAAGAAAGATAGAAAGACTTTGAGAAAGTTGGCTGGCAGATTCTTCGTGAATGAAGATGTTATGTACAAGAGAAATTTCGACATGGTTCTGCTCAGATGCGTTGACAAGAAAGAAGCAGAAACACTCATGAGAGAAATACATGAAGGTTCCTTTGGTACTCACACCAACGGACACACCATGACAAGGAAAATACTGAGAGCAGGATATTATTGGCTGACGATGGAGTCAGATTGCTACCAGTATGCAAAGAGGTGTCACAAGTGCCAGATCTACGCCGATAGAATTCATGTGCCACCATCTCTACTCAATATACTCTCTTCCCCTTGGCCTTTATCCATGTGGAGAATCGACATGATTGGAATGATTGAGCCAAAAGCGTCCAACGGATATCGCTTCATCTTGGTAGCCATAGACTATTTCACCAAGTGGGTCGAAGCAGCTTCGTATGCAAACGTCACAAGACAAGTTGTCGTCAGGTTTATCAAGAATCACATCATCTGTCGCTACGGCATTCCTAGCAGGATAATCGCAGACAATGGGTCAAATTTGAATAACAAAATGATGAAAGAGCTTTGTGAAGAATTCAAGATTGAACATCACAACTCATCTCCTTACAGACCAAAGATGAATGGAGCTGTAGAAGCAGCTAACAAAAACATCAAGAAAATCATTCAGAAAATGGTCATCACCTACAAAGATTGGCATGAAATGCTCCCGTTTGCTCTTCATGGTTACCGTACATCTGTACGTACTTCGACTGGAGCAACTCCTTTATCCCTTGTATATGGCATGGAGGCAGTCCTACCCATAGAGGTTGAGATCCCATCAATGAGAGTCTTGATGGAGGCAAAATTAACAGAAGCCGAGTGGTGTCAAAGCAGATTCGATGAATTGAACTTAATCGAAGAAAAGCGCATGACAGCTTTGTGCCACGAACAGCTATATCAACAAAGAATGAAGAAAGCTTTCGACAAAAAGGTTCGACCTCGCACAATCAAAGAAGGCGACCTTGTACTCAAAAAGATTCAATCTTTTCTCACAGATTCGAGAGGGAAATGGACTCCCAATTATGACGGCCCATACGTGGTCAAGAGAGCTTTCTCGGGAGGAGCCTTAATACTCACGACTATGGATGGAGAAGAGTTCACTCGTCCTGTAAACGTCGACGCAACCAAGAAATACTTCGCCTAAATAAATAAAAGAACAGCTCGCTAAGTTGAAAACTCGCAAAGAGCGACTTAGGCAAAAAAGAGTGTCTCGGTGAATCGAAAACCCGAAAGGGCGATTCAGGCAAAAGTTAGAGACAAAAAAAAATATAATCAATCCTGGTAGACTTAAAACCCGAAAGGGATAGTCTACGCAAAAGTTAGGGATATATGGCGAGTAACTGTGTTCAGGACAAACTTGATCATTCGAAGTCCATAGAGGAGTATTCATCATTAGTAGGTCATCTTCTACGAAGCACGAATACAACGCAGTTCAGGGTGGAAGGGAAAGTTAGCTGTCGTCACGTTTCATCGTATCCCTTTTCCCAAAAATTACCAATTTCCAACTTTGTAAATGCTCCATGGAATCAAGCATTTGGCTGGTTACCATTCAATAAATAATAATTCGAGCCTTGTGCCTTTTCTTTGCAAATCAAGTCTTTTTTCAGTTTCTTAAAATGCGTTTTAAGTTTAAACAATCATTTTCTTGAAACAATCGTTTTCATAAAATAAAATGAATTTACTTGCAAAAATAAAGGTGAAATTTCTTTCTAAGGCTTACATACAATGGGAAGAATGCAAACAGTTGCTCCGAGAACGGTTGAGACTCCAGGAACCAAGATTTCCCCATGAGGTCGCTTTGGGAACATCTCCCGATGACGGATCTTCACTTCAAAACATTTCACTCACTTCAAACAGCGGGCAACCGGAGTGCAAACTGCAAAAAGAAGACATCTTCAGATCATCACAAGATTCAAGTCGTTTCATAGGATTTCACATCCGCGATAATTCTATTCACATTCACTTTACATTTTATAATCATCATAATATTCATGCATGTCTCACATCATAATTGCATAGTCAGCATAGTCTAGTTAGGCTTTGATCATGTTAGTACCCAAGTCATTAAGGCGTATACTCGAGTTCCCCCTGTGAGTCGTGGAGAATTTTTCTTCTTCAAGATGAGGGTTCATACGCAAAGATCTCCCCAAGCAGGTTAACAAATGGTGGTCTTCCAAAGAAATATGTTTTGTTTACTTTGAGAATTTTAATGTGCTTAATGCAAAGTGGTGCTAAGATAATAAATTCATCTGGATCCCCAAGTGTTAATGTGTTGGTATTGATAAGTCCAAAGGATGGGAAATCTACCTTGACTCTTAATGTCAATTGTTGGCTTCTTAATTTGGTTAGACCGTTTCTTTCCTTAGCTTTTATTTTATGCATTAGGTTAACCTCTTCATCTCCTCCCACTTCTTAGATTTTCAAAATCTTCTCCCTTTTTCCAAAATATTCTTATGTTTGCAACCTTTTCAAAACCTTTTCTTTAAAAGTATCTTTTGCCCTTAGTGGCTTTTTTCTTTAAAGTTTAGACATTATTAATTGTCGAAACGAGTGGTTATACCCCACGATTTTGAAATTGATTGATATAATGAGATCTTTTCCGCGTGAGAGAGCTAGTGGCATACTCGTCGATTTTATCTGAGTTGGAGCCCTTCTTTCATTTTCGATGCAAAGAACTTGTTTGTTCTCATGCTCAAGATCAATGGCTGAGTATTTCTCTCCGACGACGATAAAGTGTTTATTCGTTTTTTTTAAAATGTTTTCCCTTTTAAGCGGAACTACATTAGCTCTGACTTCTCCATTGCACCGAGGAGGTATGTAGGCACAAAGCTTAACGCTTTGCCGAGCTTATTTTAAAAATAAAACAAACCCCTTTTTAGCACACACGACACAGATTTTCAAAAAGGTTCCTGTGGAATACCACAGATATGAGGGGTGCTTAAAACCTTCCCCTCATATAATCAACACCCGTACCTGAGATCTATTTCTTGTTTTTTTTAAAAACAAAACTTTGGGTTTTACGTTCTTTTCCCTTTCCCTTTGGAAACAATAAAGCGCGGTGGCGATTTTAAACGAAATATTGAGTCGAGTCAATTAATGGCTTCGATCTCAGATTTTCCCCGCTACAGAAAAATGGCGACTCTGCTGGGGATCCAGTTTTAAGTGTGTTAAGCCTATTTTTGTTTATCTGTGTGTTTATCTGTATATATTGTTGTGTGCTTTGTGTGTTTATTTTCTTTTTTTCTTTTTGGTGCTCGATGGTTCCTCTGTGATGAGACAAAGTTCTAACCCGAACTTTGGTGAGTAACTTGAGATAGGAGGTGGTAAGACCAATAGTCGCATGTCAGGAGCAATCCTTACCATGAGCGTCATATGGTGGAACCCCAATCAGTGGAGGCCTCATGGAAGGTAGTAAAGGTTGTTACGAACCATCGTGATAACGCTATTACTTTCAATAGTGAGTGTCCGTAGAAGCTGAATGGCCTAGAACCTTTTTAACCCATCTAAGCCTTTTTAGGATGTAGTGCAGAAACAAGATCAAGTACCAATTTGAGCTTGTTGTCATGCGATACTACGCTCAGACGAGGTCTTTTTAGGCATGTTATTGGCGCCCATGAGCAATTGTGCATGCCGGTAATATCCGATAGAAGATTGAAAACTCTGGGAACCTTTGTAGAACCCGATTGGCAGGTACAAAATTTCCTCGAACACACCTTGTGGTATGGGTAGACCCATGGCTCCATGCTCGTGACGTCGAACCTTTGAACCTGGACTGTGTGATTTTGTGTGATTTAATGTGATCTTGTGTGCTCTTGATTGTGATTGATGCATAAACCATGCATTCATAAAATGTCCTTCATAAATGGTTTTCAAGGAACTTAGAGACTTTGTTTGTAAACATCACAGGTACCATGGATCAAAAGAGAAGCATCAAGAAGTACACTTTCAGAAATTCAAGTGCAAAGGAATTGAAAGAGCTAGCAACTTTGGTTCCTAATCTTGATAACTTCAAAAACCGTTATGGGAAATTGATCTCTATCTTGAAGGCCAAAGTGGAAAAGGAGATTCTTGAGACTCTTGTACAGTTTTATGACCCGGTTTATCATTGTTTCACCTTTCCTGATTATCAGCTTATGCCCACTTTGGAGGAGTATTCTTATTGGATTGGTTTTCCAGTTACTAATGATATACCGTTTAGTGGTCTGGAGAAAGAGCCTCAGGTTGATGAGATAGCAGAGCTTCTTCATTTGAAGATATCAGATGTGAAAGCAAACATGACCAAAAAAGGAGGAATTTGGGGGTTGACTTCTAAGTTCTTGATTGGAAAGGCTTCTATGTTGGCTAGTAAAGGAAGTATGATTGCTTTTGAGACATTTTTGGCCTTGCTCATCTATGGTTTGATACTCTTTCCCAACATTGACAACTTTGTCGATGTTAATGCTATTCGGATCTTCATGATTGGGAATCCCGTTCCTACTTTGCTTGGGGACACTTATCATTCCATTCACTATAGGACTGATAAGAAAGGTGGACTTATCAACTGTTGCACTCCTTTGCTCTATAAGTGGTTTATTTCACACTTACCTCAGGCTAAGAATTTCTTGAACATTCCTGATGGTCTCTCATGGTCTCAGAAGATCATGCCTCTTACTAATGGGAATATCCATTGGTATAATCCTGCTTATGACATTGGTGAGATTATTGATAGTTGTGGAGAATTCCCTAATGTACCTCTTCTTGGTATACAAGGAGGAATTACCTACAACCCCATTCTTGCAAGGCGTCAATTTTGCTACCCCATGAAGGAGAGACCCGCTAATATTCTTGTGTCAGGAATCTTCTATCTTAATCAAGATGGAAATTCGGATATGAGAAATCGGTTTGTGCGTGCTTGGCACCATCTTGATAGGAAGAGACATTTAGGAAAGAAACAATGTGTTGCTCTCAAAGACTATACTGATTGGGTTCAAGCTAGAGCTCACACGTTTCAGATGCCTTATTTACTCGAGGAGCCTTCTCTACTCATTACTCCACCATTGTCTTTCACTACTCCTGTTGAAAGTAGTGAGGAGCATCCAGAGCTCCTTGCTAAGTTGAGAGCGGAAAGAGATGCTTGGGAGAAGAAGTTTCATGCTTCTGAGTTTGAAAATAAAGAGTTGAAGATACATTTGAAAGAAAAAGATGAAATGCTTGATATCCAAGATGGTTTGTTGATGGAAAAGGATGATCAAATTCGTCATCAAGAAGAGCTACTTCAACAACATGGTGAAAAGCGAAAGAGACAACAAGAAGATTCAGTTGCATGGAAGGAAGTTACTGATAAGTTGATGGCCGAGAATGCTCATTTGAAGGCCTTTTATGAAGATGAGTTGGAGAAGCTCCGTAGGAAGCTGTAGAGAGGAGTTGGATCTTCGTCAGAAGTGTTCCCTTCTAGTTTTTAGCTTTTCCTTTGTTTTGTAATTTTGGATCTTTGAATCCTTTTGTAAGCTTTTCTATTATTAATGAAGATTTTGTTATGTTTTTGCTAATGTTTACAATTAATGTCTTAAAGTTCCTTGAAAACCAATAATAAAAATCATTTGCATTGCATTTCATGCATCATTCTGCATTTTGGTCTTGCTTCCGAGAGTATTCCCGAGGTCTTATTCAGTGTTCTTCATACAGAATCAAGCTGTCTCACCGGTATAATACTCGAGCTAACTGCAAGAAGAAAATGGAAGGTCTTGAACAAGAGAATCGTGAGCTACGTGAAGAGGTTGTTACTTTGAGATCTGGTGTGGAACGTCTCACTGCTCTAGTTGAGACATTGATGGCTGCTCAGAATCAGAATCAGAATCAGAATCAGGTTCCTCCTCCCAATGCCCAAGATCAGGGTCAGACCACTGTGATTTCTGAAATTGCTGCTACAACCATTCCTGCTGTTCCTGCTGGTGCTACTCAGCAACGTATGCCTAATGGATATCCCTGGGGCATGCCTGAAGGTTATTTGTCTGTTCCTAAGATGACTCGTCCGTTGACTCCTGTTATGGTCAACACATCTCCTATTGTTCATACTGGTCCTTTTGTCCCAGAGCCCATTTATGATGCTGCTCCAAGTGAAATTCAAGACAGAATAGATGGTTTCCAAGATCAGTTTGAAGAATTGCAGAAAGAAATGAAAGCTCTCCGTGGGAAAGAACTGTTTGGAAAGAACGTGCATGATCTTTGCCTTGTTCCCAATGTGAAAGTACCTGCTAAGTTCAAGTTACCTGAATTTGAGAAGTATAAAGGAAATTCCTATCCTCAGGAACATCTGGTGATGTATGTAAGGAATATGTCCACTCACACTGATGATCAACGTCTGTTGATTCACTATTTCCAAGACAGTTTGATTGGAGTTGCTTCTAAGTGGTATATGGGCCTTGATAGCACCCATATTCGCACTTTTAATGACTTAGCTGAGGCGTTTGTGAAGCAATACAAGTATAACGTGGACATGGCTCCTGATAGGGATCAATTGCGAGCTATGAGATGGCGTGAGGTTGCCGCCCAAGTGATTCCTCCGATGGAAGAAAAAGAGATGACTAAGATTTTTCTGAAGACTCTTGGTCCGTTTTACTATGAGAAAATGATTGCAAGTGCTCCTGTAGACTTTACCGAAATGGTGGGTATGGGTGTCAGGTTGGAAGAAGCTGTGCGAGAAGGCCGTCTGGTTCGGAATGACAATTCGTCTGGTGGTGCGAAGAAGTATGGTTCTTCATTCCAGAAGAAGAAGGAATCAGATGCTAATGATGTTTCTCATGGGAGGAATAGTCGATTTAGAAATCAATCTCAACAAGTGGCGTCAGTAACTCCTGTTGTGAATTCAGTGCCTGTAGCTCCTGTTAATCAACAACCAGCAAGGCGGAATCCGTATCCTCGAGTTAATATTGATCCTATCCCCATGACATATACTGAACTGTATCCTGCACTAATTCATAAGAAGTTGGTTCAACCAAGGTCACCACCCCCTAATCCAGAGAAACTCCCTTGGTGGTACAAGGCTGATGCCACTTGTGCTTTTCATCAGAATGCTCCTGTGCATGACTTAGAGAATTGATGGCCTTTGAAGAATGAAGTTCAGAGATTGGTTCGTTCTGGTATGCTTTCCTTCCGTGATATTGGCCCTAATGTGAAGAACAATCCATTGCCGACTCATGAAGCGTCTGCTGTGAATATGGTATACGGGTGCCCTGGGAAGTATAAGATTTATCGTGTGGAACACATCAGAGGATCATTGGTAGAGATGCATTCCACCCTGTGTGAGTATAGTCATTATGAGCATAATCATGCCGCTTGTAGGATTTGTTCAGTCAATCCTCGAGGATGTTATATTGTGAGGAGAGACTTACAAGAGATGATAGATCAAAGGCTCGTTGAGATTCTGAGGGATAGAGATGAAGATGATGTCAATGTGATTGAACCATGCTTTGAAATCGCGGAATGTGTAGAGATTGGTTATTATGGCAAAGCTGTTGTAGAACCTCTTGTGATATGTTTGCCTGGATCTGTACCTTATAGTTCTGATAAAGCTATACCTTACAGATACAATGCCACCATGCTGGAAGCTGGAAAAGAAGTCGAGATTAAGCCTCTGTCTTCTGTTGAGAATATAGCAGATGTTAGTAGAGTGACTAGAAGTGGACGAGTTTTTACTCAATCCCAAGCAGTTGTGGACGTCCAGAGGAATCCTACTCAAGTGCCTGTGAACAATAATGATGCGACAAAAGTGAATGCTGGGTCATCTTCAGGAAAGGAGATGGATGAGATTTTGAAGCTTATCAAGATGAGTGATTATAAGATCGTGGGTCAGCTAATCGTACTCCATATAAGATCTCTATAATGGAACTGCTGACGAGTTCTCCTGCTCATAGGGATTTTTTGATGAAGATACTTGATCAAGCTGTGGATCATGATGTGACGCTAGATCAGTTTAATGGGGTTGTGAGTAATATCACTGCATGTAACAATTTGAGCTTCAGTGATGAAGATTTGCCTGAGGAAGAAAGAAATCATAATTTGGCTTTGCACATCTCTGTCAGTTGCAAAGAGGACTCAATGTCTAATGTGTTGATCGATACTGGTTCATCGCTGAATGTCATGCCAAAATCCACTCTTGCTAAGCTGTCTTATGGTGGCACACCAATGAGATTTAGCAATGTGATTGTCAAGGCTTTTGATGGATCGAAGAAATCAGTGGTCGGAGAGGTTGATTTGCCTATTGGTATTGGACCGTTTGTCTTCAAGATTACTTTTCAAGTGATGGACATCTTTCCTGCATACAGTTGCCTATTGGGACGCCCGTGGATCCACGAAGCTGGGGCCGTTACTTCAACTCTTCACCAGAAGTTGAAATTTGTGAAAGATGGAAAAATGGTCGATGTGAATGGAGAACAAGCTTTGTTGATTAGTCATCTCTCTTCGTTCCGTACCATAGAGGCTGATGAAGTAGTCATTGGAACTGCATTCCAAGCCCTGTCTGTTAATGATGAACTCAAAAAGGATGAAGCTTCCATTGCCTCCTTCAAAGATGCTCAGCTGGTGGTTCAGAATGGACATTCAAGAGTCTGGGGACAAGTGGTGAGTCTGCAAGAGAACAAGAATAGAGCTGGTCTGGGATTTTCTGCCTCAGACAAGTCTGTGATGAAGCTGAATCTGCTTTTCGTCCTTATCAGGAGATATTCCATAGTGCTGGGTTCCTACATCCAAATCCTCCAGAGGTAGACGCTATTATTGAAGACGAATCAGAGCCAGAAGTGCCAAACTTTGTGACCCATGGAAATATGATTAAGAACTGGATCACCATTGACATTCCTGAGTGTACTTGTAACACCCTGGATTTCCGCTTACCCCACAGGGCTTCCGGCCTACCAAGCATGTCACCAGCTTAATCAATAATCCCCCCTAGGTCCGCTTATCGGCTGCCCAGGAAATATTGTTTTTGCCTCCCGCAGGAATCGAACCATGTACCTAGGGGATAAGTACATATTCATAGCAATTCCTGCTACCAATTGAGCTAGTTAGCTCAATTGGTAGTGGGAATGGAATGAACATGTACTTGAACCCCAGGGTACAGGGTTCGATTCCCACGAAAGGCAAAAACTCTACTAGTGAGGGGGGTAGAGAAGTTCGTGAGGTAATAGTGCCGGGAACGCCGAAGGCTCGGGCTGTTACAGTACTCATGCTTCAAAGTAATTTCCTTTTATGTTTTTCAAAATCCTTTCATTCTGCCCAAGATGAAAGTCAAGTTGTTGGGGCTTTTTCCTGTTTGTTTTAAACATTAAAATCATCAATAAAAGTCATTTTGTTTCTGCATATACATGTTTTTTTATCTTTTTGCTTTTTCTGGAAAGTGGTAACACAAAAAACCTTAAAAAATGTTTTCATTTGCCATAATCTGCACGATTACATGTTTGCATATATCTTTCCTTTTCCTGAAATAATAATCATTTGCGCAGATTAATCTATAAAACTGTTGAAAGTAATGACCCTGCACCCTCTCCTAACTTCGAGTGTCCTGTGTATGAGGCGGAAGAAGAGAGTGATGAATGTATTCCTGATGAGATTTCCCGACTGCTTGAGCACGAGGAAGACACCATTCAACCATATAAAGAGTCATTAGAAGTCATCAACTTGGGTTCTGAAGAGGATAAAAAGGAAGTCAAGATTGGGGCACTGCTTGGTCAAGATGTTAAGAAGAGGATGGTAGAGCTTCTTAAAGAGTATGTTGACATTTTTGCGTGGTCCTACCAAGATATGCCTGGGTTGGACACATATATTGTGGAGCATCGTTTACCGTTGAAACCAGAATGTCCTCCTGTCAAGCAAAAGCTAAAAAGGAGTCATCCTGATATGGCGGAAAAGATTAAGAATGAGGTCTTGAAGCAGATTGACGCAGGTTTCCTTGTCACTTCTGTATATCCTCAATGGATTGCCAATATTGTGCCTGTTCCGAAGAAAGATGGAAAGGTTCGCATGTGTGTTGATTATAGAGATTTGAATAAAGCCAGTCCTAAAGATGATTTTCCTCTACCTCACATTGATATGTTGGTAGATAGCACGGCAAAGTTTGAGGTTTTCTCCTTCATGGATGGTTTTTCAGGATATAACCAGATTAAGATGGCACCTGAAGACATGGAAAAGACAACCTTTATTACGCCATGGGGAACGTTTTGCTACAAAGTAATGCCTTTTGGGTTGAAGAATGCTGGCGCGACGTATCAGAGGGCCATGACTACTCTTTTCCATGATATGATGCACAAAGAAATTGAGGTTTATGTGGATGATATGATTGCCAAGTCCCAGTCAGAGGAATGGCACATGGAGGATCTTTTAAAATTGTTTCAGCGTTTGAGAAAGTATCGTCTCCGCTTAAATCCAAACAAATGCACTTTTGGTGTCCGTTCCGGAAAATTATTGGGTTTCATTGTCAGTCAGAGAGGAATTGAAGTAGATCCTGATAAAGTTAAAACAATTCAGGAAATGCCAGCACCAAAGACTGAGAAACAAGTGAGAGGTTTCCTCGGACGTTTGAATTATATCTCCAGGTTCATTTCCAATATGACTGCTACTTGTGAGCCAATCTTCAAGTTGTTAAAGAAAAATCAGGGATGTGTGTGGAATGAAGATTGTCAAAAAGCTTTTGACAACATCAAAGAATATCTGCTTGAACCTCCCATTTTGCTTCCTCCAGTTGAGGGAAGGCCTTTGATTATGTACCTCACAGTGCTTGAAAATTCAATGGGATGCGTGTTGGGTCAACATGACAAGTCTGGTCGAAAAGAGTATGCAATATACTACCTTAGCAAAAAGTTTACCGAGTGCGAAACAAGATACTCGTTGCTTGAGAAAACTTGCTGTGCTTTGGTGTGGGCTGCTCGCCGACTGAGACAGTATATGTTGAACCACACCACCCTATTGATTTCCAAAATGGATCCAATTAAGTATATATTTGAAAAACCTGCGTTAACCGGAAGGATTGCTCGTTGGCAAATGTTGTTATCAGAATATGATATTGAATACCGAGCTCAAAAAGCTGTGAAAGGAAGTGTGTTGGCAGAGTACCTCGCTCACCAACCAATTGATGATCATCAATCTATCAAAATGGACTTCCCAGATGAAGATATAATGTATTTGAGAGCTCAAGATTGGGATGAGCCGTTGCCAGAAGAAGGGTCGGATCCTGAATCCAAATGGGGTTTAATTTTTGATGGAGCTTCTAATATTCATGGCCATGGTATTGGTGCCATTATTGTCACTCCGCAAGGTTCACATGTTCCTTTCACTGCAAGAATATGTTTTGACTGTACAAACAATATTGCTGAGTATGAAGCTTGCATCATGGGACTTGAAGAGGCCATTAATCTGAGAATTAAGATTCTTGATGTTTATGGAGATTCTGCGCTTGTGATTAATCAGTTTAAAGGAGAATGGGAAACTCATCATCCTGGTTTAATCCCTTACAAAGATTACGCCAGAAGGTTATTGACATTCTTCAACAAAGTTGAATTCCACCACATCCCTCGAGATGAGAATCAGATGGCTGATGCTTTAGCCACATTGTCATCCATGTACAAAGTGAATTTCCATAATGAGGAACCTCATATTACAATCAGACGTCTTGATATACCTGCTCATGTATTCGCAGTTGAAGAATCAACAGATGAGAAACCTTGGTACTTCGATATTAAACATTTTCTTCAGACCCAAGAGTACACACTTGGGGCATCAAATAAGGATAAGAAAACTTTGAGGAGATTGGCTGGCAGTTTCTTCATCAATGCGGATGTTTTGTATAAAATAAATTATGACATGATTTTACTCAGATGCGTGGATAGACACGAAGCAGACATGTTGATGCATGAAATTCATGAAGGATCTTTTGGTACCCATGCCAATGGACATTCGATGGCTAAAAAGATGCTTAGAGCAGGTTACTATTGGCTGACAATGGAATCTGATTGCTACAAGTTTGTAAAGAAGTGTCACAAATGTCAAGTGTATGCTGACAAGATTCATGTGCCTCCGACACTTCTTAATGTTATTTCTTCTCCATGGCCTTTCTCTATGTGGGGTATTGATATGATTGGCATGATTGAACCCAAGGCTTCGAATGGACATCGATTTATCACTTGGCCTTTGCCCGTTATTTGCAATCTTATTTCTTTCATATCTCTCAAAATATCATTTATTGTTGATAATAATTTTTGAAACAAAGAGAAAATTGATTTCAACAAAATCTTTTTTTGAAAAATATAAAAGAAGTTTTGTATTGATTCATGAGTGCATTACAAGGAATGGATATGTTGATGTAATCATATACAAAAGGGGAAGAATATATCCCACTTAATGTACTTTTGGCCTGATTCGAATATGATGAAGAACTCAATTATTTTTGTTCTCTCAGCTCCAATGTTCCCTCAGTGTTGGGTAGCATTTATTCTGAGGCCATCAAAAGTTTGTAGCAATTTCTGCTCATGTTGTGGAGGACACCTCTAGTGTTCAGCTTGAGACATTGTTTGATTATGTACTTTATCTTTTGAGTTACTCCTTGTGCTAAGTTTTGGCAGCATATGCATCATTAACATGCATCAAAAACAGTCATGCATTCACGTTTGTTATCATGAAGTTTATTGTTAATCAGATTGCTCTTCCATTTAGAGTGTCTTTAGGCAGAAAATACTCAATATCCTTGAAATCACCACTGAATTTGTTTCTATGTGGATAATATGTTTCAGTTATTCTGTTCAGATGCTTACGAACAGAAATCTAGTGAGTTTTTCCCTCACTTGATTCGGTCTTATTTGGCAGCTTCCTTCCATTTGGCCATGGATTGAATTTTGGTCACTGGATGATGAATGTTGAGATTATGCATTTGTGTTTGCACTCTCAATCTTTGAAAGAAAAAGCAAAGTATTATTGATTTCTCTTCACTGTCAGTGATACGACGGGGCATCTCTTTTCACCTTCAGTGGAACGTTGGTGTATTTTGTTATATCTTCATCGTCAGTGGTACGCCGATGTATTTTTCTTTAATAACTTCAGTGGAACGTTGGTATGTGTTACCGTCAGTGGTACGGCGGTACATCTCTTTTTCTACCTCAAGTGGAACGTTGGTAGTTCACCGTCAGTGGTACGTCGGTGCATCTCTCTTCACCTTCAGTGGAACGGTGGTGTATATTGATTATATCTTCATCTCAGTGGTACGTCGATGTATTTCTCTTTAATACCTTCAGTGGAACGTTGGTATGTGTTATCGTCAGTGGTACGGCGGTACATCTTTTTTTCTACCTCCAGTGGAACGTTGGTATGTGTTATCGTCAATGGTACGGCGATACATCTCTTTTTCTACCTCCAGTGGAACGTTGGTAGTTCACCGTCAGTGGTACGTCGGTGCATCTCTCTTCACCTTCAGTGGAATGTTGGTGTCTATTGATTATATCCTCATCGTCAGTGGTACGTCGATGTATTTCTCTTCAATACCTTCAGTGGAACGTTGGTATGTGTTATCGTCAGTGGTACGGCGATACATCTCTTTTTCTACCTCCAGTGGAACATTGGTAGTTCACCTTCAGTGGAATGTTGGTGTATTTTGTTATATCTTCATCGTCAGTGGTACGTCGATGTATTTCTCTTCAATACCTTCAGTGGAACGTTGGTATGTGTTATCGTCAGGGGTACGACGGTACATCTCTTTTTCTACCTCCAGTGGAACGTTGGTAGTTCACCTTCAGTGGAACGTTGGTGTATTTTGTTATATCTTCATCATCAGTGGTACGTCGATGTATTTCTCTTCAATACCTTCAGTGGAACGTTGGTATGTGTTATCGTCAGTGGTACGGCGATACATCTCTTCTTCTACCTCCAGTGGAACGTTGGTATGTGTTATCGTCCGTGGTACGGCGATACATCTCTTTTTCTTCCTCTAGTGGAACGTTGGTAGTTCACCGTCAGTGGTACGTCGATGCATCTCTCTTCACCTTCAGTGGAACGTTGGTGTATATTGATTATATCTTCATCGTCAGTGGTACGTCGATGTATTTGTCTTCAATACCTTCAGTGGAACGTTGGTATGTGTTATCGTCAGTGGTACGGCGATATTTCTCTTCTTCTACCTCCAGTGGAACGTTGGTAGTTCACCTTCAGTGGAACGTGGGTGTATTTTGTTATATCATCATCGTCAGTGGTACGACGATGCATTTTTATTCATATCATCAGTGGAACGATGGTGTGTTCTCTGTTAACAAAGATAGGTATTCAAATTCCCTAGTGAAAGAGGATGCATATTTTCCCATCCCCAGTGAAAGAGGATGCATATTTTCCCATCCCTAGTGAAAGAGGATGTCCCCTTTTCTCATCCCTAGTGAAAGATGATGCTTTAACCTCTCTGGCGCGAAATGCTTTCCCCAGTGAAGTTTCTTTTCCCAGCAAAGTTTCGTCTCTCCAACAGAGTCTTATTTTCCCCAGTGGAATTCTTCCCACAAAGACATTTTGTTTTCCCCAGTGGATTTCCTTTGCCTCCCTAGTGTTTCCATGTTTCATCATCATCATATGCATTCATTAAACATTGCATTGCATCTTAGGATCAAAAATTGTGTGTTTTATATATTTAAGTTTCTTCAATCTCGTCAAAACGAAGATTTGCAATCATCGTATCTCTGGATAGAAGAAACTTAAATAGGGGCATCTGTCATACCCCAATTTTTTACCGTAAAATCATGCATCAATTGCATATTAATCATTAATCAAGAGCTTCACTTGGAAGTTTTGTTTGTGGTGTTGCACTCACCTCATCAATAAGAGGGACCATCAAGCACCAATGATTGTTTATCTTGTATGCATATTATACTAACCCAAATACCAAAAATATTGCTTTGTTTCTTTGTATGCTTTTGTTTTGTAGGTACTAAGCCAAGACATCCATAAGCAAGGCATTTTCCACATTTTTGACAGCATGAAATCGATTTCCCTCTTGGGTAAATCGATTTCCCTACATCAATTTTCAACAAAATCACATTCTGGACAGCATGAAATCGATTTCCCTCCTGGGTAAATTGATTTCCCTAGTGTATGTTGCGCCAAATTCTCTTCTGGAACAGAGTGAAATCGATTTCACTCCTGGGGAAATCGATTTCCTTGAGGCGAAATTCAAAAAAAATAGAGAGGGAAGCTTGATTTGATTTTGGCACCTATTTTCTTTGACCTTTTTTGTCATTTTACCAATTTTCCACCTCACCAAAATAATTCCCTTCATTAATTCCTTTTTAACCTCATTTTACCATTTTTTACCATTCAAATGCCATTTAATTACCAATTAAACACAAGTTAATTAACCAAGAGCAAATGACCAAATTGCCACTACTCTTGCTATCATCCTATAAATAGAGGTCACTACTCTCTCATTTCTCAAGCTTGGAGAGCCAAAAAATTGCTTGCAAATTCATTTCTCACCCTTTTCCAAAACCCTCACCCAAAGTTCATTTTCATAGAATTAGTGAGATTCACATTGAATCTTGCTAATTTTGAACTAAACCTCCTACATTTCACTCTTTTCTTTGTTTGTTCATCTCCAAATTTGAAGGATCTACACACTTTGTGCTTGTTATTGAAGCTACTCCAAGACTTTTGTTCAAGAAGTGGTAATTTGCTAAATCCATGATGTAGATCTTTATTGCTTGTGTTCAATGCATCTTTGATGCTACATTGATGATATTTGCTGGTTTTGTGATGGAAATTTCATGCTCAAGTTGATGTGTGACCATAAGGTGTTTGTATATTTGTTCAAATCAAGTTTCATGCCTTTAAATGATGTTTTTGCTGAAATTTACACTGATGAAATCGATTTCCTTAAGGCTGAAATCGATTTCATGCTATACGTAACTTGTTTTTTTTGAAAACTACACTATGGAAATCGATTTCCCCCTGCATGAAATCGATTTCCTGCTGGCAGAATGTGTTTTTTTGCCTTTTTTATGCTTGTTTTGGTTTCCTTCTTCCTCCACTTCATTAATATCATTGGATCTAGGATGTTGATAGGTTTGAAATGACCAAATCCATAATATTAGATGAATGATATTAATGATAGTGTGAGTTGATTTTACTTTATGCATTTTATCTTTTTCTTCTTCTTCTTTTTCTTTTGATCGATGAAAGTCTTAATACCTTGAGAATTCTTATGGATTCTTGGTAAAGACTAGATCGTTACCTATTTTCTTTTCGTGCGGTATTGCTTTCGGAGAGTGATCTACATATCGTTTCTCTCGCATGCATTAGCACATAAAGTTTTGACCGGCCTCATTGTAGGGTGATTTCTACATAAATCACTTGGCGATCTGCTTAACATAGCGCAATATTTCGTGTCCCGAATCATAAAAAAGATCAAATATGAAAGAGAATTGTATGCGGTTGATTTAAGACTTATGGAGGTTTATCGTGTAGTCGCTATGATTTTATCAAGCTTCTGATAAATGTCCATTGAATTTAAATCAGAGTACATCCTTCACTCACCATCGATCTTCATTACTAACTTTGATAACATACTTGACAAGTTTCAAGATGGTTATCTTTAACATCTAACAATTGACTTTAATTTCCGCATTTTATTATATTGCTCTTTATATTTCTCGCTTTATCGCTTTATTTTATCATTTCATCATATTTACATTCAGCTATTTTCTCTTTGTCCATTTGGACACTATGTTTATGTTTCCGCCATTTTCTTTTTGTCCACTTGGACCATACTTTACTTTTATGCTAAAACACTAATAAACAACCAAAATCTAAAAAACACATAAGGCGCTCTTTCGGACTATTGGTTACTATCCCTAGCATTTCGGAGATTCGGATTTATGGACTTAGTGCCTCTGGACCCTTATTCTGTTATTACTCTGTGGTTGTTCTGTCTGTCTGGCATTGGATTGTTGTCTGTTTGTGTATGCAGGTATTTCCTTGAAAGTCCTTGATGGTTAATTCCAAGGCATTGAGATAAGGATTTTACCCGAAAACAGCCATTACTCTGCCCGATTTTCGTCAGAATTTTAATTTGCTTAATGCAAAGTGGTGCTAAGATAATAAATTCATCTGGATCCCCAAGTGTTAATGTGTTGGTATTGATAAGTCCAAAGGATGGGAAATCTACCTTGACTCTTAATGTCAAGTGTTGGCTTCTTAATTTGGTTAGACCGTTTCTTTCCTTAGCTTTTATTTTATGCATTAGGTTAGCCTCTTCATCTCCTCCCACTTCTTAGATTTTCAAAATCTTCTCCCTTTTTCCAAAATATTCTTATGTTTGCAACCTTTTCAAAACCTTTTCTTTAAAAGTATCTTTTGCCCTTAGTGGCTTTTTTCTTCAAATTTTAGACAATATTAATTGTCGAAACGAGTGGTTATACCCCACGATTTTGAAATTGATTGATATAATGAGATCTTTTCCGCATGAGAGAACTAGTGGCATACTCGTCGATTTTATCCGAGTTGGAGCCCTTCTTTCATTTGCGATGCAAAGAACTTGTTTGTTCTCATGGTCAAGATCAATGGCTGAGTATTTCTCTCCGACGACGATAAAGTGTTTATTCGTTTTTTTAAAAAATGTTTTCCCTTTTAAGCGGAACTACATTAGCTCTGACTTCTCCATTGCACCGAGGAGGTATGTAGGCACAAAGCTTAACGCTTTGCCGAGCTTATTTTAAAAATAAAACAAACCCCTTTTTAGCACACACGACACAGATTTTCAAAAAGGTTCCTGTGGAATACCACAGATATGAGGGGTGCTTAAAACCTTCCCCTCATATAATCAACACCCGTACCTGAGATCTCTTTCTTGTTTTTTTTTAAAAACAAAACTTTGGGTTTTACGTTCTTTTCCCTTTCCCTTTGGAAACAATAAAGCGCGGTGGCGATTTCAAACGAAATATTGAGTCGAGTCAATTAATGGCTTCGATCTCAGATTTTCCCCGCTACAGGGACCCAAAAGCTTCATTTTTATTCACCTATGATTGATCAGACACCCAGGCATCTGAACTCAGGTTTACTCAGGTCACCAGACTAGGATTTTGAGCCTATCAAGGACTATAATCAGGGATCACATTTGGGAAACCCTAAAAAGCCCCAAGGTGTCTATCAAAGGCTTCAATCATCTTCAAATGATCCATATAACAACATCCATTGGGCATCACACCTCAATTCAAGATCCACAATCATCAATTTCGTCTAGTCGACAATTAGGATTTTTGACCTAATTCACTTGGACAATTGACTTTTAATCAGGACATGAACCCAAAACTCAAAACATGGTTCAATAACTTCTATTACCTCAACATAGTCCATACATATCATTCATTTGAGGAGGAGAACTTGGTTCATCACAAAAGTCCAAAATCTCACTTCATTTGAAAAAGTCAACTATACAGAATCACCTTTGACTTTTAGGGTTTTTAACCAAACCATGACTTTTAAGGATCAATACCATCAATATATGGTTACTAAAGTCATTTGACCAAAGAAATTCAAGAAAATTCACCAAGGATCAAAAAGTCGGGAATTAGGGTTTTTAAGGGCATTGTGGGAACTCAAAATTTCACCTACACAACTCAAAAAACTTCCAACATGAAAGTTGCAGGTCTTGCAAAATAAAACAACATATTACATAGAAACTTTTTTCAAGAAATCAATCATTTAAGAGATTTGGGAATTTTGAAGTTTTAGGTCATAAAAACTTAGAAATTTTCTAAGTGTTTTTGACCTAGTTTTCTTCCAACTTTGGCCTCATTTTTCACAAATTTCCCAAAGGATTCTGAAGAAACCCCAAACTAATGATCTTAAGTAGATGTTTAGGGATTTCCAAATTATGCTCAACCTTCTCCAAATTCATTTTGAGCTAGGAGTTATGCTTGTTCAAAGTTGGCCTCATGAAGTAAAATTATAGGTCATGCATCATTTTGGAACTTTGCAATTTTGTGCATATAGCCTCACTTATGGATGCTACACGACCCATAACACATCTGCAAACATGCCATGCATTCATATTCACCATGGCATGAAGATTGAAGAAGATTCCCAAAATAAGAGCATGTGATTATGTAATGATTACATTTGGGAATTTATGGCAAATTGATGAATCATCAAAGGAATCTTCCCACCAACCAATTAGAGCTCATTCTGCATCAGAAATGTTCCCTAAGATCATATGGAATCAATGGATAGGGAGCTAACTCGAAAATGCAATGATCACACTTGGATATTATTTGAAATTTCTTCATGCTTAAGGTACCAAGTTAACATCATTAAGCAAGCTCATTACATCCAATTGCTCTACATCCATTTGCCTATAAATACAAGTGCATTCCTCAGTATTAGACACACCAAAGCAACTCTATTTCTTGCTTTCTCCTTCTCTCTCTCATGCTTATGGTTTTTCAAATTCCTTTGGCAAGAAGAATCGTTTTCTTCAAACCAGAGCTTTTCTTTGAGAATTAAGCATTCTAACATCTCAAGGGGGATCATTTGAGGTGATCCAAGCACCTGGATCGTTTCTGTAGGTGGAGGAACACCATTGTTGCATTCACTTTGGAGCTTATGCAGTTGGAGGTCCATGGAGTAATTCAGAAGGTGTCAAGCGAATCTAAGTGTTCAAACACGTTCCTTAGGGTGTAGTGAAGCTATTCAGATAGTCGCAGCTCACCTGTAACTGCAGATTCATCATCCTCCATGTTCACTTGGAGCTCAAATTGAAGGGGTCGGGTAGAACAATTCAGAAGTATTCGAGCCAAAATAAACATTCAGTTAGCATCATTGAGTCCCAAGGAAGCTTTTTGGATCGTTCATACAAGCCCAGACGTTCTCCATCAAGCTCACGACCTCCATTTTCAGAGGTATTTTTTCAAGCTCCAACACCCTAATTTAAGTACTCTTTTCCATATATCTCGATACCAGTTTGTTCATTATCATCAGAGGATTAAAAACCCTCTATCATCATTCATTTATTCATCTTGTGCATCATTTAATTTTAAATTTAGGGTTTATGTGTTCTTCGTGTTCATACTGAAATTCTTTAAGTACACTTAGAATAAATAAATTCTGAGATCATGATCATGTTCCTCATTTGAAAACGAGCAAGTTTGATGTTTGAATCATTTAAAATGGTTGAAAGATGAGAGAGTTCAGAAATCCAAGATGGAGGAGCTAGAGGTTGAAGATGATAATGGTGGTGGCGCCATTTTTTTTGAATTCTTAGGTTTAAGTTTAAAATAAATTTAGTGGTAGTTGTGTTATTTACGAATTCATCGTAATGGCTCAATGGTTACAGCGCGCGTCCAAAGTCTCCTCATGCCCATAGTCTGGGGTTTGAATCCTCCTCGCCCCAGACTTTTTGATTCTTTTATTTTTCAATGATTTTCAACTTGTTTTAAAATATAACTAACTAAACATACTTCATGATCACCAACTGGCGCTTGGCCCAGTGGTGTTGTTTTGGGTTGAGAACCACAAGGGCGTGGGTTCAAACCCTCCAAGGGCCAAAACTTCTTTCTTAACACTTGTTTTCTTTATTTTTCTTCACAAATTCAACCCATTAATACACCTATCAAATTAATTCATTTTAAATTAATTTTTTGCACACTTGTTGGTTAATATACATATTTCATGAATAACTAAAAAAATCACTAAAATATATTATTTATTTGACATTTTTTTAGGTTTAAAATAACACTTTTTTTAAGTATTTTTAAATACCTTAAATATAGTTTTCTCTTGATTTTCAAAACCTAATCTCTCATAAATGCTTTAGTGATAAAACCCTAATCATTTAGGTCTTAATTAGGTATAGGCTTTGTCATTATCTCAATTAAGTTGACTTTTGTCAAAAGATTTAAAATGTTTTTTCCAAATCTCCGATTAAACAAACGATTAAGGTTCAAACAACAAAACCTTGTATCTTTTCAATCATCCTTCAATTGTTTCTTTTAACCAGTACTACAAAGTACTGGGCCTCTAATAGAGTGTAAGTCCCAACACCTTTTTCTTTTCTTAGTTTGTTTTCAAAAACTGTATTTACAAAATCTCCTTTCTGTTTTCAAAACATTCTTCTGGTATTTGAAGGGCATTATTCCCGGTGAAACTTTTCAGATACCTATGTGACCTTTGTCCATCTTCACTTCTTCTGTTTTCAAAAACCCTTAACTGTTTATAATAAGTGTTCAACTGTTATCAATAAAACAACAAAAATTGCTGTTGAGGCTTTGTACATACTTCTTCAAAGGCCTCCACTCCATCCAGGTCAGGCTTTATAGCTTTCAATTTACAGTCTGTATTTAAATTACTGTCAAATATAGAACTGTTTATATATTGTTTAGAACTACGTTTGAGTGTAAACCCTAGGACAGTTAAACTATATATATATATATATATATATATATATATATATATATATTATAGGAATATGGCCTAGGATTGAGAATGTCTTCCCGGTGAAGGCTCTTTCCTAATTAGAAATCTTTAGTT
This sequence comes from Vicia villosa, assembly GCF_029867415.1. Classification (NCBI taxonomy): domain Eukaryota; kingdom Viridiplantae; phylum Streptophyta; class Magnoliopsida; order Fabales; family Fabaceae; genus Vicia; species Vicia villosa. The sequence continues at coordinate 99,044,146 of NC_081181.1, read as the reverse complement.
AAAACCCTCAAGATGAATTATTCCCGGTGAAACATCTTGAAAAAGCCTTAGAACAAAAACTAGGACACATCCACCCAAAGAGGAATTATTTCCGGTGAAACCTCTTACCCATTTGCTTAGAGCCAAAATAAGTTCAAAACCACATAGCTTTCTCTTGTGCTATAACAAGGACCCTCGATGACCTTCGATTAGCCTCCTCTTGGGCTTTGTACAAGGACCCACAGGCTTCTTAAAAGCATTTCCAGCTTCCTCTTGAGCTTGTATACAAGGACCCATCAAGTTTCTTATAAGCATAGGAACAGGTCTTTAGTTACCTTTTAGCCTATCCTGGTGAGTTTCTTCCATTTAAAACCAGACTTTAAACAAGTTAAGTTTGTCTCAATCTCATATTGAGTACACCTTTTAGAATGAGAGACATGGATAGTCTCTGTCACCCTTATCTTCATCAATCTTCCTTAGCAGAGTCTAGGATCCATATTTGCTTATCCTCAGCAAGAGTCAGCCTTAATCTTGGGCTTTAAAACAAGAAGTCTCAACTAGATAATCTTTCTGCCATCTTTCAAAAACCCTGGAAAGGGTCAGCCTCCAAAAATTCATTCTTTCAAAAGATAATTTCCCCAGCTAAGTAAAACCCCTGGAAAGGGTCAGCCACCAATCCCAGTTAATAAAAAAGAGTCAAAACCCCTGGAAAGATTTAGCCTCCAACAAAATATCAGTTTGTTAATAAATAAATCCTCCAGTAAAGTAAAATTCCCCAATGAATCCTTCATTATTAAGTAGCCACAACCTTGGGCTTTGTACAAGGCAGAAAATAATGTTTTCCCTAGCTAGAGTAGCCACAACCTTGGGCTTCATACAAGGCACAAATTAATAACTTCCCCAGTTAAAAGTCAGCCACAACCTTGGGCTTTGTACAAGGCACAAATAGAGTCATCCATAGTTTTCAAACTCAGTTTCCTCAGCAGTCAACCACAACCTTGGGCTTCATACAAGGCACAAAATAGAGTCTCCCTAAGTAGAGTCAGCCACAATTCTGGGCTTTGTACAGAACACCAAATAAAACCCATAAAATAAACACTCTCCAGCTAGAGTCAGCCTCAATTCTGGGCTTCGTACAGAACACAAAAACTCCTTAGTTTAAATTCTCCCCAGTAGAGTTATCTCTCAATAAGTCAATAAATTAATCAAAAGCCTCAAGCTTGGGCCTCATTCAAGCCAGCTAAAAAATCAAATCTCTCAAACAAAAGATAGACATCACTCATCTTCATAGGTAGATATTTCTCCTATCTCACCACAAACAAACCATCATTTCAAACAAATCATCATTTCAAACATTCTCCCATTTAGGACTCGTGAAAGGCATGCTCTGGCAACACACCCAGACTTGTACGACCCTTTCCCTAATTTGGTTGAGAATCTTTTCATTTTAAGAGGCACGATGGCTGTCATACTTGATCAACCAAGTAGACTCCCCTCTTAATGAAACATCATTTTTTTTAGCTTTTCTGTCACTTTAAAAATGTTTGTGGGGGAATAGTAGAAATACCTCTCTGTAAAGATGATTTCATGTCTCTTTATTGTAAACAGAGATTTAATTCAAAGCTTCAACCTTGAGCTTCAAGCAAGGCACCAAAAAATCATTAAAATCCCTAATTAGTTCCCCGAACTACATTAAGCTCTAACTTCCATTAGGGATATGTAGGCATGAGGTTCACAAGGAATCTCAGCGAGCTAATAAAATACCAAAAATAGTCAGTTTGTCTGTATGTCTTTTCAAATCAATTCAATTCTCTCTCCTAACACAAAGGAGAAACTTTCCCAATCAATTAGCAGCAAACACAATCACAATGACATAGAGAAGGTTCTCGTATAGTACTACGGATATATAAGGTGCTTAAACTCTTCCCTATGTATAACCGACCCCCCGGACTCCAGAATTTCTAGTCTAGGTGAATCCCCACACTTAGCAAACTCCTAGGGTTAATTTGAGATCTTTTTCTCCTCTCCTATTCGTTAGGACAATTAAAAAGTTCGTGTGATATCGTAGGAAGAACTGAAACAAAATTCATCCCGCCCCGGGCGCATTCTCCTTCCAAATTTCGCGTGAAGGGTCTAGCGTGCCGTCCTCCCAAGTGAAACGGGGAGGTAAAGAAAATGACACCACATTTGAGGAATTTATGATAAAGTATGAGGGAGATATGACCAATCAAATTTGGGTTGACTTTTAGGTCAAAACCCTAATTTAGAAACTTAGGTTTTTGATGATTTTGGAGCCTTTCTTGATGAATCATGATAAACCCTTGATAAAATGATAAATATAACATTAAACTGTTGATGTTCACCAAAAATTAGAAGTTTTGACTGTATGTTGACCATGGTTGACTTTTAGGTCAAACTGGTCGACTGTTGATCTTTTGAGCAGTTGACTGTGCAATCTAGGGAATTAGGGCTTGCAAATTGGCATAGGGATTCTTTGGGACATATGGGAAGCCATGAAGTCCACTTGAGGTATCAGAACTTGATTTTCCTTTGAGAAGGGCAAAAACCCTAGTTCAGAGGCTTATTGCTTAGGAGAGTGGTGCATGTTTCCTTCTTGTGTATCTTTGAACTTTTGAAAGTCAGGTGAATTAAAATATGATGAAATATGATGGACAAATTTTGGGGTATGACATGCCTCTTCTGAATTAGTACACCTTCTCTATGATGTTAGAAAAATATCTTGATCTAGGAAGTCACTCCCCCTATCTGAGATAGTCTGAGCTTTTTCAAGGAAAAACTTGTAATGATGAATGGAAAACATAAGACGCATCTTCATATCTTCAAGAGCTCATTCTGTGTTCAACTATCCTATTGAAAACACTCATTATAGCAATGTTACTCCTTTACATTAGATAATCACATCAGAAATTAGATGTTATAACATTGTGTCTGACATTAAAATACAATTGTGTTGTTCAGTATATTCCACAAAGTCCATATCTTTTTATTTTCAACAGATCCTAGTCTATCAACTTGTCTCCAACAGAAATGATCAATTGATGACCTCTTGACACTAGATGCACACACAGAGAGGTTGCCACAATCTCAACATAAAGAACTGCCACTTCTTGTACTTTGCTGAGCATAACCTTACCATGTTTATATCAGATCATAGTCTGCCAAGAAAATTTGAAATCCCTCTTGATATGGTGTTTTTCAATGTCACACAATGATTAACACCCTTTCTTACTTGAACTAGACAGATCCTCCTTATCTTCAGCCATATTGATCAGATCACCAAACTTCTGTGTTCATAGTCACACTCGCTTAGTGAAGTCTTCATCATGAGAGTAATCATGTATTCCCAGAACACATTACTAACATCAAGATCAGAACCTACCCATTCCAATTCACATTATGTCTAAACTGCCACTTTAGAAAATAATGTCACTTTTTCAAACTTCATATGCACATTCCTAGACATTCTTCCAGGATAATAGCACATTGTGATGTTGACATCACCCAAGACATAAGTTCGCCAGACAACAAAGTTCAAATACTCTGACTATCCATAGAGATAACATACCTCTATACAATGACTTATAACGCAAGAAACAATTTGTGTTCATGACGCGAAACAAGACTCTATTCTCTACAAAACAACTGTAAAGAATGACCTCAAACTTAACAATGTCTAAACACTACCCTTATACCATATGCTTGTCATAATTTGACAAACATAACCTAGACTCTAGACTTTACTCATATCCGAAAGAAGAACATGAGAGACTCAAAGGAATGAAACGAAAAAGACTTTAGAAACCTAAGAAAATTAAACAACATACCTGGATTTTAACAAATGTCTTGATCAAGAGATGTTATTTAAAGAAGAACTGCTTCAGGTGGACTTGTGCATAGGTTGGAACATGCACTAAGTCAGAACAAGTGATACACACCATCAATACATGTTTTTAGATGATAATACAAAGAATAATCCTTGCTGGATTTTAAGGAGAAAAACATGTCTTGAGTTATGTTTTGACATCTTGTGTGACATTGTACTTTTGGCTTAAAGATTAGTCTTAGAGAGACTTTCCATTTGATTAGAAGCAGAATAACATTGTCCTTGTTGATCTTTATACTCTCTTACTCCCCTGAGATATACAAATTTAGGACATCTTAGATGTTCGTCCTTGAAGCACCCTTCATTTGGAATTTGTCACAATTTCCAAATTTAGAATCGTCAGTTTGTTTGCTACACAAGATTCAGATTTCCACACTCTGCAACTTGAAGTAGAAGAAACTATGATTGTATAACCATAAATTAATCTTCAGCAGATAAGTCTGAGCCTTATCTCTTTGGTGTCTTTAACAGTAATGATGATGTGTTTTCATGTATATCTTTTTCTTTCATCACATACTTCTTCTCTTCATACAGACATTGCAAAATATCCAGCTCCCATTAAGATATTTAACAGAATCAGTATGCTTCACCAGATACCATTGCCACACTTCCTAAACTTGTGAAGATAACAGTGAACATGGACCTTTAGTTCACACTAGTCCTTGAATACATAACTGAAAGGACTTCTCATCTAATAGGTACTAAGTCTCCCGTCAAAGTACTTATTAGTTACTCAGTAAGATTTACTGCTCACACTAGTTCATCTTGACTGATTTCTTCTTCTCAGTTTTGCATCTAGGTTACACACCTAATAAGTACTAAGTCTCCCGTCAAAGTACTTACCAGTTAGTCAGTTAGAATTTACTACTCACACTAGATCATTGTGACTGATTACCTCTTCACACTTATGTATTTTCCTCTTGGCAAAAAACAAAAAGAAACTGAAGATCTTGAGATGATGTTGTAACATCTGATATGACATCATCCTTCATGGTTCTTGGTTAACTTCTTTAATATCTAATTCATAGCACTTAGGGTGGAATAAAAAAGGTGTAATTATCAGCAACATCCAGACATATCAAGGAATAGAATAGCCAACATCTCAATAAGCTTTTCTTCAGACTTTCATTCTGATTTTGAGATTATCGATGCCATAGTCTGTACCTATAGAGGAGATTCCCTCTTTAGGTTTCTGGAATAGACTCAGTTATGGCATAACACTGAATTAGTTAGATTCTTCTGAGCCATCTGACTTCCTTGATCCCAAAAAAGTACTATCCCTTCTGGATAACAACTAGGGCAGTCAGCATTCGTGACCATATTTCACTATGGTTGAGACACATTATTCATCTCCAACAACTGCTCTATGGTTATGAATGAAAATTCACATATCTGGTTCCTTTGATCAGAGGAAAATACCAGATGTAAGCTCATCTTGATTTAAACATAAAGGATCATAAAGGAATACCTTCATGAATTTTCTTTGGTACTGAGCTTTAACTTTGAAACTCTCTTAAATTAAGATTTGGAGTAGAAGTACATGTTGATTGTGTCCTGGTCAACTTATAATTAGATGTCTCCTATTCTAGACCAGGAGTAGGTTCCAAACCAATGTTCTCACACTACATTAGTTTAGCACCAGAAAATATGTTCTTCAGCTGGTAGCTGCATACCAGTGCTAATGTCCCAACATCCGGTAAGACATATGCTTCTCCTTCTAGAAACACTCCAGCCTTGAAACTCTTCAAGGTTCACACTTGCAGATGATTATGAATATCATTGATCAGTTGACATTCATCAGCTCTAATAAACCATGCCATTATGAGTGGACTTGAGAGATTACTCAAGTATCTTTGACACTTTAATTATAGCTGTAAGATTCTCCCATACATTCTGTTGAGTATAAATAACCCTAGAATCTTTCTTTTGCAAATAGGGGTTGCACCAGAAGCTATGCAGCGGAAAATAGCCATATATCAACATAACTTACACAATGCTTAATCCATGAACCAATTATAAGCATGACATCCAAGGATTCACCGTAACTCAACCCTGCAAAATGCTTGCTTCTGCACCAAGCAACAAACTAGACCTAACCAAATTCCTGACCTGATAAAATCACATAGTCACAGAGGATACCTTATCAACATCTTCACTCCCGCATGAAGGTTTTGATACGTTTCTTCTCTGTACATAGATGCAGGCTAAATAGTTCAATTCAAATTCTTCACTCCCGCATGAAGCCTTTGGATTTAGCTTTCTTTGTTCCAGCGTCAACATCTCTGGTCAAGTTGCTCTAATCCTTCATATATAGGTCCATCCTCAATTTCAAGGGACCATACAATATGAACACTCCTTGTTCAAACAATCTTCTACCTTCAGCACAACCAGAAAGTATCCCCCATGGATCTCATGCAAAAACAGATATGATGCCTGCTCTGATACTAATTGAAATTATGGTATGACAGACTCATGATGTCTCTTACGATGTCAAGACATCTGATCTGTTATCAACTTAGCAAAGGTAGAAGAGAATGATCCCCAATTTTTGATTACCCCTAAGAAGGAGTCCTTGAGTACTGGGATCATGTATGTTCAGTCAACATAACCGGATTGTAAACTTCATTGGTTCTGTAAATGGATCAGCTATCAAACCTGAACCTGATGTTATATGTGATGTTACAACATCCAAGACTAAATAGACAATGTAGTACAGAAGATAAATAACACAGTGAATTGTTAACCCAGTTCGGTTTAACTACCTACTCTAGGGGCTACCAAGCCAGGAAGAATATTTCACTATCAGTAGTACTATTTTATGTTAACAACCTCTGGTTTACAGATAAACAACCTCTAGTTTACCTAGTCACTACCAAATGCAACCTTTATCTTAGAACTCCATCTAAGACAAGCGAACCTCTGCTCACTCCCTAGTGATACCTAACTGTTACAACCCTACAATAGCTATTTAAACAATTAACAAGAAAGACTAACACTACTAGAAAATTCGCTTTTAGTGACCGAATTAGAGACCGAAAAAACTTTAAAATCGGTCACTAAAACGTTTAGAAACCGATTTAGCGACCATTACTTTTCGGTTGAAAAAGTGCTAGTCGCTAAGCTTTTGCGACGAATTTAGTGACCGAAATTTAGAGACCGAATTTGTGACCGAATTCAATGATCGATTTTAGAGACCGATTTTAATGTTCTTTTTCATAAAATAAAATTAAAAATTGTGATACCTAGGAATCAAACTTGTGACCTCCATGTATTTTCATAACAACTTGCCACTACACCAATTAACAACTATTGTTACATTTTATATTTAAATATATATACATATAGTTTTTTATAAATATATTACATGTTAAAACAATAAAAATATGAAAATTTTAGTAAAAATTTAAATTTGAAAGAGAATTAAAATCTTTAAAAAATTGGAAAGGAAATAGTAAAATAATAAAGAGGATTAAAAATACAAAAAGAAAATAAAAAATATTAGTGACCGAAATTTCGGTCTCTAATTTATATATAAAAATTAAACTGTATATAAAATTATTTTTGTGACCGATTTAGTGACCACTTAAAATTGGCTCAAGAATATTAAATTTTGGTGGCTAATTCGGTCACTATAGTGACCAAAATTTTGGTCACAAAATATTGGTCTCTAAATCGGTGGCTGATTTATTTTAGTGACCGATTTAGTGACCTCTTAAAATTTGCTCATGAATATAAAATTTTGGTGGCTAATTCGGTCACTACAATGACCAAAAATTTTCGGTCACTAAATCGGTCACAAAAAACGAATTTTTTAGTAGTGTAACTTGATCTTGCTTCACAACTTCAATCAAGATTATAATACTCAACTCTTACCCACAGGTTTCGAGTGAGAACAATAACTTCTCTTACCTACAGGTTTTGAGAAGGACATGGCAACCATCCTACAACCTGGGTGGTCTACCTATACAAACCCTAACGACTACATCTTTTCAATACACTTTTTGCTCAGTAAAACTAGGTTACAAAGGTTTATATTTATAACCTATTCCCAATTGGACTTGGGCTTATAAATCGCAGCACTACTGGCTGTTACAAATTTGCAGATATCTTCTGCTAAAAGAAAAGTCTTCAATCACAAGTTTCCTAATTTATCTCCTAAATTAGAAACTACTGAATCTTCAATATTCAGATTTGATTCTTCAATATTTTGACTTGATTCTATTGACCTTTAAATTTGCTCCACATAGGATTACATAATATTCCATAGAATATTCTGTATCTGTTGAGTATTAGACTGAATCTTCATGTTCCAGTTCTGCAGGCGCGATGTCATGAGTTGATGTCATGACATTCCATATAACATCTTGCTTGTACCTGTTTTGTTCTTTTATATTTGCAAGACTTATACATTCTATTACATTTTGCTGCTATTATATTTTAGCCAAACATAAATGCCAATCAGCAAAAAAAAAACAACAACACTGATCCTCCATCAAGGAGGTACGTAGTCATTGGACAACCAAGGCGAGTCACCTAATAGCAAACAACGGTCAAATCCCTTCGCCTAGAGTGATCGGATTTCAAATAAGGATTAATTCATTGTCGACCAAGGCAAATTTCTTTGCCCCGAGAAAATTAATTGTGATAAAGATCAAGATTCTTTATCAAGACTCAATCAAATTAATTATCTCGCCCACCCGGAATCTTAGACTTTTCAGTTTTTGACTGGTATGTTTTCGCTTTATTTTATTGCTCTATTTATTCTATTATTTCTATTCCATATATGTAATTATGGTTTTGGAATTTATTGTTATTACTTGGGTCGTAATATATTTATCTATTGGCGGAATACTAAAGAGGATATATATTGTAAACCTAAGTGTCGGAATTGTCACTCGGCCAAGGGAGACTTGATTCGCCTACGAGTTTTAGTGACAATTCCACTCGGAGTGGGTTGAATTCTGGGAAATATCTTAGGCAAGGCTAGACTTTGTCAAGGGTAAGACCTTGAATCCAACTGATCTCTCTGGGAACCTACACTAAAATTCAAACCTCATGGACAAAAGTTCCTTTCTAAAAGTCCAAAGAAACAAAAGTTTCGGAGGATACGAACGGGCCCCATGAGACCCTTAGAATTAAACCACCTTTTGGAAGGGTAGAAAATCCGTAGGACGAACTTATGAACCTACGTACTAAGGAAACTTTTATCATAGGAAGCCTTCCCGAGAGGGAAATTACCTTGAAAACCTAAGTCAACGTAGGGTTACCTCCTATGATTATCATCCCTTAGAATCTTAAGGTTATACTTTGTTTAACCTGGATCCCTAGCCTGTAGGGATTCCCTTTTAATCTGACATTGTCTCTAAGACCTCTCAGATTTTGGTTTAATGCACAACATGTGGCCTCATGATGGCCACGTGATGAGGAGACTCTTGATGGATCCCCGAGCGCTCGCAATCCACGTATCCTCAGTTAATACACAATCCTAGCTGTTTTTTCATTAGACTTTGAATTTATGCCCTCAGATATCTATTATGAGGGCCATTAGATTTAAATCAAACGGTCCATGGGATTTGTTGACGTCAATATGCAATCCAAACCGTCAATTTATTAGACTTTGAATCTACGCCCTCTGATATCTATTCCGAGAGACATTATATTTGAAGCGAACGACTCATGAGATCTGGTGACCATATTGAACGGTCACCATGTGTTATTTTCCTTGCATTCCCTAGCCTGTAGGGATTTCCTTTGTTTGTTGCAATCCCTAGCCTGTAGGGATTCCTTTTTGAAGATCTTGTTCTTCCCACAAAAGACATCTTCGTCAATGCACGTCACATGGCTTCTAGATGGCATGAGATCTGGAGACCGTTTTGAACGGTCACCATGTGCTCTCTTCTACGCATTCCCTAGCCTATAAGGATTCCCATTCGCCCGTCATTGTCCTTAGATGGGTTGTGTTCTTCATATGGAACCTTCCCGCGAAGGACATCTTCGTAAATGCACGTCGCGTGGTCTCCCGACGGCCATGGGATCTGGTGATTATTGAACGGTCACCATGTGCTCTCTCCTACGTATTCCCTAGCCTGTAGGGATTTCTATTTATCTATCATAATCCCTAGCCTGTAGGGTTTTCTTTCCTTGGACCCACGTATTTTCATACATTCATACATTTGCATTTGCATTTCTACCTTCGCCCTTATCCAATCTTTGCTATGCTAGCTGATTTCCTGAGACTCGTGAATAAACTCAAATAGATTCCTAAAATTTCGAGAGAGGAGATTTATCATTGGATATTCAAATAAGCTTGACAAAGGAGAGAAGATAACCCTTCACTATACAAGCAACATGCCTACGCCTATGCCCACACCCATGCCTACGCCTCAGATTCAATTATCATTAAAGATTCCCCTACATCGTGATCAATTGACTTTCCAACAAAATTGGTATGCCCAAGAAGAGTCGAGGATCACCCCATATTTCTACAAGTCCAGAACTAAGAAGTATATTTCAAAGTCATTTGGATCAACAAGAAAGTTTATCCCTTGGATGATTAGGCTTTTATTTCCAATTTATATTTTTGCGATTGCTAAGTTGTATTTGGTGTAAGTTTTGTACCTTTCGATTAGTGATTCAATAAAAAATCATGCATGTTTTGGAAATAATTCATTCGCTTCTTCATTACTACGACTTTCCATCTTCACTCTTTGATTCCATTTCAACTTGCCACTTTCAATTATTAACAAACTTAAGGGAGAATAACTAACTAAATTTCGCTAAACATATGCTTTAAATATTAAGACCTTAGCTGACGATGTAAGGCATTGTTTCGAATCCTATCGAGTGGAGAACTAAGGAGATAATCCGTAGTCAACCCCCTCGAACCAGAAGTTGGAGTTGTTTCTATTTTTTAAAATTAACCTTAATCTTAACCTGGGGCAGGGTAGACTTCGACTAATTCAATGATGCATTCTTATCTGAAGAGAATCAGTCCATCTAAGCAAAGGTTCAAGCACATCTTCGTCCTCACACTCATCATCCAATATTGAGGAATCAATGAAGATACAATCCACGACGCATCATTAAAGATTGAAGAAGCAACAAAGATGAAGCTGATAACAACCAACATGGAAGTCAGAAATGTTCAAAAATTTCAAAAGGAGAAAGCCCGCTAAGTCAAAGAAAATAAAAAAATTGACTTAGGCAAAAGTTAGGGCATCCCAATGGACCAAATTCAAAATAATTGGTCCATGCAAAAAATAAGGGATAAAAAACAAAAACAAAAAAAGTGGAGGATAATCTTGTGACTGCTAAATCATTAAAGCTTCCCATTAATGTTTGGATCTTAACAACATTCTTCATTGGCACTTGGATCTTCACTAATGCTTCTGCTCATCATCGGAAAAAACAAACTCTCTTGCAAACTGGATACATTCATTGGATTAATCGAATTTTAGGATAGGAGAAAATCAAGGAGAATGGGGTGGGTTAAATCAAATTTTGAGCCTTATATCCTTTTTCTTAAACCACGAACCATGGCCACGATACAACCTTTAAAAGTCCTAATTGAAGCAAGGTCAACTATGAAAGCATACTTGGCATAAGATTGGTTAAACTAACTCCTATTGTTTGTTAATGACTCTTCGCATCTTCCATATCTAATCATCCATTTTTATTTGATAACGAACTCCAATTGCAAAACTAGCATGTGCATAACTAAGAATTACTTTTCAAAGGGTACAACTTTACTTTCAAATCAATACTTAGCATCAAGGAGATTTTGACATTAGTGAATCATTTCAAGAAGCTTCTAACAAGGGGAAAACATCTAAGAGTTTCTCCTAAGCGTGGACAAATCCCAATGATCATATGAGCATATCACTTGGAGATCCTATTTACTTGGGGCACGATCTTTCTACAATTCAATCAAATTAGGTCACATCTCAATCAGGGGCATATCTTTCAAAATATTGGGGCAGTTCATATCTTAATGGTAGACCCAAGTTCCATTTTGAAGCAACTTCGAGTACAAACTTTCAATTAATATCACACAATGGTTAGTCCTCTATATCCTAGAGATCGAGGGCAGACCTTTCGACTATATAATGTTGAAGCGGTGCATATCAAATTCGTATAGAAAGACTCAGGTTCCTTCTAAGGATACTTCCTCCAGATCCTGGAGATTGGGGGCATTTTAAATCAACTTCATCTTGCGGCGTGTAGGATCCAAGTATTTTTCGAAGCGACTTCAAGTACAAAGACTCGAAGACTTGGGGCAAGTCATATCAAATTTATATCGCACCATGGTTATCCCTTCATATCCTAGAGATCAAGGGCAAACCTTTCAACTATCAAATGTTAGGGCAGTGCATATCAAATTAGTATTATAAGTAATTTTAAGTCAAAGTCGTGGAGTATTTCAAAAATAAAAAAAATGGGCCAGACATCTCAAGTGCATACAACAATAAAACTATGTCTAAGTTCATATCAAGACAAATCTCCGCGAAGACCCGACAAATAGGTACAAAACATCTAAGAGGAGCCCTATAATCAGGGGAAAATCCTAATGATCATAGGGGCACATTGCATGGAGATCTTATTGACTAAGGGGAGCATTATGATATTCAATCAACTTGGGGCACATTATAAAGCACAATCTAACCAGGGGCATAACTTTTAAATGGGCATTCCTTAATCAAGGTCATATCAAGTTTATCTTATTCCAATGTAGAACATAAGTTTTCCTTCAAGAAACTTTGAAGACAAACTTTTCAAGACTCGCATACTTGGGGAAAATCTATATCAAGATCATCATGGTGGGATTCAATTCTTTCTAAGGGCACTTCCTCTATATCTTAAAGATAAGGGGTACGTCTTTCAAATGTTGGGGGCAAAACATTCAAGATGTAACGCAGGGGCAAGTTATTCTAAGAATCAATTAATTAGGGGGCATAATATTCAAAAATGGTGAGGTCATTCATATTATAATCAAACTACTCTCGGGGCCATATAAAGAAAAAATCTCTGCAAACCAAAAAATTGGGGCAAGACATCCCACAAAGGAGGAAACTGTCCTCGTATCTTCATAATCCCCAATGAATCTCTCCTACGCCTGCGATCTTCAATTTCAAAACGAGTATCAGGAAATCATGTTGGCATAGCACCCTACCATCATGTGACAAACAACCTTGATACATTAGCAATCTCTCTACACCTTTGTTATCCACGACCCATCATTGGTGCATCATTCAAACATACTTAAGTCATGCATTCATCAAAGCATTTCTCCCTTGTATCGAGTCATACATATCATTTCATTCATCTGACATAGCATAAATCTAACTTCGTAAAACCCCAAAATTTTCATCAGCACTTCAATATCCATGCTCAAGTCAAGCATTACATAAATTGGTTAAGTCGTACGTTCCATACATCAAAATGTCTAGAAAATTTGATATCAACAAATAGGGGGTATTGGGGGATTGGCTAAATGTTCTAGGAGACTGAAATTTGAAATTTTGCTCATAAACATTTTGCGCATGTACATAAGCATTACCAATATACGCAAACATTTACTCTAAGCCTTAATCAATTTATGGCCGACCACAGGGACACCCATTGAAACATCTGAATAATTACTATGCATTAATCATGTCGCTTCACTCTAGCATCAAACCATGCATATCATCTGGTACATTCATATACTACATATAACAAAAGCCAAATTTTCATTAGCAAATTTAAATTAGTACAAATTCCAGTTTTCGTCCTGGAAAATCATTACAAAGTCCAGTTCTCGTCCTGGCGAACCATCATATCCAATTTCCGTTTTGTAGTCAGTTCTCGTCTGACTGTTACGTCAAAATCTGATTCTCGTTCAGTAACAAGTTCTCATCTAGTAACACTCCAATTCTCGTTTGGAAGCTATCATTTAATCCTCAAGCTCCTGATCAAGTTTTGGTCAAATTTAGGGTTAAATATAATCATTAAGAACCTATTTACAGGTTCAAGCACCTATTTATGGGTAAAAACGCCTATTCACAGGCTAAGCACGCCTATTCACAGGCTAAGCGCCTATTCATACGCCAAAAGCACCTATTCACAAGTAAAACGCCTATTCACAGGCTAAGCATGCCTATTCACAGGCTAAGCGCCTATTCACAGGCCAAAAGCACCTATTCACAGCTAAAACGCCTATTCACACACTAAGCACGCCTATTCAGAGGCTAAGCGCCTATTTACAGGTCCAAGCACCTATTTACGGGTCAAAACGCCTACTCACAGGCTAAGCGCCTACTCACAGGCCAAAAGCACCTATTCACAAGTAAAACGCCTATTCACAGGATAAGCACGCCTATTCACAGGCTAAGCGCCTACCCACAGGCCAAAGATACCTATTCACACGTAAAAGCACCTATTCACAGGTAAAAGAGCCTATTCATAGGCCAAAAGCACCTATTCATAGGTAAAATGCCTATTCACAGGCTAAACGCCTATTCATAGGCCAAAAGCACCTATTCATAGGTAAAACGCCTATTCACAGGCTAATCGCCTATTCACAGGCCAAAGACACATATTCACAGGTAAAAATGCCTATTCACAGGCCAAAGGCGCCTATTCACAGGCCAAAAACGCCTATTCATAGGTTAAAGCGCCTATTCACAGGCTAAAACTATTCACAGGTTAAAACAAAACATACACAGCATGCAACAAAACACACGTTTCATCGAGCACTTGCTATGCCAATCTCTAGGTTATAGCAGGTTATTTTTATCGGCAAGTTTAGGGGTCTTCCATTATTTAATAAATCTTCGATCCAAAAGGCGTGAGACCTACACATTCTCACGCCATTTAGTCTAAGAATAATTAAATATGGCAGCTGTCATACCCCAAAATTTGCCATATTGCTATTACATTTTATTAACTGGGACGTAGTACAAATTCTACAGGGGGTGTATATCAAACTAGTGGGCTTGACATCTTGATTGCCAAACCCATTTCAAAAGAGAAATCATTCTTTAAATTGTCCAAATCAAAAGATAGGGGTACACAGTAAGTAAAATTGTGTATTTAATTGGGCTTATTATTCATAAAATATGAGGCCCAATTTAAATTATTTTTAAACATGGGTTTTATAAACTTCCTTTGTTTATCTACAATATTTTGGATTATGTAATTATTTGTTTCTATCAAAAGTATAATAGTTTACTCTTAAACTATTTATATTTTAATAAATAGAAAATATTTGTCTATGCTTCATACACTTTCAATTGGCTTTTTATTACAAATAAATAACATAGCACAATTGGTAAGAAAGCAAGGCTTGCAAAAAAGAAGTCGTTGGTTCGAATCCCATAAGTGACATTTTCAAACTTTTTCTCCTATTTTTACCAATTTTCAAAAAATGGGTTGTTGGGCTTTTGGATATGAGTTATTTCTTTTTTGGATTTTTAACATAAATTTCCCATTATAAATGGAACCTTTGACAATCCTATTAGGGGGACCTTTTTTTCCACTTTACGTACAATTTTCACAAATTCACTAATACACACTTTCTTTACCAATTTTTACTACGCTTTTCTTCTCTATCTGAGGGTTTGTCTTAGGGTTGTCTCGAACAACCCTAACCCGCTGTTGTCGATTAACTGACAACGACCGACAAACCCTTTCCCCCTTTCAAACACAATTTTCAAATCACTCAAACGCGATTTCAAACCATTCAAACTCAATCACAAACTCAAACATTTTGGCCGATGATTACCTACGAGGCCTCACTTTTTTTGAAACCTTTTTTTCAAAACTTTTTGGCCAATGATTATCCATTAGGCCCCTTTAAAAAATATTTGTTTTAGCCAATGATGAATATCTGAGGCATCTTTTGTTGAATTTTAATTCTTTATAATGCTTTTTTAATCTTTTAAAGGTTTTTGGCCAATGATGATACATTGAGGCCATTTTATTTTTGCTACAACTTGGTTTACATGCCTTTTGGCATCTGGCTATTGTTGTCTCGATCTGACAATGGCCCTACCAAAACCTTTAAGGTTTGCTATATTTTGTTTTTTATTTTGGTTGTATTTTATTTTGGTGTATTTGGTTTAGCCACGGTCATTGTTGTCTCGATCTGGCAATGACCTTATCAAAACCTTTGAGGTTTTGCCCGCTTGGCCAAAATTTGGTCAATCCCTTTGATTTTAAATAAAATAATTTTTATGGTAATATATAATAAAAATCTTTTTAATAAAAACCTAAAGGCTAAATGGGTCCCATTGAGTACAAGGGAGGCAAAGGGTGCCTAACACCTTCCCTTTGCCTAAGTAACCTCCATACCCAAAATCTCTTTTTTTTAAGGGTTTCTCACTTGCCCAAATAAAGTGGGTGGCGACTCTCGTTTAAATGTAAATTTTAAGGCAGGTTGCTACACAGTGGATTGAAAATTTGTAAACTATACAGTTGACGAAATTTTAACAAGTACAGTGACTGAAAGAAGAATTATCATAGTTGCGCAGCGGAAGCATTATGTTGCACCGTTGTTGTACGACTTGTAGAAGTGAAGGAATTTATATGAGAAATTTATGATTAGGAGTTATCTTGAGGTTTCAATTAATCGATTGTTGGAATAAGTGCGATGAGTCAGGATACTGCATTGGGCCGTAGATTATTGCGAATCTTGTAAGAATAGTAATGTCAATGTGTTCTTGTGGAATCGTTGTCGTGTTAGGGAAGTAGTAACTGAAGTGTTATCAAGCGAGTTTTGGAGATTTGAAAATTGAATACGGGATTTGTTTGGTGATGGTGTTGTCAAGTAGATTTTCGAGGACGAAAATATTCTAAATAGGGGAGAGTTGTGTTAGAACAAGAAATGTTCGGATCAATATTCTTAGTTTTGATGATAACATTAAGTATGAATTTTGTATAAGACAATATGGTACTCTAATCCTTTAAGTTTTCCATTTCAGGAAAAGTATAAAAGAGTATGCACAAATCAGCGTTCAGAAGCACTGGCCCAAAAGTTATGGATTGCTTCATCAGCACATGGTCTAGCAAGATATCAGAAGATGGTCCTGTAGAATCAGAACATGAACTGAAAAGCATCAGAAGATTGCAGTCGGAAGTAGAAGCTCTGAAGCTCTGATGGTATCACGCTCAAAGCACTTCAAGTCAGAAGACAGAAGTTGCATCTACACCAAAGCTGGAGACTCTGAAATTCAAATGTCTATTCAACACATTCTGAGTCCAAAAGAAAATACAAGATGAAAAAGCTATAACGTCAAATCTCTGACTGATAAAAGGAACGTTAGAAGCTACAAAAGGAAAAGTCAATAAAAGCAGCAAAAGCATGGCTCGAGGTAGTTGACAAAAGTGTGAAACATTAAATGCAACATTGTACTATTCATGCAAAGCATTAAATGCTCCCAACGGTCATTTCCTCTCAAGTGCTTATATATAGAAGTTCCATTCAGAAGCAGCTACAATACTCTTGCGCAAAATAACAGAGACACTGTCAAACTGAAAAACAAAAGAACTTCATCTTCAACCTCACAACTCTTTGTAATATTTAGTGGGTGTTAAGAATTAGAACTTAAGAGAAATATCACAGTTGTGATTACAGCTTTATTAGAAGCAAGTTATACTCTTTTAAACATTTATTTTTACATTGATTGTAAAAGGAATTCCTAGAGTGATCAAGTTGTGATCTGTAGACTCTAGAAGACTTAGAGGGTATCTAAGTGGAAAACCATTGTAATCAGTTGGATTAGTGGATTAAATCCTTAGTTGAGGTAAATCACCTTGTCAGGGATGGACTGGAGTAGTTTGGTTAACAGCGAACCAGGATAAAAATAATTGTGTTCATTGTTTTATCTTCCAAGTTTTTGAGTTACACTTATTCAATCCCCCCTTTCTAAGTGTTTTTCACTCCTTCAAGTTGTAACCCCTTGATTATTTAATTAGTTATTTAATTAAATGTAATTATTTAATTTTCGAAAATTATCGGAAGTATATTTTTGGCGAATAAGTGGTTATGTCGGGAAATGAATTATTATATCGATGGAATTTTATTAAATGTAGTATATTGGTCGTTTAAAGTTATAGGACTTATTGGGCCTAAATTGGGTCATGAAGAATAGTAAAGAGGAGGTGTTAAAGACTACGCCCAATTTATGTGTTAAATAGGGTTTTAGAGAATGAGAAGAGCAGTGCTATCATTTAGGAGGAAACAAAATTTGAAGAGAAGGAGGTAAGTCTTGGAGAAGAGGAACAAAGCTTAGAGTTTTCCATTCATGGTGCCAAATCGAAGTGTGAATCGGAGACCAATCGAGTTTCTTCAAATTGAATAAGGTAAGGGTGGGGTTCTCTTCCTATCATTGGGTTTATGAACAATTGTATGATGGGGATTAGGGCATAGATTTTGTTATCTGTTACCATTGAAATTTGTTGTTGCTGTATTGAATTTGGAAAGAAAATGATGTTGTGCGTGTGGGAAATAATATGACGACCGACACATTCCATGCGACAATCGGCGATGACCGACACGACCTTGAGGGACGGACGACAGCCAGCCATGATGGGCGACATTGTATATTGGGGGGGTTTCCGAGCGACACACCCTATTAGAGTCATGTTATGTTAATTTCGTTTTATGCTTGCTGTTACTTTATTTTGTTTATGTTTTCCATAGGTGCCAGTTATGTTTCCACATTGCATATTGTTACCTGAAGCATATATATAATATCATATAAAATGGAAACAGAACTATATTTATGAAGGGAAATAATCAAAAACAGTAGGTTAGAATTTAGTAGATAACATAGTGATTGTGATGATAGTTGTAAGTAGTGAATTTAATCGAACGAATTGAATAACCGGTAAAGAATAGAATTAGAATAGAATTGTATCTGAATTAATCGGTTGAGCTTTGTTTTTAGTGTCTTGCAAATATAACCCGAAAATTCATAAAATCGTGAATAATAAGGATATAACCGAAAATTAGATAACCGGTAGCGACGAGAAATCTGCACGATTAAATGAAGTATTTTTTGTGAATAATTTTGATTAGATGATAGTGGATTAGTAAGTTGAAAAAGAGACTAACTTATATAGAATGATGAGACTAATTTGAATTGACTTAATGTGTCTATTTGTTGTGATATAGCTGAACATGATGATGGTGTGATAATTTTGTTAATATGTGAAGTTGTATATTATCAATGATGTGTCGAGATGCAAAGATATCATGATGATTTTGTTACTATGTGAAGATGAAAGATTATTTGTGATGTTGAATTACCTCTAGTAATTGGTGGTTATCAGTGATATAGGCGTATGCCTTGTGACGATGTGTGATTGTGATGAGTATGTTGTGTAAGTCTTGTTTGTCGAGTCACATTTCATATGCATACTCTGTGACGGCCTGGATTGGCAAATTAGTGACGAAGGCTTATGCCTTGATGCCCTATTAATTGGCTATTGGTGACGGGGGCTGAAGCTCTGATTGGTACCACATGCATATACATGAGTCATGTCCCATTATGTCTTATGTGATTTATAGTTGTGACGTTTTGTGACTATATCGTGATTGTATTTCGTGAATAGTATGAGGATATCAATACTTGAGAATGCGATTGACGGAATATGTCTGATGTGAATTATATGTGATGTTTGGTGACTAGATGTGTGACTTATATGTGATGTTTTGTGACTAGATGTATGACTTATATGCGGTGATGTTTTGGGACTAGAATTGTGATTTATACTTCTGATGTATCGTGAATTAGCTTACAAAGTAAATGAATGATATACATATATATATATATATAAATATATATATCATTGATGTGAATATGAAGTGTTATGGCTTATGATGCGATGAAAAGTATGTGAGATTTGTGAATTGGTGAAAGCATGATGTGTATGTCAATATTAATACTGGTAATGTGATAACTATATATGTCTGAATTCTAATATACAATTTATCATACTCTCACTTATATGAATTTATATCTCACCCTATTCTCATGTTGTCGTTGCCTTTATATTGGTGACGTGCAGGTATCTTAGTATGAAGATTTAGTTTCCTTTAATCGAGTCGGTTGTCGCTCTGATACGTAGCACTCGGGGGGACGATTTATGATGTTTATGATGTTGTTGTTTTATTGTGACTATCCTCGTTTATTAGGATGATATGTTAAGCGAAGTTGCTTTATTAATATGATGTTATTTATGTGAATAAAATGTTACTTGATTCAGAAACTGAGAAATTATGACTCTGCTGTTTTATTAATAAAAGAAAGTGCTATGTATCTGCTAAATGCGATAAAGTGATTTGTTATGAAGTGAATATGTGACGCCTCATTTATTTCTTGAGAAATTTTGAAACTCTGATTCTTGTATAATTGTCGGGTAGAAAAGGGGTGTTATATTTGACATGATTTTTTATTCAAACAAATATTTTTGATATCATGAAAGGTTTCTTAAAAGCAATTTCACTTTGCTATTTCACATAGAAAGTATTTTACAGCCCACAAAGAATCAAAACTTTCTCTTACTTGAAGTTTTTCCTTTATTGCTTGAACCTTTTCCCTCAATTATTGAACTATCTTCAATCTTCCTTTTTTAAGCGACTTCCTCTTCAAATGCAGCTACTTGCCTAGCTAATTCCCTACAAAGTTCAATTCTCACCTCTAACGTATTTCTACTATAAAAAACATTTCATATATAATTAATATAGATATCGATAAAGATTTCAAATTTATAATTATGAATAAATTGATAGACATTCAATATGAAAAGAGGTATTTCCTTATATATTTTACTATATCTTTCAGGTTTTGTTAGTTGAACCTTGTAAATCTTATCATTTTCTGCCAAATGACTCAAAACTTCATTATAATATAAACATTCCATGCGGTCTTGATTTTGTTAGACAACCTACATATCCAAATAGCCAATATTAATAATCAATTTAATTAATAATGAGATTATAGAAAAATCAACATTTTGAAGAAGTTTAAAAATGTTATAAAGTGTAAGTTCTCTAGCTTTAGGATTTGCATTAATTTTAGAAAAAAAAATAAAGCAAGTTTAGTAGATAGGCTGAATTAACTTGTAGACAGGAACTGGAACAGTAAGAAGTCCTATCAGAATGTTAGAACATGTTATGTTGAACTATTTCAACATCTGGAATAACATGTTGTATGAGATGTCACAACATCGTGCCTGAGCTGAAGTGGATAACTTAAATCAGTTATATTTAACAATCACAGATATATTTAAAGAGATGATACAATCATACAAGGCATTATATATTTAAAAGGTCAGAAGAATCAATCAGAATATTTGAATAATATACAGCCTTACATAGTCTCTAAATATGGAGATATATTCATAAACTAGGGATATGAAGACCTTGATTGTAGCGGCAGTTACTGCTTATTTGTAACAACAAATTAGTTGTGATTGAAGGCCCAAACCTAGTCGAAAATAGGATATGAATATAAGGGTTTGTAACGTAGCTTGATATGAATTCAGGATGTAGAAGTCTAGGGTTTGTCTAGGTGAATCTCCCATATTGTGGGAAGATCACCATGTGATTCTCGAAGCTGTGAAGCAAGAGAAGTAGTGTCCACCTTGAAACCTGTAGGTAAGAGGTGTATTGTTCTTGGAGGAAGATTTGAAGCAACTTTAAGTTATTGTTCTTAGTCAAGAGTCTTGGCTAGGTATTGTCATGGAAGTGTGTATTTTAGCTATTGTTTAAATAGTTGTTACAGGGTTGTAATAGTTAGGTATCACTAGGGAGTGAGCGGAGGTTCTCTTGTCTTAGATGGAGTTCTAAGATAAAGGTTACATTGGGTAGTGACTAGGTAAACCGGAGGTTGTTTACATAAAATAGTACTACTGATAGTGAAATCTTCTTTCTGGCTTGGTAGCCCCCAGAGTAGCGTGTTTGTCACCGAATTGGGTCAACAATTGATTATGTTCTTTAATTTTCAATACTGAATGAAATCGTTTAAATATTTCCTGCGTATTTTATGACAAACCTGATGTCTCGACATCCGACAGTACATCTGGGTCTGCTGCACCAGATTTTTAATTCGTATCAAAGAAGGCATCTTGTTCTGTCTCTAGATGAGATCCTGGGAAGATAGTTTCTGGTTTGGCAAGGAAGACTCGTACTAAAAAGATTGTTTGAACTTAGAAAGTTCATATTGTAGTTGAATGGTCCTAGAAGTGGAGGATGGACTGTTTTTGACTGGTGAAGGTTGATCTCATCTGTTGCTGCAAGGGTTGGAACTTGGGAAAGTTTTTACATGTAGGCATCTAAGATAAAGTGTTTTTGTTGAGACTGAAGATAGTTAGAAGTTGTTGATGTATTTTCGCTGCATGTTATCTCTTTCAAACCTGGTTGTCTTAGCATTGGTGTTTGATCTCCTCAAGAACTATATCCTATGATAAGGCAAGTTCAAAACTGATTCAGTCAACTGAGTAAAGTGTCCAACGAAACTTGAGTCTTGGTTTTGAAGTACACTCATAAAGGCACTTCATTATGATGGATGGTCACTTCTTCAAGGAACATGTCACCTATGTTACAGATTGCTGAAGAAAGGTTGGAGCCATTTATTTTGGTCTTTGATGGAGTCTTCATGACTCTTGATCCATTTGAGGAAGTAACACTGAGTCTAGTTGCTATTGGGAAAGCAGGGTTGTCTGTTTTGAAGCTGATCAAAGGATGCTTCTGGGGAAACAATAGCTTTGGAACCAAGTTCAGTTGTATGTTCCAGAAGAAGAAACTAATGTCCTATCAAATGCTGGGACATCTTGTCTAAAGGAATGAAACTCCTTGTTGAATATATGCTTTGGGTGCTAAACAAATGTGTAATTATCACATATGTTTGGAACCTACTCTTGGCTTGGAAGAGGAGGCAACTGGGCTATATATCTAAGATATTGTTACTCAGAGAATATGTCTTAGATTGATGGAGAGATTAGATGTTGATTAACCACGATTGGTACTCCTTAATTCAGTTTATCCACTATGAGCAGCTACTGAGCTCTTGTGTCCAATAGCATGGTGACTTCTCAGCTAAAGTGACTTGTACATTAAGGTCGAATGGTAAAGATACCCTCGCTGATGTCTGAGTTATCCTTCTGACCAATGGAACCAGAGTTGTGGAATGATATTAATTGACCATAAAACAGACTCAGGGTGGGAAGTTCTATAGGAATGTATCAACTGTTAGTTGTGCTACTAGTGAAGGAGGTGATCTATTCTTCTCCAATATGATTCTTAGAGGTTGTTGGAGGGAGTCCTAATCTGGAATTCAAGGGTTTTGAATGGATGTGAGACGTAATGCCTTAACATCACTGCCTTGAGAATGTATTAGAGGTATTTCGCTGATGATGGTTCTTCAACATGATAGAGGTTACCTACTCAAACCTGAAAACTTTATCAAGTCTATGAGAGCATTGAACTCTTGTTCTGTGGTGGAATATAATCACAAGGGATCACCTGCTATATAGTTGTGTCAACCTGAGATTAGTGGTTGATGGGTGTCTACAATATCGAAGTGTCATCTGAATCTCTTAGGATGAACATTTCGGATTCTTATATGGAGTAAGAAGGAGTGGTTGTTCCAAATACCTAGTAGAGGGAATCTCCACTATAGGTGCATAAGGTTGGTTGGTCAAGCATCCCAAAGTCAGTTTGGAAGTTTGAACATTATAAGACTCTTGAGGCGGGCATGCTTCTGCATATGTATATGTATGATTTGGACTTGGACACCTGCTGATGGTCGATCCTCTTGTATCCCTTGAAAGAGTTGTGAATGGTCTACTATAGGAGATGCTAGAGCCTTACTGTTTGATCAAGTTCATATGATTGAGGTTAATGTCGGATTCAGTGTTGAAACATCATCTCCAGAGTTGTTTTTGTCTCCTCAGCCAATAAAGATTGTTAAGGTTAAGCCACTGACTTAATACTGCAATGTTTTGGCTATCATGACTGGATGTCATGTAGAAGATTCGAAGAGTACCACAGGTGTGAAGAAGAAGCATGTCAGGTTAAAGTCTCACCTTGTATGAGAAGATAATCCTCTCTGATTAACTAATAAGTACTTTGACGGGAGACTAAGTATTTATTAGGATTCTACATGATATTTGACTACAAATACTTTGACGGGAGCTAAGTGTTTGTATGATGGTTTAGTGCAAATCTAATTTCTGAACATATCTTTGAGAAAATGGTGGAGAGTTTACTTCAATCTATGATATTCTGTTGTGTGGTTCTACTAAAGATGAGATCTATTGGGATCCTATTATGTAGATTGGGTGGTTAGTAAAGAGCATGTATGGAGATAAGTATCTTGATGATCATTCCATAACCAAAGCTGATAGGTTCTGTAGCAAAGGTGGTGATGTCCCAAATGATGTAGTAACATCATTATTGATAATAGTCTGTGGAAGAGACTTGGGACCATGAATCTTAACATTCAAACACCATGTTCAGAAGTGGAAGTTCTTTATATGGGTTAGAATAAGAAGATTCTTATTTTAGAGTGGTATGCTCAGGCAAGGCATATCAACTATGGTGTTTTGAAGACTTCATTAGTATCAGCAACTACTAGTGATTGCAAAGATTGAAAATTCACCCGAGGATGCTAGAATCCTTAAAACTAGAGTTTATATTATGATACTATTTGGAAACCTCTTATTTCCCGAAATTACAGATAACACGGTAAATTTTATGTATTTAAATTTATTTATGGACATTAACAAAATTAGAGGGTATAGCTAGGTTTCTACCGTTTTAGCGCATCTATATAGGGCACTATGTAAAAATGCCAATAAAGAATTTTTCACTTTTTATGGATGCGCGTTCTTTCTCCAAGCTTGGGGTTAGTGGAGAATGAAGTCCCCTTCACCCATCAACAACAACACCTTCATGTTCCCATATGCGACAAAGTAAGTATATGACACTCTTTCAATTTTCTCACTTTATGATAAATAGCTGTAAATAATTTGTATCATCACTCTTTGCTTTAGGTTTTGTGTACGAGGGATGGATTAAAACAAGAATCCTAGACGAAATGTGGGCCTCTATTGCAATCTTTTGGATCAAATTTGACTAAATGATGTATTACCACTAAACTATACATCTTATAAATAAGTTATTTTTAAAGTTGTCATCCTTAAAATATTTTTCCTTTTGCAATTCATTTGGAGACCATATATCAGATTGGACCGTCAACTCAACCCTGAAAATGCATCTATTTAGACTACAAAAACTAAGGTTATTTGGTTCAAAGTCATGGAGATGCACCACAGTGACCGGGTCAAAATGCAGTTCAACATGCATAAGGCAATCCCGGCCAACCCAATTTGTTTGTCACCACTCATCTCCTTAGAGTCGACGCCCAATGGGCTTATGCAAATTGGAAAGAATATGCTTCATAATGGTGCCAGATGTGGAAGAGATGTGAACATTATGTCCTAAAATTTCCTGACACACCCGGGAACCAAATAATACAACACAGAGTTGAATTTATGAGTTGGTACATATCAGTTACTATGCCTCAAATGTTTGTGTTTGACCCGTGGTATTTGATCGACTAACCCACTCGAGTTGCATCGTCATCGAATACACAACAACATTACAAACAAACATACACCCCTAGCAACAAACCCAATATGTAACATCCCGATTTTTATATTAAATAATTATTTTAGTAATAGTTATTTATTAATTTATTATTTGGTGTGATAATTAATTATTGTGTGAAATATGTGTTAATTATGCTATTTGGATTATTAGATGGTTCATATAATAATTCAATTAGGCTTAATTATTAGAAGTAGTAGTAATAAGGGGGTGAGAGTGACTAAGCTCATTTAATCAAATAAGATAGAAAGGGTAGAGATTAGGTTAGTCTCATAACTTTCATTTGGTGAAAGAGAAGAGAGAGAACAAGAGAAGAGGAGAATAAAGAAAAGAGAAGGAAAACCTAGAAGAAGAAGAAGAAATCTTTAAGAGGTAAGGGGGAGAATCTAATTTATTATGGGTGTATATGATATGCAATAGATAGATTACATGTTAGGTGTTCTTAATTTCAATTTCTCATAACTTTGTATGTTAGAGTTTATGTAGAATCCATGGAAATTGAATGAATAATCATGTTTAGGTGGTTATGTTGATAACCCATGATAAAGCCATGATTAAGAACCTATCTATGTATGATTAATGGGTGTTTGGAGGTGTTTATTTGGTTTAAAATGAATTATGGAAAGTGCTGTCAAAATGGGTATTTTTTTCTAAAAATCACAGGTGGCAATTAGCGTGGTAAGGCCGCTTAGTGCGCTCCTGAAAATAACGCAAGCCATGTTACAGAAGGTATCACGCTTAGCGCCGATTCCTAAATTTAAAATTTTCATTTTTGAAAAATGATTTCAGAATAGGGAAGCTTATATTTTATTATAGTTTATGAGAATTTTCTGGAATTTACTGTGCACGTTTGGGTAGGTTTAGAAGGTACTTTGTGTGCAACTTGACTTTGTGAGTTCTTGTGCTTCTATACCTGACTTTGGTGAATTTTGGAAGATAACATTGATTGGCTTGTACACTCTATGTTATGTGTAATTGATAAATGCTATGTGAATGCTTTATTGATAAAGTATGTACGTTGTGCAAAGTTTTGGTGGATAAATTCGATGTGTGGGAATTATTGTGATATGCTTTGATAATTAAGGTTGTGTGATAATTTTAATTGCATATATTGTGAGTATTGTTGCACATGCATTCATGGCAAGATTGTACTCCGGTTATGGCTTTGATCGTAGTGTGGAAACGAAAGTGGTGAACTATAAGTTCGTATTGTTGGCTCGGATCCTAGTCTAGATCGGGAGCGTGGCTTTGATTCTAGAAATGAATTGAAAGTGAGGTGAGCTTGATGTTCACGATGATACCGCATGCATGAGTTACATTAAATTGTATTGGAGTCACATTGGTTGCTATGTGATGTTTTTGAATTCGATGTGTGCTTATGTGATGATTGGAACTTGCTATCTTGGTTGAATATCAACGATAATTGTGTTATGTGTGATAAGTGTATAACTCTTATGATTATGAAGTGTGATGAATTATTGGATATTCGTGTGTTATATTCATTGTTCATATTATATATGCTTATAATGATGTGAATTCTCATCCTTCTGTTGTAATAATGTTCTATGCGACATCGTGTAAGTTCCGAAGAATAGTTGTGCTTGCACGAGGATTAGCCAAGAAGCTTGTACGGTTATTTCGCTTATTTAGGTAGTGAGTCGATGCTATGGTCATGTAACAAGGGGGTATTAGAACTCATGTTTTGTTGTTAGTAGAGATTGTTATATTCTCTTATTTGACATTGTATGTGGATATAATATGTTAAATGGACTAGGTGCCAATAATTGGATTCATATGACATAATTATGAGGTGATATTATCATTATGTTGGTAGATGATTATAGTATGGGATATGATCATTGATTTTTTTTTGAAAAACAAATATTCCGTTGCGATATGCATATTGAAGAAACATGAAGTTTTAAATATGTGTTACAGTTATGATCAAATGTATGGTTTTGTTGGTTTTCATTGTTGTGGAAACGACATGTGGCACCCTTTTGTTATATGTATGTTATACTACTCTACATTTGTATTGAGTTATTTCGGGTTAGAAAATGGGTGTTACACAACACACTTTTGTTAGAACAAGATTGAGAATCTATGTTCAGAATATAGTTTTGATGATAACAAGCATATATTTTGTGAGCAACAATTTTATTACTAATGGTTTCATTTAGTGTGCAGATATTATGTTATAAATATTATACAGGATTCATCAGAAAAAGAGTACAACAACTACATTTAAAAAATTCAGAAGATTCACAAAGCTAAACTTCATTCATCAGATGTTCTGATTAAGAACACGTCAAACAAGCCTAAGACCGCAGATCAGACGCATGAGAAGCAACAATCAGAGACAAGACCACTCATAAGAACAAGCAATATCAATGCTTACTTACAACAAGCAAAGAGTCAGAAAGTATAATCAGATGATTCAAAGGAATATCAATATACATGAGGATCTATTACAGCAAGAAGATCACGCACGCAGAAAGATCAGAAGATCTGAAGTTACAAGTTCTGAAGCTACAATGAAGTGACATACAAGACACAAACATCAACATAAGTCACGTACAAGCCATAGAAGAACCTACAGCTCAGCAATACAGAATTGTATAAAATACAAAGAGCTGAGAATCAAAGGGAGATCTGTTAGAAACATCATCACATGCAAAACGGTTACAATATTTAAAAGGAACAACTCCCAAGGTTAAAAGAAGAGGCAATCTAGATGCAACACATTGAAGATAGAAAAAACACAGTAGCATGCCATAGACTGACATTAAGATAAGGTTCTGTCATGGACACATGCAGCCAATCAATATGAAGCGTTCAAATCCGTACTCAACCAGATTACGATGGCTATATTCCAATGCTAACACATCAAGTTATAAATAGATCAAACTTCAAACTTGAATGTGTGCAACTAGTGAATATATCCACTGTGCATCTGCAGAGGGCAACAAAATAAATATTCAGAGAATTTGTTGTGAGTGTAGGGCATGAGAGCTTAAACGAAGAAATATAAGATCACACCTCAGAAGTCACAAAAAGAGGCAACACATACTCAATATGTGATGATAGAAAGTAGTGTTGTTATACAAGAATCATAAGCCTATATGAAGTAAAGACTCCAGTAGAGAAAATGCTGCATGTAATGGAGATTCATTTGAAGGGAGCAATGAGTGAAAAAGAATGCAAAGATTAAATCATAATTCACTCTACATTATAGTGTCTCAGAAGAATTATATACACTGAGTTGATGCTCAACAGTGTCATAATTATATCTGAGATTATCAAACTGCTTAATGCTTTACAGAAACAATAAGATGAGCTGCAGTAAACAAAGATCAATTCAAGAAGGAACTCAAAACAAGAGTTGTTGCTCTAAACTTGCCTTCAAAAGAAATAAAGATCAAATCAGAAGCAATCTACAATAAAGCGGTAGCTCTTAATTAACTTAAGAAGATTTGAAGTTAAAGTTTAGAAGAAGCACAAGAAGCAATTCAAATAAGAGTTGTTGCTCTTTATATGCTTATAGAAGATAAAAGAGATCAAGCAAGAAGCATCCAACATAAGAGTTGAGTCTCTTAATCTGCTTATGAGAAGAAGGAGGAGATATTAATTATAAGATAAAAGAAGAAGACTACAAGTTCTGTTATAAACTGTAATATAAGGCAAAACACATAGAGTTGTTGCTCTTGGTGTGTAATATCTTAGGAACTTCTGATATATTGTTTAGGCTCCAGAAGTGACTTCTAGTCAGCGAGTCGTAAACATATGTATTGAAAATAGGAGACGATCTGCTTGAATAAGAAGCACATCCATAAATATCCAGACTGAATGGATAATGCAATGCAGAAGATAAATAACACAGTGAATTGTTAACCCAGTTCGGTTTAACTACTTACTCTGGGGGCTACCAAGCCAGTAAGAAGATTTCAATATCAGTAGTACTATTTTATGTAAGCAACCTTTGGTTTACAGATAAATAACCTCTGGTTTACCTAGTCACTACCCAATGCATCCTTTATCTTAGAACTCCATCTAAGACAAGAGAACCTCTGCTCACTCCCTAGTGATACCTAACTGTTACAACCCTGAAACAACTATTTAAACCATTAACAAGAAAGACTAACTTGATCTTGCTTCACAGCTTCAATCAAGAACATAATACTCAACTCTTAACTATAGGTTTCAAGTGAGAACAATAACTTCTCTTACCTACAGGTTTCGAGAAGGACATGGCACCCATCCCACAGACTGGGTGGTCTACCTATACAAACCCTAACGACTACATCTTTTCAATACACGGTTTGCTATCTAAAACTACGTTACAAAGGTTTCTATTTATAACCTATTCCTAATTGGACTTGGGCTTACAAATTGCAGCACTAGTGGATGTTACAAATCTGCATGTATCTTCTACTAAAAGAAAGGTCTTCAATCACAAGTTTCCTAATTTATCTCTTAAATTAGAAACTACTGAATCTTCAATATTCTGATTTAATTCTTCAATATTCTGACTTGATTCTATTGACCTTTAAATTTGCGCCACATAGGATTGCATAATATTCCATAGAATATTTTGTATTTGTTGAGTATTAGACTGAATCTTCATGTTCCAGTTCTGCAGGCGCGATGTCATGAGTTGATGTCATGACATTCCATATAACATCTTGCTTGTACCTGTTTTGTTATTTTATATTTGCAAGACTTATACATTCTATTACATTTTGCTGCTATTATATTTTAACAACCAATGTCAATCAGCCAATAAAAACAACAACATAATATAAAGCAAAACACATAGAGTTGTTGCTCTTGGTGTGTAATATCTTAGGAACTTCTGATAGATTGTTTAGGCTCTAGAAGTGACTTCTAGTCAGCGAGTCGTAAACATATGTATTGAAAATAGGAGACCATCTGCTTGAATAAGAAGCACATTCATAAATCTCCAGAAGATGCCTTAAGCGACCATTTGCGGTCAGAAGCTTAAGAAGACAATTGGTTGGGGTCATTATGGAAATCTCTTGGATACCAAGTGAAGGTCAGGAGTCCAGGAGTCAATGGATGTTATATCTCGTGGAGATCATTGAATAGTCCATTGAAGTCAATCACAGCAGGTAGCTGTGCAGGGAGTTAGTTACAACGCGTTGTTGTCCAGGTTACAAGATTGATGAAAGTTATATCCAGAAGGGATCACTGAACAGTTCAGTCATCTAGGGGTTAGTCACTCGCGGGTAGCTTTAGCAGGGTTAGTCACAGCAGTTGGCTGTGCAGGATAGTTAGTCATGACGGAGGATCGTGCAGATGTAATCAAGTTTGGTTATAGTGGATTAAGACCTCTGTAGAGAGGCAAGTCACTTGAAGAATGTGGACTGGAGGTAGCCTTATTCATAACGTGAACCAGGATAAAAATGAATGTGTCTTTTAATTTCTGCACTATTCGTTTTAGCTTAGAACAATCAAGCAAAAGCTTCTTAGAAATGTATTGAGCAAGTCAGAAGTTCTGATGACGCACGGAAGTTAAAATGAACATCTAATTGGTTATGTAGTTCTACATCCTCATGCTTCCGTAACATCAAAAGCAAAATCCAATAGATGATTAAAAGAAAGAAAGAAAAGACGTTAAGCAAAAAGAAAGGGAATTTTAATTGATAAAGAACACAATTTAATCCCCCCTTTCTTGTGTTTTTCTCCACCTTCAATTGGTATCAGAGCATGGCTTGGTATTGATCTCAAGATAAAACACTTAACCATGTAGAGAAATCTAGAAGGAGAAAAACAACACTGAGCTGAAGATCAACGTCATATAATCAGAAGATGTCAAGGCAAAAATCTCAAGACTCTGAACATATCACCTACATATCAGAAATATTTTTGAAAATCGACAAAAGAATATTCTACAAAGCTCAAGACATCAGAATGAAGAATATGTGCTCAATGGAAATATTCAAAGATGAATAAGTGTAGCTGACTCATGACAAAAGATCATCTCAGACTCATCAGTTCCAGTCAGAGGAAGAAGATAAGAAAGAACAAGATTTTAAGAATGAAGACTCTGTAGCAAGGAAAGGAAGAACATCTACTCAAATAAAGACATTCAAAATCAGGAAGACAAAACAAGCAAAGCTGACTCAGCCAGAATGATCAAATCCATTCGGTTAAGATCAAGTCAAAAAAGGAAGAGACTTCAAGACAAAAATCAGAAGAAGAAAAAGACTGAACCTCTTCATTAGAAGATACTCAAGCTCAGATAAACGTTTATCACTCAATATAGTCAGATCTTTCTAAAACTCTCTCTTTTAAATTTTTGTTAATATATGCATCTAGCATGCTCATATAAATAGTCTCTTATAGCCACCGACTTTAACATTAATGTGCATGTTTTAGATTAGCATTAACTACAACATTATTTCTCAGTGTCTACTTTTGGTCAAACAATTGTTTCTGTAAAAAAACCAAATTCAACAAAAATCTGATCTTAAACGTGTGTCTGTATCTCTTGTCTACTCCTGCATGTTACCCAAGTTAAAGAGAAAAGACAAAAGCTCTTAAGCATGCATCAGTATCCAGTCATATCATGACAGGCTTCTCTTCACCTTTCTCTACATATACTAACATTAGATCTGAAACAAAGTTACTCCCTATTTCTATTGTTAAAGCCATAGGGTGTGTCTCAACTGGAGCCTCTGTTGAAAATCTTTCAATCTGACTTAAGATTGGTAAAATCCTTCAAAACCCTATTTGATGATTCTGTTCATTTTGAACCTAACAATCCTGAAAACATCTTCTTCACTATCCTAAAATCTGGTTCAAGTTCTCCCTAACAAACCTTCGTCTCAGGATGCCTGTAAGAGATGTTATGACTCACGATGACAGAACACTAGTAATTCTTCTAACACACCATCATAGGATTGACCTGCCTAAAACAATTTTCAAATCATCTTGAAGAAACCATCAACTTATTCAGAAACTAGTGTCACTTCCACATTCCATATGAAGGAGCATTGTATAAACTAATCATGAACAATGTCATCTGGAGACTCGTTGGTCGGGAAGTATCTAAGTAGGCACTCAACTTCAAAAAGGTGTGACCAGGTGAACAAGTTTGAAGAACTTGAGCACTCATTTATTTTATGAAGAAACTCACCCAGAAGTTCTGATAATGTCACACAGTGTGCACAAGCTCTGGACTTTTTTCCGCTAAAGTTGACCATTTCTGTAATGTCTGAGTCTAGAAAATGTTGTTGTCAATAGTGTACTTTATATAATATAATTACTAATTAAATCTTACCTTCTGACTAGGATAAAAACATAACTCCTAACCCATTCATCTTATCTAAACTAACTCAGGTCATTAATTACTCTCTCTAGGAACTATACAGAATAAATAAATAAAGAAATAAATAAATGATCTCGAAAAATTAAAAGAATCAATGTGATTGAACTTCTCCCCATGCGCCTCTATGAAATGATTAACCCTACCCACTAAGTTCATCTCCTCTATCACTCCTCAAACTATTCCAATTCATGTCCTTCTCTATAAAATCCTTCAGTCTTCAACACAAAATTCCACTGCTCTTACTCATCTTAAATATATCTGCTCTTAACCCAGCAAAACTCCAGCTCCATGGCCGTCAGAACTTTTCTTGGAGACGAAAGTATGCTTGTGATCATCAATGAATCTAAACTGGATGACTCAAGTGATGAGTATGGCTTCCATAGATTCTTTGATTATTAAGGCTGGAATGGATACAAGGAAATCCTTAACAAACCCATCTACCCAAACCTCGTTAAGAACTTCTGGCTACATGCATCCGTCAGCAGTGATGGACGAAGCATTATGTCTCACATATTCAACTTCTAAATTGTCATTACAAAGGATTCTATTGCTGATGCAATTTAGTGTCCGTCCAATTGAAATCTTATGTCCTTAGAATTCTTTGATCATCTTGCTAGAGAAGAATTCATTAAGATTTCCAATCTTCCAGTCACCTTCACACGATTCAACAATAACTCAACAAATCTGAAGCCCATATACAGAGCTTGGGTCCTATTTGTCATGTCAAACATTATGCCTCGAAGGTTCTACCTAAATATTCTAACCATGCGAGAAAAATACCTAGCCCTCTACTTTCGTCAAGGTTATGAGCTAAATCTGCCAGCCATCATCTTCACTCATCTGAAGGAAGCTGTAAAATATTCTTGAAACTCTCAGGATACTTGCTACATTCCCTATGGGTGAGTCATCTTAGAGCTAATTGAGAAAGATGGAATCCTCTCTAACCTTGCACAAACAACACTAGCTAGGAGTAAAATCATTTCTAGCTATGAATGTCATGAGTTTCTGATTGCATAATTTGCTTGATCACTTAAATTAATGGTTGTTTGTTATAAATGCATAAATTGTTAAAAGTCTTATATCTATTGATATGCATGATTTGTTTCTCTGCTTACTGAATTTTTTTTACTATTTACAACTATCTACAAATATTCTGAAGAAACAAACTGGACAAATTAATTTAGGGGGAGAATACCACCTTCAATTGGTACCAAGGGGAGACTGTTCGAACTCAGGAGTGGCTGAATCAGAGACAAATAGGAATACTTAATTCAGGGGGAGCTATATTTGAGAAATTAATAGGACAATCTAGTTCAAGGGGAGACTGTACACCTCAGGGGGAGAAATTATTTCTAAGTCTGATTCAACCTTCTTAAAAGCTTTTTGATGATAACAAAAAGGGGGAGAAGGAAAAGAGTTTAGATTTTGATGAATAAATCAGTTGCTTGATTGAATATGAAAATTGAGATGAAGTTTACTTGCTTAATTATTATCCTCTCATAAAATTGTTCCATCAAAATACATGGTTTTTGTCATCATCAAAAAGGGAGAGATTGTTAGAACAAGATTGAAAATCTATGTTCAGAATCTAGTTTTGATGATAACAAGCATATATTTTGTGAGTAACAATTTTATTATTAATGGTTTCATTTAGTGTGCAGATATTATGTTATAAATCTTATACAGGATTCATCAGAAAAAGAGTGCAACAACTACATCTGAAACATTCAAAAGATTGACAAATCTAAACTTCATTCATCAGTTGTTGTGATTAAAAACACGTCAAGTAAGCCTAAGACCACAGATCAGAAGCAAGAGAAGCAACAATCAGAGACAAGACCACTCAGAAGAACAAGCAATATCAATGCTTACATACAACAAGCAAAGAATCAAAAAGTATAATCAGAAGATTCAAAGGAATATCAATATACATGAGGATCCGTATCAGCAAGAAGATCACGCACGCAGAAAGATCAGAAGATTTGAAGTTACAAGTTCCGAAGCTACAACGAAGTGACATACAAGATACAAACATCAACATAAGTCACTGTCGCGTGAAAAATCGGGATGAGACACCAGATGCCTTCTTTGGGCTCGAGTGCTCAAGAAAATGATTTTTTTGTTTTTGTCACGACCAAACTTTTTATTGTTTCCAAAGACAGGAAAAGGGAAAAAGTTGCAATAACCTTAAAAGAAATGCAAAGCAAATAACACAAAATTAAAAGCAATGCAAAAGTGGGGGAGAGATTCCGGGTAAGAGGGTTGGTTATACGAAGGGAAGGTATTAGCACCCAACGTATCTATAGTACTCTATAGGCTTCTTTGTTATGTTTGTTTCATTCTATGTTATTGGGAGGTTTTCTGTTGTGAGATAGGTGGGACCTAAGGTGTTTGTTCAATTATGCTCGCAAAGATCATCGTGACCCTCTGCATACATATCCCTTAAAGGGAATCAGAGCATCTGTAGCTCGAGGTCTACGGGTGCTAAGGTTTGGGTGGTTTGAGGGAGAATATTTGCTCGCCAAGGATACGACCTTGTGCCTAAGTATTCTCAAAGGGATGTTGAGAAAGTCAGAGCAATCATAGTTCCCACTTATGCTAGTGGAAGCAAAGGATAAGAGACAAATGTCATCTTAATGCTCGATGTATCTAATCTATATCATCACATACATCTGTTTGGTTTTGTTTGAAATCTTTTCATTATAAGACCTGGGCTGTGCCACTTATGGTTCTTAGAATGATAAAGATGTTTTTTGTTTAGCCAGCCTTGTGGCAAAAACAAGTTTGATTAGCCAGCCTTGTGGCAAAAAATTTTGATAAGTCAGCCTTGTGACAAAAAGTTTTGATTAATCAGCCAGCCTTGTGGCAAAATTTTCGACGAAGCCAGCCTTGTGGTAAAAACTTTGATTAATCAGCCAGCCTTGTGGCAAAAAGTTTGATTGATTAGCCAGCCTTGTGGCAAAAAGAAGTTTAATTAATTGATTGTGATGATATAGATGAAATACTCCTATCATAGAGATGATAAATGTATAATCTCCTAGGGTATTTGTTTTTGGGGATGCTTATAAGAAGCCCGTGGGTCCTTGTACGAAGCCCAAGAGGAGGCTATCTGAGGGTCCTTGCATTGTAAGCCCAAGAGGAGACTATGGGAGGGACAATCGAGGGTCCTTGCATTGTAAGCCTAAGAGGAGGCTATGGGAGGGACAAGTCGTATGTACAAAGCCCAAGAGGAGGCATGGTATAGTTGGTTTGAGCTCTTAGAACGATTTCACCGGGAAACCATAATCTATGTCCTAACCTAAACTAGGGAGATTCTTTGCACGAAGCCCAATAGGAGGCTATGGGGAACCTAGTGTTGTACTATGTTAAACAAGCATATATAACATGATCACAAATATGAACAAGTACGAACAAATATTAACAAGTACATGAACAAATATGAACAAGTATGAACAGTTATATATGACAAGGTGTGTGTATACAATGGAGTTTATGAAGGAAATATACCTGTAAGGATGATCCGTTTGTATACACGGGGGCTCGGGACTTATACTCGGGGAGAGGCCCACTTGAGTTTATTCATGACTATGTATACTTACAAGGGAGGTTGGGACTTATACCTACATGGAGGCCCATGGTATTTTTGAGAAGATTTAAAGAAAACCTTCATTTTTGATTTGTTATTCGAGGTCAAAAATCAAATTGATCGAGGTATGTACAAAAAGGTGTATGTACAATGAAATACCTAATTTCATGTAAGGGAATGGGACTTATACCTATGTGGAGGCCCATGTTTTATTTTATAAAACATGGTTGATTGTTTTTTGAACAAAGACGCGAGGTTCCGTCATTTGAAAAACTTTGATCGTTTGTTGAAAACAGTTTGAATTTTTTTGAAAGAAATTAACTTAATTTAAACAAAGACAAATCTTATGTTTAATTAAGACCTAAATGATTAGGATTTGATCACAAAAAATATTTACAAGTGATTTGGTTAAAAAAATCAAATGAAAAACAATATTTAAAGCATTAAAAAACACTTAAAAACATGTCATTTTAAACTTAATAAAAATATATCAAATAAATATTTTTTTTGTGATTTTTTTGAATATTCATAAAATATATATATTAAATAAAGAGTGTACAAAAAATGAAGTGAAAATGAATTAATTTGATTGGTTAATGAATTAAGTGAAGTTGTTAAGAAAAATGAAGAAAATAAGTGTTAAAAAAAATGGATTTGTCTTCACAAGGGCTTGAAGCCACGCCCTCCTGCTCACTAACCAAAACAACAACCAACTGAGCCACGCTTGTGGCTTGTAAGTAACACGCGCCCAATTAAATATATTTTCAATTAATTTTCCAAAACCTTTGAACAAAATCTGGCGCCAAGAACAAACCCTCAACAAGAATTTGAAAATCTTCAAAACTGAACCAAATTGATCAAGTGAAGGGTCTATCTCACTCGTTTTTTCACGAGGATCATGATGGTGTCCTCATAATTCATTTATTTTTTCTCTAAGGTGATCAATTTTCGCATGAACATGAAGAACCCTAAAACTGAATTTGATCGTGAAATGATGTATGTGCAAGTTATGATGCAATTGATTGAGGGTTAATGATCCTCATATGTGCAGAAACAAGATGGTAAACCAGTTTTTCATTTATGATGCATGTATGATAGAGTTTGAAGTTCATAGCACTTACCTTCAAAAACGGAAAAACTGAGAATTGAATTCTGCAATAGAGGTGTTACAGATGCTGTTTGATGATCTGGATAGCTTCAATGGACCTTATGGAAGGTGTCTGGATGCTTGGAATGGATTGAATTCATCTGAGCAAAGCCATGGAACCCGATCTGTAGAGTCTTGGAGTATGAATCGAATTTGAAGATTCTGAGGTTACAGATCATATGTGAGTGTTTGGATAGTTCATATGTGATATATATGAGGTGTTGGAAGTGTTAGCTTGGACAGAATTGAGCTTGAATGGATTTTGACATGATAAGGCTGATTTTATGTTCATATGGAAGTGAGGTAGTGATTTTGAGTTTTAGGGTGTTTTGGGGTGTGTGAATGGATCAAACACATCCCATATGATGTTTATGAGATGTTAGAACCATTACTTTGGCTAGAACTTCAAGGGTTTGGAGGTTGGAAATTCTACCTCTTTAAAACTTAAGAAACTTGCATTCTAAGAAAGAAAGAGAAAACCTATGATTTGTGAGGTTTTGGTGTGAGAATGAATGTGATTTGAACCTCTATTTATAGGCCAAGGATTCTGAACTCCAAGCTTTGCAAGTTGATCTTTCTTTGGTGATTTGGCATTAAGAGATAAAATGGAATCTTTTACATTAAATGCTTAAGGTTAAAATGGCTAACCATGGTTAAAATCTTCCAAGCTTCTTATCTCTTTCTATTCTGATCACAAACCAGAAATATCTTCCAATTATTGCTTGTGTATGTGATTGCTTGCATCATAAGGTAAAATAGTTCATAACTTTGGCAAAATGACTTGAAATTTCAAGTGAAATGATCATTAATGGCAAAATTCAAAACCATAGCTATCCTCCATATTTTTTCATGCTCTTGGACATTTTGGAAAGCTCATGTTATGTACTTCAAAACCCTAGTTGAAAGTTTCTTCAAGACCTTTAAGGAAATGGGTGAAAAAGATCCATGAACTTTGAAGAAAATGAGGTTTTAAGTGAATTTTTCAAAAGATACCAACTCTGAAGCTCCATATCTCTTAAATGGTTGATCTTATGGAAAAAAATTATATGTGACAAAGTTGTTCATTGGATCAAAATCTACAACTTTCATGTTGGAAGTTTTTTTTAGTTTGTAGGTGAAATTTTGAGATATTTCCTTCCAAAGTTTCATGGAAAGTCAAACTTTTGACTTTTTGATTCTTGATTAATTTTCTTGATTTTCCTTGATCAAATGACTTCAAATATCATATATTGATAATTTAAAACTTCAAAAGTCATGGTTGACCAAAATTTCCAAAAAGTCAATGGTGATCCTGTACAGTTGACTTTTTCAGACGAATCGTGTTTCTGGAGATTTCAAATGAACCAAGCTATCCTTACCAAATGAATGGTATGAATGGATCACATTGAGTTATTGGAGGACCTTGAGCCATGGTTTAAGTTGTGGAACCATGTTCTGATTGAAAAGTCAGTTGTTCAGGTGAATTAGGTCAAAAACCCTAATTGTCGACCTGATGAAATTGATGACTGTGGATCTTGAATTGAGATACAATTTCCATTGGATATTGTCATAGGGATTATTTGAAGATGATTGAAACCTTTGAGTGATTCCCTAGAGCTTTTTAGGGTTTCCCAAATGTGATCCCTGATTTCAGTCCCTGATAGTTCAAAACCCTAGTCTGATGATTTTGAAATTTCACTGTTGATCAATCCTTGTGTAGGAGATGTCTTGAGCCAATAGATTAGGTCAAAATGATGTACTTGGGGTCCTGAGGTCATGTCCCAAGCCATAGGTCAAATTCTGAGCAAAAGTCAGGAGTTTGCTGTCTTCAGTCAAAACCCTAATTTAGTTGATTCAAGGCTTTTGAGCTTGTTGAAATGAATCTTTGAGGACCAAATGTTGATTATTGATGAAGATAGTTCATTTGAGGTGAAGGGAGAACAAAACCCTAATTGATTGTTACTTGTACTGATGAGTGATTTCTTGATTAAACCCTGTTGAGCACAAGTAGTAAACAGAAGCTATGCCATTTGTTAGAGATGCAAATGATGCATATGCTATGATATGAGGTGGTATCTTAGGTCAAAAATTGGGGTATGACAGATGCCCCTATTTAAGTTTCTTCAACCTGAGATATAAAGATTGAAAATCTTCGTTTTGATAGGGTGGAAGAGACTTAAATATCAGAAGACGCGAATTTTGGACCTAAGATACCAAAATTGCGAATGATGCAAGGATATATTTACCGAGGGGATATCAAGAAGTGACTCCACTGGGGACAAGAGATCGGGAAGGATGTCTCAATCCGTTTTAGGAAGAGAATCCGTTTTTTTTCTTTTCGGGAAAGCAAGTGTATGCTTCACCGGGGAATGATAGCTTTGTAAGAAAAGCTTACCTATCGACATTACCAACTATCAGAACATTGATAGACTTGTTAAATAATGCGACGGTGAAGGGTATGAATCTGCATTACCGATGATCAACATGGTGATAGACTTGACATGGTAAAAAGAGTTTCAAAGGTTCGGTTAATATTACCGACTATCATCATTGTGATAGACATGATAAAGTAATATAACCAGAACAAAAGGTTACCAACTACCAGCCTCATGATAGTGGTTCTGAAGACATGATCAATTATCAGCCGAGTGATAAAATGATTCTGGAGACTTTACTAGGGAAATTGCCGGTTATTCAGCCTTGTGAATAGTAATAAGGCCCTGATTGTCAAATGGTCTTCATGATTGATTTCCTAGAGAGGAAAAATCTTTTGAAAGAGACATAAGCTGCTCAGATGATGAGGCTATTGCTTATGGCTCAATTCTTCACGACTCTATTTGGGGAATCAGAATTTGAATCTTTGGTAAAGACAAGGTTCTATCCAATAATGAACTGGAAAGAAACGGTCAAACAAGACTTTGTACCCATGAGGAATGAACTCAACTGGGGATTTTCCTTTCTCTCGAGAGGAGAAGACTGAAGCAACCTTCTTCCACGAGGAATGATCTCAGTGGGGAACTGGAGAAAGAAGATGTTCTTTCTGCTTATGGGTGACAACCTACTGGAGGGATGACACGCCCATAACTCTTCTTCTTTTTTTTTTCTCTTTTTTTTTCTCTTTTTTTCTTTTCTTTTCTTTTCTTTTCTTTGGGATAGATATATCCTAAACAAGTGATTTCGGAGCAAACATTGAAAAATGCAAGAATGCATAAATGATGCAAATATGAATGAATGATGGATGTTATGAATTTCGCATGCATACTGACAATACTGACAGACAAAGAAGTGTATACTGGAGAAGGACCGACGTCGCAATACAACCAGATACTTGGCAAATGTTCTTCAACACGGTGTAGATAACACAGGTGATGAATGGTGTTGCATGCTTTAAACTTCTCTGGGGAAGATAAGCATCTTTTCTTATTGAGATAGAAGAACTTCTTCACTGGGGATAAAAGAAATTCCCTACCGCAAAAGGGGCGATTGGTTCAGGAATTCTTTTTTTGGGATAAGAATACCGTTATCTCATGATCTCTTTTGTGGAAGAGAGCAACTCTCAGGGAGAATCCTTTTGTTCATCCTATGGAGACAGCTGTTGATGTTTCCTTCTGTTGTTCACAAATCAAAGGAAAGTTTCGCTTTTATTTTGAAAAAGAAAAGTAAATTCATTTAAAACTTCTTTTTTCTTTCAAAAAATGAATAACACAATTAAAGCGTCATTTTGCAAGCTAAAAGAAATTAGAGATTGCGAACAAATGGGCACAAGGTTCAAATTTATTTAATAGGATGGTAATCAGCTAAAGGCGTGATTCCATGGAGTATTTACAAAGTTGGAAATGGTAAATATGCGGAAAAGGCTACATTGAAAGCAATAACCACTACTTCCTAACAACTTTGAGTTCCAACTGTGCTTGTCGCTTCAGATTGGCGATGATCTGATTGAGGATCCTTTGATGAAAAAGACTCTTCAGGTGACGAAGTACGGACTGATGCAGTTACTTTGTCATAAATCCTTAATTTTTGCCTAGATTTCCCTTTCAGGTTTTCAATCTACCAGGATGAATTTTTCTGTTTATTGTCTCTTATTTTTGCTTGGACCGCCCTTTCGGGTTTTCAGTCCACCGAGACGCTCATTTTTGCCTAAGTCGCCCTTTGCGGGTTTTCGACTTACCGAGCTGTTCTTTTGTCTTTTTTAGACAAAGTATTTCTTGACTGCATTAGCATTCACAAGATGTGGGAGTTCATCACCATCCATGGTTGAAAGAGTCATGGCGTCGCCAGAAAATGTTCTTTTGACAACATACGGGCCTTCGTAATTAGGAGACCATTTTCCCCTAGAATCTGGTTAAAAAGACAAGATCTTTTTAAGCATGAGGTCGCCTTCTTGAAATTCACGAGGTCGAACCTTTTTGTTGAAGGCTTGTTTCATCCTTGCTTGCTATAACTGTCCATGGCATAGAGCAGTCATACGTTTTTCTTCGATTAAGTTCAACTAATCGTATCTGCTTTGACACCATTCAGCCTCTGATAACTTAGTCTCCATGAGGACTCTCATTGATGGGATTTCAACTTCTACGGGGAGCACAGCTTCCATGTCGTATACTAGAGAAAAGGGAGTTTCCCCTATTGAAGTACGCACTGAAGTACGGTACCCATGTAGTGCAAATGGCAGCATTTCATGCCAGTCTTTGTAAGTGACGACCATTTTTTGGACGATTTTCTTAATGTTCTTGTTGGCGGCTTCGACGGCGCCATTCATTTTTGGTCTGTAAGGAGAAGAGTTATGATGCTCAATCTTGAATTCCTCACACAATTCTTTCATCATTTTGTTTAAGTTTGAACCATTGTCAGTAATGATCTTGCTGGGAATACCATATCGGCAAATGATGTTATTCTTGATAAACCTCACAACCACTTGTCTTGTAACGTTGGCATAAGATGCTGCTTCGACCCATTTGGTGAAGTAATCAATAGCCACTAAGATGAAACGATGACCGTTTGAAGCTTTTGGTTCGATCATCCCAATCATGTCGATACCCCACATGGAGAAAGGCCATGGAGATAAGAGAACGTTGAGTAGAGTCGGTGGCACGTGGATCTTATCTGCGTAGATCTGGCACTTGCGACATCTCTTCACGTGTTTATAACAGTCAGATTCCATTGTCAACCAATAGTATCCTGCTCTTAAGATCTTTTTGGACATTGCATGCCCATTTGAATGAGTTCCAAAGGACCCTTCATGCACTTCATGCATTAACATGTCTGCTTCGTGTCTATCCACGCATTTGAGCAAAACCATGTTGAAGTTTCTTTTGTATAGTACATCTCCGTTCAGGAAGAAACTGCCAGAAAGCCTCCTTAGAGTTTTCTTATCTTTGTTTGATGCCCCAAGCGGGTACTCTTGAGTTTGAAGGAAGCGTTTGATATCGTGGAACCACGGTTTATCATCGATGACTGCTTCAGTTGCAAACACATAAGCAGGCCTTTCAAGGCGCATAATTCTGACTTTAGGCATATCATTCCAATGATTGACTTTGAACATGGAAGATAGAGTAGCCAAGGCATCTGCCATTCGATTCGGATCTCGAGGTATATGATGCAATTCAACCTTGTTGAAGAAAGTCAACAGACGTCTTGCATAATCTCTGTAAGGAATCAAGCCAGGGTGGTAAGTTTCCCATTTGTCTTTGATTTGGTTGATCACAAGGGCTGAATCTCCATATATGTCGAGGATCTTGATCCTTAAGTCAATGGCTTCTTCGAGACCCATGATACAAGCTTCATATTCTGCGACGTTGTTGGTGCAATCAAATAACACTCTGGCAGAGAACGGGATATGAGTACCCTTGGGAGTGATGATGACTACCCCAATTCCTTTGCCAAAAGCGTTTACTGCTCCATCGAAAATTAGGCCCCATCTTGATCCAGGATCAGGACCTTCTCTAGGTAACGGTTCATCACAATCTTTCATCTTCAAGTACATGACATCTCCGTCAGGAAAGTCAAACTTGAGATATTGGTATTCATTAATTGGTTGATGCGCCAAGTGATCGGCGAGAATGCTTCCTTTGACCGCTTTTTAGCACGGTATTCGATGTCATATTCAGATAACAGCATTTGCCATCGGGCAATCCTTCCTGTTAAGGCAGGCTTTTCAAAGACGTACTTGATTGGATCCATTTTGGAGATTAACCAAGTAGTATTGTTGATCATGTATTGGCGGAGACGTTTCGAAGCCCAAGCCAAAGCATAACATGTTTTTTCGAGCATGGAGTAGCGAGACTCACAATCTGTGAATTTCTTACTTAAGTAATAGATGGCATGCTCCTTCTTACCAGTTTCATCTTGCTGTCCAAGCATACAACCCATGGATTCTTCCAACACGGTAAGGTACATGATTAGTGCTCTCCCTTCAACTGGAGGAATCAATATTGGTGGTTCTAAAAGGTGCTCTTTGATACTGTCGAATGCTTTCTGGCAATCTTCAGTCCATACAACCCCTTGATCTTTGCGGAGAAGCTTGAAAATTGGCCCACAAGTAGCAGTCATTTGAGAGATAAATCTGGAGATATAGTTTAATCGTCCGAGAAATCCTCTTACTTGCTTTTCAGTTTTTGGTGCAGGCATCTCTTGAATAGCTCTGACTTTGTCGGGATCTACTTCGATACCTCTTTGGCTGACAATGAAACCCAAGAGTTTTCCAGATCTAACCCCAAAAGTACATTTGTTAGGATTCAAGCGAAGCTGATATTTCCTTAGTCGTTGAAACAACTTCAAAAGGTATTCAATATGTTCTTCTTCTGTGCTGGACTTGGCTATCATGTCGTCCACATAAACTTCAATTTCTTTATGCATCATGTCATGAAAGAGAGTAGTCATTGCCCTTTGGTATCACTTTGTAGAAAAATGTACCCCATGGGGTGATGAAAGATGTCTTATCCATGTCTTCAGGAGCCATCTTGATCTAATTATAACCGGAGAACCCGTCCATGAAGGAAAAGAAGTTGAACTTAGCGGTGTTATCGACCAGCATGTCAATATGCGATAATGGAAAGTCATCTTGTGGACTGGCCTTGTTCAAGTCACAGTAGTCAACACACATTCTAACTTTTCCATCTTTCTTCGGAACTGGCACTATGTTGGCCAACCATTGAGGATATTCAGAGGTGACTAGAAAACCTGCGTCGAGCTGTTTTTGAACTTCCACTTTGATCTTGTTAGCCATATCATGGCGAGTCCTTCGCAATTTCTGCTTAACTGGCGGACATTCTGGCTTCAATGGCAAGAAATGCTGAACAATATTGGTATCCAACCCAGGCATGTCTTGGTAGGACCAAGCAAACACGTCAACATATTCTTTGAGAAGATT
This sequence comes from Vicia villosa, assembly GCF_029867415.1. Lineage (NCBI taxonomy): Eukaryota > Viridiplantae > Streptophyta > Magnoliopsida > Fabales > Fabaceae > Vicia > Vicia villosa. The sequence goes on along the minus strand of NC_081181.1, from coordinate 98,999,176 downwards.
TATCAATTTACTCTTGATATCAGTATCAAGCACCGCTCCAATGGTCACTTCTTTTTTGTCTTCTTCAGAAGCCAAGTTGATCTTTTCTAAAGGCTCTTTGTGAGGCAGAATGGCTCTTTCCTCGTGCTTAAGTAGTCGAGAGATCTCGTCCGGGATCTCCTCTTCTTCCTCTTCTTTGGCTTCGAACAAAAGAAACTCAAAGTTGGGAGAGGGCATAGGGTTATTGCATTCAATGGGTTTATTAATAGTTAATCTGCACATATGATTTATGCTTGTTTCAGAAAAACTGTGAATGCAATAGTGTATGCAGATTATTGAAAAAGTTTTTTTTGGTTTTTTAGGATTACCATTTCCAGAAAAAGCAAAAATAAAACACATAATGTAGAGAATTCAAAATGACACTTTATTTATGATTCATTTTTGAAACAAAGCCCTAAACACAAACTCATTTGTCTTGGGCAGGACAAAGAGGGAAACTTTTAAAAACAAAACCCTATACACAAACTTATTCGGGAAAAACATTTAAAAGCAAAGCCCTATAAAACATCTCTCTGCTTTGGGCCAGGCAGGAGGTCAAAATAACAGCGAGGTGATTACTTTGAGCGGCGAACAACATTCGGGACGTCGACAGCTTTCAAGTAGCAACGAACCCCTCTGTGTATTATGTATTCAGGAAAATTCTCCTCAGAATTATCTTCAGTATTGACATTGACCGCTAGTCGAGCAGGATTTGAAGGTCCTGGTTTGTCACCTTTGTTCTTTGTAGAGTTGAAACGGTCTTCTTCTACTTCTTGAAGAGCATATGATGAGTCACAATCTTTAGAACTTTCAGGATGTAATTCCCAATCTTCAGGATGAAGAGACTCATTGTCAGAGACACTTTCCGAGTCAACTGCGGGGCCATCTTCCCCTTCATCTTCAAAAATGGCAGTTATGTGATAATAACCATCTTCAGGATTATAAATCTTGGTAGATGCATTGAAGTTGAAATTTTCAGTAATTTTAGGCTGCTGAGAAAATTGAGAGGGCTGATAAACCTCTTCTGGTTGACTATTATATTCAAAGGAATCTCCCCATCCCGTTGGTTGGATATCTTCAATCGCAATCTTTGAACTTTCAGGTGCAGTATATTTCACCATATAATCATATTTGCCACTTGGTTGTCCCAAGGTGTCCCAGATTTCTGCAGGAACAGGCTCAGTTTCGTTGCCTTTGGATTTCTCTGAAGGAGGATAGAACGGTGCATATGGTTCTTCCTGAGATATATATCCTGAGTCATTGAGATAACATTTCCATTCTTCTTCAGGATCAGGTAGACCTTCTTCGATGCATTCTTCGATAAGGACATTAACCTCTTGAGGAATTGGGTTAAGGAATCCTCCACTAATGAATGTTTCTTTGATCGGACAAAGGGTTTCATCCTTCTTGGTGCAGTTTGAGAACGTTGGTGAACATCCGAGCCCTGCTCTGGTTTCATTCTTGGTAGGGATTACAACTTGCCCCCAGCCAGTGGTAGTTCCATCTTTTACTACTTTTACTGCCTCTTTGTAAGAAGAAATTGATGCTTTCTTCTTGGAAGATTCGTCTTCTAAAGAGAGACCTTGGAACTGCGTTCCTTCCATATTATCAGCACCAATGAAAGAGAAATTGGATAAATGGCTCACCATCAAGGCTTGTTCTCCACTTATTGTTACCAATTTTCCATTTGTTACAAATTTTAATTTTTGATGGAGCGTAGAAGTTACTGCCCCTGCTTCATGGATCCATGGTCGTCCCAACAGACAGCTATAAGCAGCTTGAATGTCCATGACCTGGAAGGTGATTTGAAATGTATGTGGACCAATTGTCATGGGAAGGTTGACTTCGCCGATAACAGATTTTCGCGATCCATCAAATGCTTTGACAACTACACCACTGAACTTCATAGGCATTCCTTGGTAAGATGAACGAGCAAGAGTCGTCTTCGGCATCACATTCAAGGAAGATCCGGTGTCTACCAGCATGTTGGACAAAGAGTCTGACTAACAGTTCATAGAAATGTGCAGAGCAAGATTGTGATTTTTACCCTCCTCAGGGAGTTCTTCATCACAGAAGCTTAAATTGTTGCAAGCTGTTATGTTGGCTATTATCCCATCAAAATGGTCAACAGTCACATCATGATCTACAAAAGCTTGATCCAAAACTCTCATCAGGGCTTCCCTGTGGGCTTCAGAGTTTAAAAGCAATGAAAGTATTGAGATCTTTGAAGGAGTCTGCATAAGCTGATCCACAATTTTGTATTCGCTTCTTTTGATAAGCTTCAAAATTTCATCAAAGTCAGGATTGACATTGATTCCACTGGATTGGCCAACATTAGTGTTTGTATTACTGACAGGAGTTTCCTCAGGATTCCCCACTGGTGTATTGATAGGATTTTGTCCGGTTGCAGGAGCAACAGGCTGCTTTGGATGTAGTGGAGTATACACACGTCCACTTCTTGTTACGGGACTCACATCAGCGATGTTTACGACAGATGAAAGAGTAGGTAAAGGAAGTTCTTGTCCATTCTTTATCATTGTTGCATTGTAGTTGTAGGGAACTGCCTTATCAGAGTCATAAGGAACAGGTCCAGGTAGACAAATGATCAAAGGAGCAACAGGAACCTTTGGCTTGTTGTAGGTAACTTCTATACGCTCGGGCATGTTGAAATGAGGAACGATGATGTTAACTTTAGGCATTTCCGAGTTGATATCTGAGACTAAAAGCTCATGCGGATAACATCCTATCATGTTAACTTTATCTTCATTCCTATTTCTGTAGATCTGAATAGTACCATCATCCAGCAAGACTTGAAGATCTCTCCTCACAGTCGAACATCCATGAGGATCTATGCAACATATGCTACAAGAACCATAGTGATGTCGGCGAAAATCCCGCCTTTGATAGAGAGTAGCGTGCATTTGTACCAAATCTGCTCTTGACAAGTTTATGTCTTAGATTCTGTATTGGTCAAGGCCTTCACGTACCAGGTTTACAGCATGCTGATCGCGACTTTGCGTGTCTATTAGTCGGGATAACTACAAGTGCACAATTATGTCGTGTAGTTTTAAAAGATATCGAATCCACAGGGACTATAAATCGACCTACCGTTATCTAAAGTTACTATGTAAAGCTAAGGCTAATGATATTTGGGTTTTTTTTATAAATGGGGAAACTAAAATCTTAAATCTAGGTAAAAATATAATAACAAACGGATATCAGTATGTATTTCATCTAACTTAGGTGATCCGAAGTTCCATTGGCCAGATTCTAATTAAATCAAAGATCTTTACTAACTATGTTATTTAAAAGTCTTCCTCTCAAACTCTCGCTCTATTGATTCAGACTACGATCCTAACTCTTAATGTACGCTTTCGCCATCCCACCAGATTTAGAAACGCTTTTTGAAAACAACGTAATTAATAAAATGCTTGTTTTATGAAGTCGTTATCTACTTAAATCTCCTAATCTCAAACTCTCGCTCTGTTGACTCGGAACATGCTAATATCCCTAACGTACGCTTTTGCCATCCCGCGCGGGTTTAAAAACACTTTTTGAAAATAAATAAGTTCTAATTAGTTCTAATAAGCTTTCGCCATCCTTAAAACTAATGTCCTATATCTACTATCCAGTTAAAGATCTCAAACTTTCGCTCTATTGATTTTAACCTTTGACCGTCTTAAGACCTCAAACTTTCGCTCTATTAATTTTAAGACATACTAATTAAATTAGACATACAAACCAAAAACAAGTGATATTTAATAAAACATAATTAAGCCAATTTATTTCGGATCCCTACGGTTAAATTACTTTACATACCGACATCTAAATAAATTAGCCAGACATACTTAAAGGAACAAACATGAAATTATAATTACTAAACATGAAATTATAATTATTAAACATGAACAAGCGCATATTTAGATTTGTAATGATAAAACAATATTATAAGAACAAGAAACTAAAATAATTGCAAATAAATAAACCTGGAAGTAAAGCGGACAAAACGAACTTGAATTAAATTACGAGCAAAACAAATCTTGAAACTTGAATGAAGCTTTGAAATAATGTCGACAAGATTGTGATCCAAGAGTACATAAATTGTAGGCCTAAATCTAATGGTGTGGTAGTTCCTCAATGTGAGAAACTACCACTTTTACAAAGTGATAATTTATGCCTAAAACTATGAACAGCGCTTCCGCGCCTAAAACTTGGATACTCTCAAATGAATGCTCGGCCTCTATTTATAGTGAATGGAAATGGAAGTTCCTTTCAGCATCATGTGAGAAGTAGTGGAGATCATGCGTGGGAAGTTGAGAAAATATAGGAAGACTTGGAATTGCCCACTAAATTAATGGAGAAAGTGGCGGGGTCCACGTACTTTTGGAGACGGGCGTCTCTTAGTGGGCTTGGAGCTTGGGGACGTGGCAGTGGACTGGAGACGGGCGTCTCCACTTTTTGGGGAGAGCCTTTGAACGACTTGAGACGTGCGTCTCAAGTGGAGAAGATCTAGGAAGCAGCTGGAGACGTGCGTCTCCTTTTGGTGAGGTGGCGTAGAGACGTTGGAGACGTGCGTCTCCACGTGCTGGAATGACTTGGGCCACGCGCAATTGGCTTCTTCGTGGGCTGGACTTGTAGTTTGCTCAATTGGGCCTTCTTTGCACCCCTTTATTGCTTCAGCACCCCTTTTCCATCTTTTAGGCACAAATAGTAGTGATTTTAGCTCCATTTCTTTCCTTTTCACAAATAGTCCTCAAAACGAACATAAAACCTAAAACAATGAAAATACCAGCATAATACCAACATAAAACAACATAATTAAGATAAAATAGGGAAATAATATATGTAAATCAAGCCAAATATGTGATACATTTTCATGTTATCAAATACCCCCACACTTAAACCATTGCTTGTCCTCAAGCAATCAACCACACGGTAAAAAGAAATAGTTAAGCTCGATTCGAAACAAAGGCATGACACGACTCCTAATCATATTTGTGTTAGGCAAATGTTACATCGATAGGTAATAGATATCAACACCAAGGATACCGTAACGACACAATGTTCAAAAACTCCCTCCTTATACAAACCAATTCGAATTATGCCATTATAACTCAACCTATATCTCTTGTTTTTCCTTTCACTCTTTTCATTCAAGCGCAATCACATTAAGCCCGTTATCCGTACACGCACATAGTAGGGAAATCGGTTAGCGACTATGATCCTTTTATTTTCTTTAGCACGGGGTTCTGGTTTTTTAAATGGGGAAGCCCCATCTTTCCCAACAGCGGTTGCGGGGGATCGGACCGTAGTCCACCCTACCAAGCCCAGTACCAGTGACCTCTAGGCCAACCAACAGCGGGTGCTAATTATTAAATCCTTATTGGCTTAACGACCGTTGGGCTAAATGACCGGGTGAGGGTCACCTAACTTAGAAGGCTATTCTTCAATTAAATCATTTAAAAACAGGATCATTCACTTATATTCATCGACTCCCTACGTAGTTTGTGCTTAAGATGGTGCCGACTGCTAATATAAACTACTTAAGAGCTACTTTGAAAACTTGAGCCTAAGGTCTCGACATAATGGGCATCCAAATTGATATCACATAATGAGGGGGTTTAGGGTGTCAGGACGGTATCGATGTTGATGAAACATCTCCAAGTTTTTCTAACAATGCCTAAAGTGTGACAACCTCTATACTTTCAGAGTGTGTATGCCATACGTCAAAATTCAAATTTTTGTTGGAGGTTAAAATTTTTCAAATTTTGGGGAAATTTGATAACAACAGAAAATCATATATAAATACTTGACAACATAACTAGAAAACAATAAAGCAACAAATGAAAGCGGTAAAGCTTCTCCCCCACACTTAAACCAAACATTGTCCTCAATGTTTCGATCCAAGGTGGAGAAGAAAAGACAGAACCTATATGGATGCTACCGGCGGGCTATCACGACCAAATCCACTCCGCGTCCGGAGGAAATACCTTCTCCTATCATACTCATCAATTGTGTCACCACCAGCAGCAACACTCGTAGGAATGTGCGTGGAGACCCATTCATCTTTGAGATGATCGTCTATAGATTTTTCGCCTAGATATGGCCGAGACGTGACAAGCGATCCATATCTTTATTATCTGCAAGTTCAAACAATAAAAGGAAAACATTAAACTGAAACTCGTGGGTTGCCTCCCACGCAGCGCTTTGTTTAACGTCGATAGCTCGACGGCTTAAGAGTGCAAGCACTCAAGGTGGTTCTCTCAAGAATGACTCCTCGGTTGAACTTTTAGCAAACCCCGTTTTCCATGACCACTTATCAAGCCATCTCACATATCCCTCACCTTTTCTTTTCTTTCTTCTGTGGGGTGGTTCATTCTTTTGAAATCGTGGTGGCGGTTCTGGATCTATGCTAAGTATCAGTTTTTCGAGTTCGGGCTTAGCGATATTATCCACCACCTCAAAGGTTAACCTTAACCTCTCATCACTAATGATATCCTTAGTTTCATGGTCGTCTAAATTTCTCTTTTTATGCAAGACTTCAAATAAGGGTGAATTAGTGTGGATATTTTCCAATATCTTCACATACATTATGGATTTGGAGTCTACCTTAGCTTCCACAAAACCTTGCGGGAAAGAAATTGGTGGGGCATAGGGAAGAGGAATAACAATAGGTGTTTCCCTCTCTACCTCTTCTACAATCTCCCTTTCAGATGGTGTTGGTGGATTTTTCTCAATCTCCACTCTTTTCTCACTAGAAATCTCTTCAACCACATTATCACTCTTCTCAATCTCATTATCACTCTCCTCAATCTCATTATCACTCTCCTCAGGAATTTCAATTTGTTCTTCACTAATGGTTGTTTCCATATACTCCTCAAGTAAGTGTCCTAGCGACTTTTGTTCAAGTTGGGAGATTTGAGTTTCTAATGCCATGTTGTGAGTTGCGAGGGACTCAACCATAGTGCTCAGTTGCCTAAGGGTTTCATTGTTTTGAAGACTTTGTTTGATAAACTCTTGGTTTTGGACGGTTTGTGTCTCTACAAAGTGCTCCATCATGGCTTCTAATCTAGAGTGAGTTAGCGTCTCGTCGGGATCCTCCATTGATGTTTCGAAGTTAAAATTATGGGATTCTTTAGGTTCTTCAAAGGGAGTTAGCGTTGCATTTTGCGTTTCCTCAAAGTGCTTCGTCATCATAGATTCTAGCCTAGAGAGAGTTTGTGCTTCAATGAAATCCTCCATTAAGATTTCGAGGTTGGATTTATGATAATCTTGTGGCTCCTCAAAATGTTGGGTGTGGTGATCGTAGAGGAAATTTGGTTGATGATAAGTTGGCGTTGCATTGAAATCCTCTATTAATGCTTCGGGGTTAGAATTATAGGATTCTTGTGGTTCCTCGAAATATTGGGCTTGGTGATTGTAGAGGGAATTCGGTTGAGGATAAGCTTGTGTCGAATTGTAATCCCCAATTAATGTTTCGAGGTTTGGATAGTAGGTTTCTTGTGGTTCCTCGAAATGTTGAGATTGGGAGTTGCAAAGGTAATTTGGGTGAGAATGAATTCGTGGCGCAGCATCGAAATTCTCCAATAGTATTTTGAGATCGGATTTATAGGATCCAGGTGATTCCTCGAAATACTGGGAGTGGGGGTTATAGAAAAATTTTGGGTGATACATAGTAGTAAATGAAAATAAAGAAAAAAATGCCTTAGTCTCTACGGTGTAACAGCGAGTTACGATATCGACTTGAATAGTCCCCGGCAACGGCGCCAAAAACTTGATCGCGACTTTGCGTGTCTATTAGTCGGGATAACTACAAGTGCACAGTCGTGTCGTGTAGTTTTAAAAGATATCGAATCCACAGGGACTATAAATCGACCTACCGTTATCTAAAGTTACTATGTAAAGCTAAGGCTAATGATATTTGGGTTTTTCTTATAAATGGGGAAACTAAAATCTTAAATCTAGGTAAAAATATAATAACAAACGGATATCAGTATGTATTTCATCTAACTTAGGTGATCCGAAGTTCCATTGGCCAGATTCTAATTAAATCAAAGATCTTTACTAACTATGTTATTTAAAAGTCCTCCTCTCAAACTCTCGCTCTATTGATTCAGACTACGATCCTAACTCTTAATGTACGCTTTCGCCATCCCGCCAGATTTAGAAACGCTTTTTGAAAACAACGTAATTAATAAAATGCTTGTTTTATGAAGTCGTTATCTACTTAAATCTCCTAATCTCAAACTCTCGCTCTGTTGACTCGGAACATGCTAATATCCCTAACGTACGCTTTCGCCATCCCGCGCGGGTTTAAAAACACTTTTTGAAAATAAATAAGTTCTAATTAGTTCTAATACGCTTTCGCCATCCTTAAAACTAATGTCCTATATCTACTATCCAGTTAAAGATCTCAAACTTTCGCTCTATTGATTTTAACCTTTGACCGTCTTAAGACCTCAAACTTTCGCTCTATTGATTTTAAGACTTACTAATTAAATTAGACATACAAACCAAAAACAAGTGATATTTAATAAAACATAATTAAGCCAATTTATTTCGGATCCCTACGGTTAAATTACTTTACATACCGACATCTAAATAAATTAGCCAGACATACTTAAAGGAACAAACATGAAATTATAATTACTAAACATGAAATTATAATTATTAAACATGAACAAGCGCATATTTAGATTTGTAATGATAAAACAATATTATAAGAACAAGAAACTAAAATAATTGCAAATAAATAAACCTGGAAGTAAAGCGGACAAAACGAACTTGAATTAAATTACGAGCAAAACAAATCTTGAAACTTGAATGAAGCTTTGAAATAATGTCGGCAAGATTGTGATCCAAGAGTACATAAATTGTAGGCCTAAAACTAATGGTGTGGTAGTTCCTCAATGTGAGAAACTACCACTTTTACAAAGTGATAGTTTATGCCTAAAACTATGAACAGCGCTTCCGCGCCTAAAACTTGGATACTCTCAAATGAATGCTCAGCCTCTATTTATAGTGAATGGAAATGGAAGTTCCTTTCAGCATCATGTGAGAAGTAGTGGAGATCATGCGTGGGAAGTTGAGAAAATATAGGAAGACTTGGAATCGCCCACTAAATTAATGGAGAAAGTGGCGGGGTCCACGTACTTTTGGAGACGGGCGTCTCTTAGTGGGCTTGGAGCTTGGGGACGTGGCAGTGGACTGGAGACGGGCGTCTCCACTTTTTGGGGAGAGCCTTTGAACGACTTGAGACGTGCGTCTCAAGTGGAGAAGATCTAGGAAGCAGCTGGAGACGTGCGTCTCCTTTTGGTGAGGTGGCGTAGAGACGTTGGAGACGTGCGTCTCCACGTGCTGGAATGACTTGGGCCACGCGCAATTGGCTTCTTCGTGGGCTGGACTTGTAGTTTGCTCAATTGGGCCTTCTTTGCACCCTTTTATTGCTTCAGCACCCCTTTTCCATCTTTTAGGCACAAATAGTAGTGATTTTAGCTCCATTTCTTTCCTTTTCACAAATAGTCCTCAAAACGAACATAAAACCTAAAACAATGAAAATACCAGCATAATACCAACATAAAGCAACATAATTAAGATAAAATAGGGAAATAATATATGTAAGTCAAGCCAAATATGTGATACATTTTCGTGTTATCACATGCCCTCCATGATTGGGCAGCGGATTTGCTTGCACATTTGGATTCAAATTTCTGAAAGAGAGGAGGTTTGATCTAACCAACCTCTGAACTTCATATTTCAAAGCTATGCAATGCTCAAGATCATGGCCAGGTGCTCCTTGATGATAAGGGCATGAGACCTCAGCTTTGTACCACCATGGGAGTTTCTCAGGTACTGGTGGTGGTGCTTTAGTTTGAACAAGACCTCTTTCAATCAAGGCAGGGTATAATTCTGTATAGGTCATCGGAATCAGATCGAACTGTGGAGCTCTTTGCACACGATTCTGATTGTTGTTAAACAGTTGAGCCTGTTGTCGAGGCTGTTGTTGTTGAAACTGCGGGGTAAATCCCGGATTAGGTGTTGTATTAACGATTGGCGCAATAGCAGCTACCTGTTGTTGACGATTGACGTTCCCTCTTGACTTTCCTTGGGATATCATGTCAACACTTTGTTCTTTCTTCTTTTGGAAACCACTTCAGAATTTTTTGGTTCCGCTTGAAGATCCACCTTCTTTAGTTAGACGTCCGATTCGGACTCCTTCTTCTAGATGCATCCCCATGTTTACCATTTCGGTGAAATCACTTGGAGCACTAGCAATCATGCGTTCATAATAAAATGGGCCAAGAGTATTCAAGAAGATCTTTGTCATCTCTTTCTCTTTTAACGGTGGATTAATCTGAGCAGCAGTCTCTCTCCATCGTTGGGCATATTCTTTGAAAGCTTCATGATCTTTCTGAGCCATGGATCAGAGCTGATCTCTGTCTGGAGCCATATCCGAGTTGTATTTGTATTGTCGGACAAATGCCTCACCTAGGTCATTGAAAGTCCGAATGTTAGTGCTATCCTATCCTATGTACCACTTCAGTGCGGCACCAGTCAAACTGTCTTGAAAGTAATGGATGAGAAACTGATGATTATCTGCATAAGTAGACATCTTTCTGGCATACATCACGAGATGGCTTTGTGGACAAGAACTACCTTTGTACTTCTCAAAATCAGGGACCTTGAATTTAGCTGGTATTTGTACACTGGGAACTAAACATAGTTCCTGGGCATTCTTTCCAAACAAATCTTTCCCACGAATAGCCTTGACTTCCATTTGAATCCTGTTAAACTGTTCTTGGAGATCTTCCACAAGGTTACGCTGATTTATGCTATCATCTTGATCATGATAAATCTCATTGCCACCATAAGGAACTGTGTGAACCGTAGGGGTCGGAACCGTCATAGTGGGTTGAGAGAGTGCCATAGTGATTTGGGAAAAAGTTACCCCCTGATGTGGAGTGAAAACTGAACCTTGTGTAGCAGGCGCTTCAGTTGTGGTTGTTTGAACCCCAGAGAAATTATGGCAGAAACCTGCACCAAAGCTGAAAGGCGTGCCCCAACCTTCTGGTATGGAGAAAGATGGAATGCTGAATGCAACTGTAGAAACTGGAGTAGTGATCTCGGATATTACCGTTGCTTGACTGTTGGGTGGTGGCGGCTGATTCTGTGCGGCCATTAAGGAGTCAACCAGAGTAGTGAGACTCTCTAACTTTTCTTGAAGGGTGGTCACTGTACCACGAAGCTCAATATTCTCTTGGTCCAAGTTTTCCATCACTCTTCTTTTGCTTGAACGAGTATTGTATCTGTGATCTGATTGCGAGCGCGGTCGAGAAACTTTGATACGCGACAGCTTGACGATCTATTGGAGAAAGATCCAAAAGATGAGACTCTATACAACAGACTCGATATGCAGAATGATGCATGCAAAAAGAAGTTTATGATTTTTCCAAACATTTTAAAGATTATTTCCTTGCAAAAATCTGAACACAAACTATTCTTTTATTGAAATAATGGGAAATGTTACAACATTGGAGCGTAGCTCCTTACAGAAGCAAATGATAAATAAAAAGCTAAACAAATCCTAAACATCCTCATCGGACGAAGAACCAAATGCGTTATGCAGCTTGAGCTTCATGATTTCTTTCCCATAATAAGCTTTCAACTCGGCCTTTTCGGTCTTCAGTTTGTCAACAACATTCTTCCAATTGTCAGGCATCGGAGCGTTGCTTGTTGAACCTTCAAGATTTTTCTTGCTTTCTTTGATGTACCTCCTGATTGCGGCGTCTTTCCGACGGATCTTCTCATCTTTACTCATGAGCCATCCATCTTGATAATAGAGAATTTCTTCGTGATCTTTCACCCTTTTCTTCAACTTTCTGTTTTCCACATCAGTTCTACGAAACTTTTCTTCCCAAGCGTCTTTTTCTAACCTCATCTTAGCCAAAGTCTCTTAGTATTCTTCTATAGTATCAATGGGAATATTGGGTAGTTGAGATACCACAGGGAACATGGGTTTTTCATAATCATAAGGCATTTGAAACTCCCTTGCTCTTTTCTTCACCCAACAGGTATAGGCGTCTGTAGCAATGCAGTTCCTTATCCCACCTTTTTCTTTTCTTCGGACGTTGTACCAAGCTCTTACCATTCTTGTTTTCAACCTTTGAGGATCCTCTCCTTCTTGGTAGAAGTAGCTTTCCACTGCGAGACCAATGGGTTTAGCTGAATTTGCATACCTGAGTTGTCGTCGGGCTAGGACCGGATTGTAGTTAATTCCTCCTTGTGTACCAATGAGGGGTACGTTGGCGAACTCTCCACAACTATCAATGGTTTCTGTACCGCAGCGAGCCAGAGTATACCAATGGATATCATTATTAGTAAGCGACATAAGTCTTCGAGGCCAACGCAAACCTTCTCGGTTTTCCGTGAAAATAGGAGACTTAGGTAAGTGTGAAACAATCTATTTGAACAAAAGAGGTGCACAACATACAATGATCCCGCCGCCTTGGCGATTTCTGTGATGGATAGAGAAATACATGTCACCAAGCAAAGTCGGAACAGGATTTCCAATCAGAAAGATCTTTATGGCGTTGATATCTGTGATGAATAGAGAAATACATGTCACCAACCAGTTTCGATGAAATCAAAGGCTTTCTTTATTAGAAACTGCGAAGTCAAACCCGGAAGGTTTCCTTTGGTAGTCCAATTGCTCTCTACTTCAGATTTCTTCAAGTGGATACCAGCTGCAATGACTTGTGACTTAAGAATGGCTTCCAAACCAATGAAAGGTATTTTGTCAGACACAGGAATACCCAAAAGATTGGCATATTCTTCCAAGGTTGGTACCAACTGGTAGTTTGGAAAGGTGAAACACTGGTAGACGGGATCATAGAACTGAACCAGAGTTTTGAGAAGTCCTTCATCAACATGAGTGTTCAAGATAGGCAAAAGCTTTCCATGGCTTTTCCTAAAATCGGAAGGATCTTGTACAAAAGATGCTAACTCTTTCAGTCTTTCCACATTAGGTGCTTTGAAACCGTACTTCTTGGTATGCCTTTTTACCCACAACATAACTTAATCCTATAATGTTTGCAAAGAAAATTCTCTAAATTTTTGGAAAAAATCATGTTTTTTTTTTGGAAAGATGGATTTTCAATGAATGTATGAATGCATGGATGCATGAATGCCACATATACAAACATGGTAAGGCAAACATGATAATGCAAACACGGTAGTGCAAACATGGTTCTACAAACATGGTAATACAAACATGGTACACATAGGTTCAAAGGTTCAACGTCACGAGCATGAGGTCAGAGAACCAAACATGGGATAGTACTAGGGGTTAATCACGTGCACAACATGTTCTACTGATACGTCAGAGTCTACATTTTTCTTTCGGATATTACCGGCTTGCACAACTGAACTTGTGAGCTAGCAATATTCTCAAGAAAAACTCGTCTGAGTGTGGCTCTCCGCATGACAACTAATCCAAGTCTTCACCTGAATAGTTTCTGCGCCACAACCTAATAAGGCCAGGATGGGTTATGGGTTCTACAGCCAACTCAGCTTCTACAGTTCAATGAAAGCAATAATGTCTTTGCAATTGAACTTGCTAAACATATACTACCAACAAGGAACCTCCACTGAGCGGAAGGGTTCTCATGCCAGCTTTTTAAGGACTGAACTCCTGTATGCCATACATGACTATACCCTCCACCTAATTCTTATGTGTACTTAATCCGGGTTAGGATTTGTCCATAATGTATCACTTGTAACAGAATCACACAAGTAACAGAACCAAAGAACCACACATGTAACAAGAATGAAAACATAACAATTAGAATTAACCCTTTCTTTGGAAACAATAAAAAGTTTTGTCCCCAGTGAAGTCGCCACTTTTCTGTCGCGTGAAAAATCGGGATGAGACACCAGATGCCTTCTTTGGGCTCGAGTGCTCAAGAAAATGATTTTTTTTGTTTTTGTCACGACCAAACTTTTTATTGTTTCCAAAGACAGGAAAAGGGAAAAAGTTGCAATAACCTTAAAAGAAATGCAAAGCAAATAACACAAAATTAAAAGCAATGCAAAAGTGCGGGAGAGATTCCGGGTAAGAGGGTTGGTTATACGAAGGGAAGGTATTAGCACCCAACGTATCTATAGTACTCTATAGGCTTCTTTGTTATGTTTGTTTCATTCTATGTTATTGGGAGGTTTTCTGTTGTGAGATAGGTGGGACCTAAGGTGTTTGTTCGATTATGCTCGCAAAGATCATCGCGATCATCTGCATACATATCCCTTAGAGGGAATCAGAGCATCTGTAGCTCGAGGTCTACGGGTGCTAAGGTTTGGGTGGTTTGAGGGAGAAGTTTTGCTCGCCAAGGATACGACCTTGTGCCTACGTATTCTCAAAGGGATGTTGAGAAAGTCAGAGCAATCGTAGTTCCCACTTATGCTAGTGGAAGCAAAGGATAAGAGACAAATGTCATCTTAATGCTCGATGTATCTAATCTTTGTTTTGTTTGAAAACTTTTCATTATAAGACCTGGGCTGTGCCAATTATGGTTCTTAGAATGATAAAGATGTTTTTTGTTTAGCCAGCCTTGTGGCAAAAACAAGTTTGATTAGCCAGCCTTGTGGCAAAAACTTTTGATAAGTCAGCCTTGTGACAAAAAGTTTTGATTAATCAGCCAGCCTTGTGGCAAAATTTTCGATGAAGCCAGCCTTGTGGTAAAAACTTTGACTAATCAGCCAACCTTGTGGCAAAAAGTTTGATTGATTAGCCAGCCTTGTGGCAAAAAGAAGTTTAATTAATTGATTGTGATGATATAGATGAGATACTCCTATCATAGAGATGATAAATGTATAATCTCCTAGGGTATTTGTTTTTGGGGATGCTTATAAGAAGCCCGTGGGTCCTTGTACGAAGCCCAAGAGGAGGCTATCCGAGGGTCCTTGCATTGTAAGCCCAAGAGGAGGCTATGGGAGGGACAATCGAGGGTCCTTGCATTGTAAGCCCAAGAGGAGGCTATGGGAGGGACAAGTCGTTTGTACAAAACCCAAGAGGAGGCATGGTATAGTTGGTTTGAGCTCTTAGAGCGATTTCACCGGGAAACCATACTCTATGTCCTAACCTAAACTAGGGAGATTCTTTGCACGAAGCCCAATAGGAGTCTATGGGGAACCTAGTGTTGTACTAAGTTAAACAAGCATATATAACATGATCACAAATATGAACAAGTACGAACAAATATTAACAAGTACATGAACAAATATGAACAAGTTTGAACAGTTACACATGACAAGGTGTGTGTGTATACAATGGAGTTTATACATGGGGGCTCGGGACTTATACTCGGGGAGAGGCCCACTTGAGTTTATTCATGACTATGTATACTTACAAGGGAGGTTGGGACTTATACCTACATGGAGGCCCATGGTATTTTTGAGAAGATTTAAAGAAAACCTTCATTTTTGATTTGTTATTCGAGGTCAAAAATCAAATTGATCGAGGTATGTACAAAAAGGTGTATGTACAATGAAATACCTAATTTCATGTAAGGGAATGGGACTTATACCTATGTGGAGGCCCATGTTTTATTTTATAAAACATGGTTGATTGTTTTTTGTACAAAGACGCGAGGTTTCGTCGTTTGAAAAACTTTGATCGTTTGTTGAAAACAGTTTGAATTTTTTTGAAAGAAATTAACTTAATTTAAACAAAGACAAATCTTATGTTTAATTAAGACCTAAATGATTAGGATTTGATCACAAAAAATATTTACAAGTGATTTGGTAAAAAAAATCAAATGAAAAACAATATTTAAAGTATTAAAAAACACTTAAAAACATGTCATTTTAAACTTAATAAAAATATATCAAATAAATATTTTTTTTGTAATTTATTTGAATATTAATAAAATATATATATTAAATAAAGAGTGTACAAAAAATGAAGTGAAAATGAATTAATTTGATTGGTTAATTAATTAAGTGAAGTTGTTAAGAAAAATGAAGAAAATAAGTGTTAAAAAAAATAGATTTGTCTTCACAAGGGCATGAACCCACGCCCTCCTGCTCACTAACCAAAACAACAACCAACTGAGCCACGCTTGTGGCTTGTAAGTAACACGCGCCCAATTAAATATATTTTTAATCAATTTTCCAAAACCTTTGAACAAAATCTGGCACCAAGAACAAACCCTCAACAAGAATTTGAAAATCTTCAAAACTGAACCAAATTGATCAAGTGAAGGGTCTATCTCACTCGTTTTTTAACGAGGATCATGATGGTGTCCTCAATATTCATTTATTTTTGCTCTAAGGTGATCAATTTTCGCATGAACATGAAGAACCCTAAAACTGAATTTGATCGTGAAATGATGTATGTGCAAGTTATGATGCAATTCATTGAGGGTTAATGATCCTCATATGTGCAGAAACAAGATGGTACAGCAGTTTTTCATTTATGATGCATGTATGCTAGAGTTTGAAGTTCATAGCACTTACCTTCAAAAACGGCAAAATTGAGAATTGAATTTTGCAATAGAGGTGTTACAGATGTTGTTTGATGATCTGGATAGCTTCAATGGACCTTATGGAAGGTGTCTGGATGCTTGGAATGGATTGAATTCATCTGAGCAAAGCCATGGAACCCGATCTGCAGAGCCTTGGAGTATGAATCGAATTTGAAGATTCTGAGGTTACAGATCATATGTGAGTGTTTGGATAGATCGTATGTGATATATATGAGGTGTTGGAAGTGTTAGCTTAGACATAATTGAGCTTGAATGGATTTTGACATGATAAGGCTCATTTTATGTTCATATGGAAGTGAGGTAGTGATTTTGAGTTTTAGGGTGTTTTGGGGTGTGTGAATGGATCAAACACATCCCATATGATGTTTATGAGATGTTAGAACCATTACTTTGGCCAGAACTTCAAGGGTTTGGAGGTTGGAAATTCTACCTCTTTAAAACTTAAGAAACTTGCATTCTAAGAAAGAAAGAGAAAACCTATGATTTGTGAGGTTTTGGTGTGAGAATGAATGTGATTTGAACCTCTATTTATAGGCCAAAGATTCTGAACTCCAAGCTTTGCAAGTTGATCTTTCTTTGGTGATTTGGCATTAAGAGATAAAATGGAATCTTTTACATTAAATGCTTAAGGTTAAAATGGCTAACCATGGTTAAAATCTTCCAAGCTTCTTATCTCTTTCTATTCTGATCACAAACCAGAAATATCTTCCAATTATTGCTTGTGTATGTCATTGCTTGCATCATAAGGTAAAATAGTTCATAACTTTGGCAAAATGACTTGAAATTTCAAGTGAAATGATCACTAATGGCAAAATTCAAAACCATAGCTATGCTCCATATTTTTTCATGCTCTTGGACATTTTGGAAAGCTCATGTTATGTACTTCAAAACCCTAGTTGAAAGTTTCTTCAAGAACTTTAAAGAAATGGGTGAAAAAGATCCATGAACTTTGAAGAAAATGAGGTTTTAAGTGAATTTTTCAAAAGATACCAACTTTGAAGCTCCATATCTCTTAAATGGTTGATGTTATGGAAAAAAATTATATGTGACAAAGTTGTTCATTGGATTAAAATCTACAACTTTCATGTTGGAAGTTTTTTTTAGTTTCTAGGTGAAATTTTGAGATATTTCCTTCCAAAGTTTGGAAAAAACCATTGAAAACACTTAGAAATTTTTCTAAGTATGGAAAGTCAAACTTTTGTTTTTTTGATTCTTGATTAATTTTCTTGATTTTCCTTGATCAAATGACTTCAAATATCATATATTGATGATTTAAAACTTCAAAAGTCATGGTTGACCAAAATTTCCAAAACGTCAATGGTGATCCTGTATAGTTGACTTTTTCAAACGAATCGTGTTTCTGGAGATTTCAAATGAACCAAGCTATCCTTACCAAATGAATGGTATGAATGGATCACATTGAGTTATTGAAGGACCTTGAGCCATGGTTTAGGTTGTGGCACCATGTTCTGATTGAAAAGTCAGTTGTTCAGGTGAATTAGGTCAAAAACCCTAATTGTCGACCTGATGAAATTGATGACTGTGGATCTTGAATTGAGATACAATTTACATTGGATATTGTCATAGGGATTATTTGAAGATGATTGAAACCTTTGAGTGATTCCCTGGAGCTTTTTAGGGTTTCCCAAATGTGATCCCTGATTTCAGTCCCTGATAGTTCAAAACCCTAGTCTGATGATTTTGAAATTTCACTGTTGATCAATCCTTGTGTAGGAGATGTCTTGAGCCAATAGATTAGGTCAAAATGATGTACTTGGGGTCCTGAGGTCATGTCCCAAGCCATAGAAAGATCATCACGTGCAAAACGGTTACAACATTTAAAAGGAACAAATCCTAAGGTTAAAATAAGAAGCAAGCTACATGCAACAAATTAAAGAAAGAAAAACCAGAGTAGCACGCTATAAACTGACATCAGGATAAGGTTCTGTCATGGACAAATGCAACCAATCAATACGAAGCGTTCAAATCCATACTCAACCAGATTGCAACTACTCTATTCCAACGGTAACACATCAAGCTATAAATAGATCAAACTTCAAACTTGAATGTAAGTAACTAGTGAGTATATCCACTATGCATCTACTGAGCACAACAAAAGAAAGATTCTGAGAATTTGTTGAGGGTGTGGAGCATGAGAGCTTAAACGAAGAAATATAAGATCATGCCTCAGAAGTCATAGAAAGAGGAAACACATACTCAGTATGTGATGATAGAAAGTAATGTTATTATACATGAATCATAAGCCTATATGGAGATTCATTTGAAAGGAGCAATGAGTGAAAAAGAATGCAAAGATTAAATCATAATTCACTCTACATTAGAGTGTCTCAGAAGAATTATATACCCTGAGTTGATGCTCAAGAGTGTCATAATTATATATGAGATCATCAAACTGCCAAATGCTTTACAGAAACAATTGCAATAAACAAAGATCAATTCAAGAAGGAACTCAAAACAAGAGCTTTTGCTCTGAACCTGTCTTTAGAAGAAATAAACATCAAATCAGAAACAATCTACAATAAAGCGGTAGCTCTTAATCAGCTTAATAAGATTTGAAGATGAAGTTCAGAAGAAGATAAAAGAGATCAAGCAAGAAGCATCCAACATAAGAGCTGAGTCTCTTAATCTGCTTACGAGAAGAAGGAGAAGATTTCAATTAGAGATAAAAAGAAGAAGACTACAAGTTCTGTTATAACTTGTAATATAATGCAAAACACATAGAGTTGTTGCTCTTGGTGTGTAATATCTTAGGAAATTCTGATAGATTGTTTAGGCTCCAGAAGTGACTTCTAGTCAGCGAGTCGCAAACATATGTATTGAAAATAGGAGACCATCTGCTTGAATAAGAAGCACATCCATAAATCTCCCGAAGATGCCTTAAGCGACCAGTTGGGGTCAGAAGCTTAAGAAGACAATTGGATGAGGTCATTGTGGAAATATCTTGGAGACCAAGTGAAGGTCAGGAGTGCAGGAGTCAATGGATGTTATATCTCGTGGAGATCACTGAACAGTCCATTGCAGTCAGTCACAGTAGGTAGCTATGCAGGGAGTTAGTCACAACGCGTTGTTGTGCAAGTTACTAGATTGATGAACGTTATATCCAGAAGGGATCACTGAACAGTTCAATCATCTAGGGGTTAGTCACTCGCTGGTAGCTTGTGCAGGGTTAGTCACAGCAGTTGGTTGTGCAGGATAGTTAGTCATGACGGAGGATCGTGCAGATGTAATCAAGTTTGGTTATAATGGATTAAAACCTCTATTGAGAGGCAAATCACTTGAAGAAGGTGGACTATAGGTATCCTTATTCAGAAGGTGAACAAGGATAAAAATGAATGTGTCTTTTGTTAGAACAAGAAATGTTCTGATCAATATTCTTAGTTTTGATGATAACATTATGTATGAATTTTGTATAAGAGAATGTGGTACTCTAATTATTTACATTTTCCATTTCAGGAAAAGTATAAAAGAGTATGCATAAATTAGCATTCAGAAGCACTGACCCAGAAGTTCTGGATGGCTTCATCAGAACATGGTCTGGAAAGACATCAGAAGACGGTCCTGCAGAATCAGAACATGAATTGGAAAGCATCAGAAGATGGCATTCAGAAGTACAAGCCTTGAAGCTCTAATGGTATCACGCTCAAAGCACTTCAAGTCTGAAAACAGAAGTTGCATATGCACCAAAGCTGGAGACTCTGAAATTCAAACGTCTATTCATCACATTCTGAGTCCAGAAGAAAATACAAGTACAAAGGGCTATAACATAAAATCTCTGACTCACAAAAGGAACGTTATAAGCTACAAAAGGCAAAGTCAGTAAAAGCAGCAAAAGCATAGCTCGAGGTAGTTGACAAAGGTGTGAAACATTAAATGCAGCGTTGTACTATTCATGCAAAGCATTAAATGCTCCCGACGGTAATTTCCTCTCAAGTGCCTATATATAGAAGTTCCATTCAGAAGCAGCATAGAACATTCTTGCAGGATTATATAGAAATGCTATTAAACCAAAAAGCAAAAAGAACTTCATCTTCAA
Source organism: Vicia villosa (assembly GCF_029867415.1). Taxonomy (NCBI): domain Eukaryota; kingdom Viridiplantae; phylum Streptophyta; class Magnoliopsida; order Fabales; family Fabaceae; genus Vicia; species Vicia villosa. The sequence continues at coordinate 98,978,566 of NC_081181.1, read as the reverse complement.
CCTCACAACTTTGTAATATCTTAGTGAGTGTTAAGAAGTAGAACTTAAGAGAAATATCACTTTGTGATTACAGCTTTATTAGAAGCAAGTTATACTCTTGTGAACATTTATTTTACATTGATTGTAAAAGGATTTCCTTGAGTGATCAGGTTGTGATCTGTAGACTCTAGAAGACTTAGAGGGTATATATGTGGATAACCATTGCAATTAGTTGGATTAGTGGATTAAATCCTCAGTTGAGGTAAATCACCTTGTCAGGGGTGGACTGGAGTAGTTTGGTTAACAACGAACTAGGATAAAAATAATTGTGTTCATTGTTTTTGTCTATCATTTTGAGAAGTTACACTTATTCAATCCCCCCTTTCTAAGTGTTTTTCACTCCTTCATCTTTTACTTTCTGCACTATTAGTTTTAGCTTATAACAATCAAGCAAAAGCTTCTCAGAACTGTACTGAGCAAGTCAGAAGTTCTGATGACACACAGAAGTTAAAATGAACATCTAATTGGTTATGTAGTTCTACATCCTCATGCTTCCGCAACATCAAAAGCATAATCCAATAGATGATTAAACGAAAGAAAGAAAAGACGTTAAGCAAAAAGAAAGGGAATTTTAATTGATAAAGAACACAATTCAGTCCCCCTCTTTCTTGTGATTTTCTCCACCTTCAACTTTCACCACTCAACCAACACAACGGCTACATCGATCCACAAGAACTAAACCACATCACCATGACCAATACCAAGACCACAAAATGTCACATACTCAAACTCAAAACCAAAAATATATACAATAAAACCAATAACCCCATGCGGGCCCATCCAATAGTCACCTTAGCTCCTACCTAAGCGGACATGCAGAATATTCCCCAACCAACCCAACATACGCGCAACCATCCCTTCACCATAGCACCAACACATATGGATACAAGACTCCACAAAACCAATTTACTTTTTACCCAAATTATTCAAATGACCAGTGATACTTAACATCCATCGAGTCGATATCCCTACCACCACCACCACAAAACTTTCAGAACATGGGTAATCGAATTTTCAAAAAAGACTCTTCTGGAGATGCTGACTTGACAGCTTTTATGGACTTATATCGCTTTGAGTTCGCGGGGCCCTCGACCCAACCACAACAGGAAGTTTATAGATAACGAGTTACTAGGAGAGGACTAAGACGGGAAAATCATATCTTGATGTAATTTACATTTCCATTATGTAATAGTTTATTTAAATTAATATTATTAATCTTTTTTAATTTTTTTTATGATTAAAAAAAAAAAGAAAATACACCCATGCGGCAGATGAGTTGGCGCATCCTCATCAAGCATGAATGTATGCGCCATTGGACTTGGCTTGCATGTAGTGTCTGCGCCGGTCCATTTGGCGCATCCTCATTAAAGTTAAGTGCATGCACCAGTTGAGATGGGGTGCACGTTTTGTCGTTCCTGAAACCTGATTATTTGCGTCATATTTTGCAACACATGGTTATTGATGTATTTTTATTACAATAAGTGGTTATTGATAAAAAATCGACTTTTGTAGATTGGATCTTAGACTTATCTATTTCATATCTCTATTCTATTATTTTCATCCCCTTTATTTCCTTTCTCTTTTTTATTTTGGTGTTGTAATAATGTATATAATAGATATGTGTATTGCGTAGTGATTTCGGAATTTAAACTTGATTTAATTTTCAAACGCATATGGACACTATATTTTTAACCGACCTCTTATAGAGTGATTCCTATATGAATCCACTCTAAGATATCTAAACATAGCGTAAAATTCGAGTCTCGATTTCGGTTGTTTTTCGGTCCTTTGGCTTTGTTTTAGGCTTTCTTACAATGAGCTTTAATCGATTAATTAAATATTGCTTTAGTTAGTTAGTTAGTTTTGCTAATCAATTTTTATTAAATTAGTTAATTTATTTAATTTATTTTTAACTAGTTGATTAAATGATTGATCAATTTCTATATTTATTGATGGACTTGTAACTTAGTCACTTTATCATTATCCACATTCGACAAAATGTAGCCCCATTCCCATGGCATTGTAATAATTTTACCGCTTTCCTTTATTTTGTTTTATTGCTTTAGCAGTTTTTATTTCAAGAATAAGAATAAAACAAACCACTTTCATAAATAGAACAAAAACAAACTCGATACAAAGTCGAGTCTCTTTTCCAAATCAAACTAAAAAATGTATGCAACGCGAAGCTTGATCCTACTTCAAGTCTTTTTTTTTATTACTCAAATGCTTACATAATCAGCTTCAACACTTGATCCAACATCAAGTTTGTCTTTTCAAAAATCCTTTCTCAATAAACCTATGGTTGTAACTCTTCTATCCCCGTCCTTCCTGAGTATTAGGATTGTTGGTCGTACATGGCTTGTGGCCCAATGCTTGGCTTCCAGGTTTAGAAACATATTAAATAAGTGAACCTTGTTTCATGTCATAAATTTTATAAAAATTCTGGGATGAAAAAGGATGGTTGGGACACTTCTATCACCTATTCTCTCGAGTGCTTGGATTATCGATTGTACCTATTTTGTATTTTGGTGCTCTTTTCCCACATAAAAACAACCTCAACTCATTAAATTTGTTTTTCTCCCGTGTGTGACCTTGAAAACCTTTTCATAAGTGAGAGAGGCTTATTCTATTTCACGATGATACAAACAACGGTTTCACATGTGAAGATCAAACAGTTTCCATTCGAATGTGATGATGGCAAGAATCTGTGTCGATCCAGATTCAGTAACCCATTCTAGAACTGATGTAAATGTTCAATCATCCTTGTTTCGGGAAGAAATATTTTCCATCCGAATGTGATTGAGTTTCTTTGGATAAAATCAACCAAACCATTAAAGTTTCCTACAGATAACTACGTAACTTGAGTTCTCCAACTCACATGGAGAAACGTAGGAGCAAGATCCAAAGTCTTATCAGGCCTAATTGATGGTGATTCTGTCTATAGAGTCCTAAATGAACTGCAAGTGCACAGCCTATAAAAGTAATATAAAAGATTATCGAACCATAGAGACCAGTAGTCAATCTATTAATCCTATTGCTTAAGTGCTTATCTAAGGTAAATCAATATAGTTGAATGGGTGCAGTGCAAGGAAAATAAAGGTATAAAGTAAATAACAGATAAAAGCAACGGGATCGAATGTAAATCACGTTAATCCGACAATGTTCCAGTTATACATGTATATAACTACTTCTGAGGCAATATTTTCTACTTATAGAAAGGAATGATTTAACGGGAACTTGTCGCTTTCGCGTACTAAGAACCGAGTTTACCCTTTAAGTCTACCCCTTCATTTGTCACGTGATGAAAAATGCGCATTGCGTTAAAGTAGTGAACCTATTTTTAAGAAATCAATTACTTATCTTAGTAGAAAAGTGATCTTAACTTGGGAAATTTGACTTAAAGAGATTCTTGGCTTTTGTCCAAGAATCAGATTTTAAACCCACAAACGAGTCCAAAAATAGTTTCAAAATCGTTTTCTAAAAATATGTTAAAAATCCCTAGTTAACCAAACGAATGGCTTTCACTCTTTTCGTTCGGTTAAGAACTAATCTAGTTTGATCTTAAGTATGGACGACTTTCGATCTTACCCATAAACATTAAACACGGTAAACCAATATTAAAAGTTAAAACATCCTCAATAGTGTTTCTATTAATATAACATTGGAACACGATCGTGATACGATCCTTACAATCTAACCTTTATAAATTTAGCCAGACTTGGAAATTAGTGCGAGCCTATAAAACTTGTAGGCTATGGTAAGAGCAAGGTAAAGTAAATAGTGCGAGCCTATAAAACGTGTAGGCTATAGTAAGAGCAAGGTAAAGTAAATAAAAGCAATAAATAAAAACCTTTTCCAACAGGAGACTTGGTTTTGTTACAAGGAAATAAAATGCGGGAATGTAAAAGCGGTTTGATGAATTTCAACCAAAGTGCTCCAAACTTCGACTACTAACTTAATTTACACCACAACAACTCTTCGATGTGAAAGGAATGTCACTTTATAGATACTGATGGTATATGGCTTAAGTAGTGACTAAGCTTTGATGAAAAACAAAATGAAAAGAAGATCCTATTTATAGATGTTTTTAAAGTTGCATAAAATAAAGACGATCATGCCCTTGAACTCCTTTTGAGCGGGAACCACTTTGCAAAGACCGCGCCAGCGGCGGGGGGGGGGGGGGGGGGGGCAGCGGCCGTGGAGTAGGCCAACATGGAGATCGTGGGAACATGGCAGTTATCCTTCTGGTGGAATCTGGTCATGTCACCGCGCTCCCTTTAGCGGCCGCTAAGCTGGACGCCATGTGTGCAAACTGACTGGAAATCTCTGTTTCCTGGGCTTTTTCGCTCTTTTCTTCCAACAGAGCTTCAAATGGACCTAAAACCTAAAAACAAAGCAAATAGAAGCATAATACAAGGAAACAATAATAAAATCTACTGAAAACATGTGATATTCGAGTCAAAAACATGGTGCAATTCGGTGTTATCAAACTCTCCCACACTTAAACCCTTGCTTGTCCTCAAGAAAAATAAACTCTCAGAAGTGAATGAGAAATACAAATGTTTTCAAGTAATCAAGCAGAAGAGGTAAAATTTAAGTCAAGGTGAGTTCGAAAGGTACCAACTATTTGAACCAAAGAAATCGTGAAGGCACATGTAAGCATAAACCTCATTCCTATTAAAACTAATTCCTATCACCTCGCTATGCTAATTGTAGCTGTGGAGGATCAGATCATGATCCGCCCTACCGAGTTCAACACCAGATACCTCTGAACCAACTACATCGGGTGTTGTCTTTTATTATAATATGCTTTTTTTTTCTTTTTTTCTGAATGTTTACAATAATTTAAACTAAATGACCGTGTTAGGGTCACCTAGCTCGAGGTCGCAATCATACAATTTATTATTATTATTATTATTATTATTATTATTATTATTTTAAGGCATAAAAAGAGATCATTCACTTATATTCATCGGACCTATACTTAGAGCATGCTTAGGTCGGAGACGACTGCGGGAATAAACTACTTAAGGACTTGGTGAAAAATTAAAATCATAACATAGGGAGTAAATGGAACTAATTCTAATATTTACAAGGTTTAACGTGCAAAAAAGATGTCAATTTTTCAAAAAGGGTACCCAGAACAAAACACACCATATCCTAAATCTGTCTCATAGCTCGAAGGTTTTTGAAATACATTATATTGTTTTAGCATAAATTTTTTTTGTAGGGTTAAAAATGGGGGAAAATAAAGATACACTACGCAAAATAGCTCGTCCATAATATGTATTTTATTGAAAACTAATTAACTAAAATAAACAACTAGAAACTAAAAATAGAAATGCGGAAAATAAATGAAAGCGATAAAAGGAAAGCGATAAAAAGAAAGCAATAAAAGGCTCCTCTCACACTTAAATCGGACATTGTCCCTAATGTTCCAAGATTAGGGTAGGTAGGAGATACCTAAGTAGGATAGTGGGTTCCACTAGTACCTTCAACATTCTGGGTGGATCGCCCCGAACGACGGTTCCGGCTATGACGGCGGTGCTCTCTGTCAAGTGAAAGCTGCTCCACTCGCTGAGTAAGAGCTGCAATCGCCGCTGCAGCTCACTAGTCCTACCTAGGAGGGTGGCTTGGGTGGCCTCCATCAAGCGGAAGTGAGTGGCAAAGCTGGCCTGCTGACGGTGTTGCTCGGTATAGAAAGCATGTTGAGACTCTATAATGGTACGCAGCGAGGATGCGTTCCATGTCTGAGAGGCTTGCATGAACGTCATGTTGTCCGCCACCTGTTGCTGAATAGTAGAGAGGAGAGCATCTCGCCTGTCCTCTCGAGCCATATACTCTCTCCACATATCCTCAATGACATGGAAGTTAGGGACGGTACCTGGAGGTGGGTTAGAAGAAGAAGGTGCAGTGTGTGATGGTGTGAACTGTGGTGGTGACTGAGCACGTAGATCGTACTCGTGATCAGTGTTGTTACCCTCTTCCGTAGGAATATTTAGGGGTAACGGAATAGTGAAAGCAGGAGAGCTTAAATCATAGGTCCAGTTACGCTCAAATCATATATTTGTGCATTGAGTGCAAGGGAGAACAACACTTGGAACAGGGGTACTACTCACCATAAGAGTAAAACCGCCTTCCCTCCTCGTCTTGCAAGGCGCATATCTTTTAGAAAATTAAGATTTGCAATACGAAGGGGAATTGGCTCCAAAGTAGCAAGCTTAAAGTCCAAACTAATGGCACGAGCAATAGAAGTAACTAGACCACCAAAAGAAATCGGTCCCCCCTTTTTCAAAATAAATTGCATGTGAGCGATCATAAAATGGACCGGGTTAATTTTGGTGTTAGTTAGGCATCTGTCATAACCTAATTTTGACCCCCCTGAGATGTCATACTTTCAGGCTTTTCATCAGAATCATAACAGATACAAGAATAGTCATTTGTTCATCTGGTGCTTAATTGAGGGTGTTCAGAAACAAAAGAGCTCAGGAAAAGGATCAATCAATAAAAGGGATGGTCTCCAACACAAACATAGGATTCAAAAACTTCATTTTATTCATCTATTATTGATTAGACACCCATCACCTGGACCCAAATTTTGCTTACTTCACCAGTCTAGGGTTTTGAGCCCCATCAAGGACTAAAATCAGGGATCACCTTTTGGAAAACCTAGAAAGCTCAGGGCATCACTCAAAGGGATCAATCATCTTCAAATAGCTCATATGACAATATCCATAGGGCATTACACTTCAATTCAAGATCTAAAGCCATCAATTTCATCTGCTCGACAATTAGGGTTTTTGACCTAATTCACCCAGATAGTTGACTTTTAATCAGGACATGGTACCACAACTCAAAGCATAGCTCAATATCCTCCAACAATTCAATATGATCCATTCATATCATTCATTTGATGAGGGTAGCTTAATTCACTTAAAATCTCCCGAAACGCGATTCACCTGAAAAAGTCAACTGTACAAGATCACCTTTGACCTTTTGGAAATTTTGGTCAACCATGACTTTTGAAGTTTTAAATCATCAATATATGATATTTGAAGTCATCTGATCAAGAAAAATCAAGAAAATCAATCAAGAATCAAAAAGTCAAAGTTTGATTTTTCATACTTAGAAAATTTTCTAAGATTATTTCAAGTGGTTCTTACCAAACTTTGGAAGGGAATATCTCAAAATTTCACCTACAAACTGAAAAAAAACTTCCAACATGAAATTTGTAGATTTTGATCCAATGAACAACTTTGTCACATATAATTTTTTGGCTAAAAATCAACCATTGAAGAGATACGGAGCTTCAAAGTGACTGCTGTATTTTCAAGCTTCTCCAAAATTACTTGAAGACTTAGTTTTGATGAAGACAACATATTTCAAAAAGGATGAGCAAAGATAAATGGATTGAACATCAAGACTTACAACTTTCATGAAGATTAAAGACTTGGTTTGATTGATCTTAAAATGTTGGTACAAAACTAAAACTCTTTTACATTGATATCGTTTAGTGCTCAAAAGATATACTTTCATACATGTGCATTATCAAAGTTTCATACAAATGCATACCATAAAGTGTTAGCCCTTTTAAAAAATGTTTTTAAACATCTTTAGTATGATGTAACCGGTTACCAAAAACATGTAACCAGTTACATTGCTGGCAGTAGCGTTTCACATTTGTTATTGATGTTTTTCAACATGATGTAACCGGTTACATCATTTAGGTAACCGGTTACATAGTCGTGAATTTGAATTTTCTGGGCATAACGTAACCATGTAACCGGTTACATCCTTTAGGTAACCGGTTACATCTGAACCAATGGCACTTTTTCAGGTTGTTTTGAATCCAAACGAATTTGTCTTTCAAGCCATCAACCATTGCATTGTTCCATCAATATGCAACCATTCTAAAAGGTGTAAAGTCACCTATATATTCTATACATTTCAGATTTTATTCTTTACCTATTTCATAATATTCACAACCTTTATCTCACAAATATTTTCAAACAAAGTGTTCCATTTTCTTCAAATTTCATTGAGAAATTTTCTGCATTGCTACATATCATTTCCGAAAAATATTCTCATACATTCATATACATTGAGCACTAACATATCCTTGTGAATTGTTTTTATTTGAAAGGGAAGATCAAACCAAGATTGATATATTATTCATCATCATAAACTCTTGTATCATTCAAAATTTATTTCTCCTTACTATCCAGGATTGTTGGAAGTAAGTGTTGTGTTTGAAGAGGATTGTTCTTCATCCACATTAGTGTTGATTGATCTTAAAGGTGTTAAGAACCTTTGATCACCCTATAGGTTAGATAGTTGGCATAGGCTTGTACAATCATTCTAACTATAGTGAAATCTCTTTCGTGTTTGAAAGGGGACTAGAGTACTCTCGGATTGTGAGGGGAACCAGTATATATCATTGTGTTCTTTATCTTTCCGCTTTTACTGCTTTCATCACCATTACCAAGAAAAAGATAAAAACCATCAAAAGCCTTCAAACACTTAACCAAAAATTAGTAAAGACATTCTCATAAAACCGATTATTTTTTAAAAACCTAATTCACCCCCCCCCCCTCTTAGGCATATCTCATACTTACATTTGGCATTAGAGCAAGTTATAGGTAACTTGTTCCTAAAGATCCAGAATGGCTCCCGCAATTCAAAATCCGGTTTTCAAAGATGGTGGTTCTAACAACAAGCCTCCATTATTTTGTGGTGAATGTTTTGACTTTTGGAAAATCCGAATGAAGGCTCATCTAGAAGCACAAGGAGAAGAAGTTTTGGAGGATGTCCTACAAGGTCCTCATGTCCCTATATCGGTCGTTAATGGTGTTGGATCGGAGAAACCTAAAGCGTCATGGGATGATAATGATAGAAAAAGGGTTCTTGCTGACAAAAAGGCGGTCAATCTTCTTTAAGGTGCTCTTAGTATGGATGAATTTTTCCGAGTATCGGCATGTACAACATCAAAGGAAATATGGGATACTCTTGTAGAAACTCATGAAGGTACCACTGAAGTTAAAAGATCAAGATTGAATACGTTAAGCCAAGAGTACGAACTGTTTAGAATGAAGCCCTGAGAAACTATTCTCGATCTGCAAAAACGATTCGTACATTTGACAAATCACTTGAAGGCACTTGGTAAGACTCTTACTACCGAAGAACTTAATCTTAAAGTGCTCAGATCTTTGACAAGGGAGTGGCAACCAAAAGTGACGGCGATATCCGAAAAGAAAAATTTATCGAAATTTACTTCGGCAACACTATTTGGAAAACTTCAAGAATATGAGACGAAACTTGGAAGATTGGAAAAGCATGAGAACTTAGAGAAGAAATCCAAAGGCATTGCATTAAAGGTAGATTCAAAAGAAAGCAAAATGAAAGATGCATCGGATGAAGATGAAAACTTCTTGCTTCTTGTAAAAAGGTTAGGCAAATTTTTTGGTAATAAAAATAATATTGATAATACTAACTATGTCAAAAGAAAGAAATTCTCAAAGCATAAAGATAAAGAAGCATCCACTTCATCACAAGAAGTTACATGCTATGAATGTGGGAAACAATGACACATAAAGTCGGAATGTCCAAAGCTTTCGAAGAAGAATGGATTCAAAGGCAAAAAGGAGTTCAAAAATAAAAAGGCCTACATAGCATGGGAAGATAATGAAGTAAGTTCCTCATCGGACTCTGATAGTGACGAAAGTGCAAACCTAGCACTAATGGCATCACACCACTCCGACGATGAAGAAGGCAAGGTTAGTTATGATGATTCTCTTTTTGATAATGGTGCACAAGGTGCAATAGATGAATTACTAAAAGAATGCAAAATTCTCTATAAAACTATCTCATCTCAAAAGAAAATAATATCATCTTTAGAAGAGAAGGTTAAGATAAGTGAAGTAGAACATAAAGATAACTAAGAAAAAATGATTAGTGTTCAAGAAGATAATGTTGCATGTAAGAATTGTGAATCACTTTCCTTCCAAATTGTCCAATTAAAACGTGTTTTAGAAAGATATGAAAAAGGGAAAATTGGATTGGAAAATGTTCTTAGCACACAAAGATACTCCAATTATAAGAGCGGACTTGGTTTCTCTAAATTTGATAAACCAAGATCCAACAAGACTATCTTTGTCAAGGCTAGTAACCAACCAATTCAAGAGAAAGTGATCAAGCCTAAAGTAATGCAACATTATCCTAAAAAGAAGAATGTTGTTAAGAAGAAATCTCATCCTTCTAGATATAGAAGTAACTTTGAACCTACTTGCTTTTATTGTGGTATTATTGGTCACACACCCAATGCTTGTTATGTAAGGAACTTTAGTGTTCCTAGTGGACATTATGTATGGGTGAAGAAAGGAACTAACTATGATGGACCCAAAGCCACTTGGGTACCTAACAAAACTTAATTTGTTTTGTAGGCATGCTTAAAGACGACTTCAAACCTTTGGTATCTAGATAGTGGTTATTCATAGCATATGACGGGAGACCTAAACCAATTTTCACATCTAAGGTTAAAGGCCAAGGGTTTTGTCACTTATGGAGACAACAATCAGGGAAGATTTCTTGGCAAAGGCAAAGTTTGTGCACCACCTTTCACATCCATTGAAGATGTTCTTTATGTTGAAGGACTAAAGCATAATCTTCTAAGTATTAGCCAACTTTGTGACAAAGGCTTCAAGATCAAATTCACTAAGGAAGAATGCTTGATCATTGATGAAGTCACCAATGAGGTAAAACTCAAAGGTACAAGAATTAATAACATTTTTATGATTTCTTTAAATGATTTATCTTTGAAAGTAAAGTGTCTTTTGGTAAACAATAATGAACCATGGTTATGGCATAAAAGAGCAGCCCATATTCATATGGATCATTTAAATAAGTTAACCAAATATGATCTTGTTATTGGATTACCTAAGATAAAGTTTGTCAAAGATAAACTATGTGATGCATGTCAAAAGGGAAAGCAAACCAAATCATCTTTCAAACCAAAGAATGTGGTGACTACAACAAGACCACTTCAATTGTTGCATATGGATTTATTCGGTCCATCAAGGACAAGAAGCTTCGGAGGTAATGTATACGCTTTAGTTATTGTTGATGATTATTCTAGATATTCTTGGACTTTGTTTCTTGTGCAGAAAAGTGATGCTTTTAAAGCCTTTAAGAAGTATGCAAAACAAATCCAAAATGAAAAGTCATTAAAGATTGTATCCATAAGAAGTGATCATGGTGGAGAGTTTCAAAATGCATCATTTGAAGAATTTTGTGAAGAACATGGTATCTCTCATAATTTTTCAGCACCAAGAACTCCACAACAAAATGGAGTAGTTGAAAGGAAAAATAGGTTTCTAGTGGAACTTGCAAGAACAATTCTTAGTGATTCAAATCTTCCTAAATACTTTTGGGCGGATGCGGTTAGTACATCATGTTATGTTGGAAATCGAGTAATCATTAGACCTATCTTAAAGAAGACTCCATATGAACTCTTCAAAGGAAGAAAGCCAAACATTGTTCACTTTCACATTTTTGGATGCAAGTGCTTTGTTCTCAACAATGACAAAGACAATCTTGGTAAGTTTGATGAGAAATCCGACGAAGGTATATTTCTTGGTTACTCTCTCTCTAGTAAAGCATATAGAATCTATAATAAAAGAACTTTAACTATTGAAGAATCCATGCATGTATCTTTTGATGAGACTAACACCTCCAAGGAGGAAATAGTTGTTTGTGATGATGATGATCCTTTAGATCTACCCCCGGAAGAACTTTCTAATGATACAATTATGAAGGCACCTGAAGTTCAACAAGAAAGTGTTTAACAAGAAAGTGTAGAACAAGAATCAAACACCAATGATCTACCAAAAGAATGGAGAACTCATAGAGATCATCCTATTGATAAAGTTATTGGTGATATTAGCCAAGGAGTTGCAACAAGATTAAATCTCAAAGATGCTTGCTTACACATGGCTTTTGTTTCTCAAATTGAACCTTCCAAAGTTGATGAAGCCTTAGGAGACAATCAATGGATAAATGCAATGCAAGAAGAATTAAATCAATTCGAGAGAAATCAAGTTTGGGAACTTGTTCCTAGACCAAGTAATAAACACATCATAGGTACTCGATGGGTGTTTAAGAACAAACTTGATGAGAATGGTATAATTGTTCGAAACAAAGCAAGATTGGTGGCCCAAGGTTACAATCAAGAAGAAGGAATTGACTTTGAAGAAACATTTTCTCCGGTTGCAAGGTTAGAAGCTATTCGTCTTTTACTTGCTTATGCATGTTCATTAAATTTTCAGCTTTATCAAATGGACGTCAAGAGCGCATTCTTGAATGGCTACATCAATGAAGAAGTCTATGTCAAACAACCCCCGGGATTTGAAGACTTCAAGAATCCTACACATGTCTTTAAGTTGAGAAAGGCTCTTTATGGCTTAAAGCAAGCACCAAGAGCATGGTATGATAGACTTAGCAATTTTTTGTGTGAAAAGGGTTTCGAAAAGGGTAAGGTTGATAAAACTTTGTTCATTAAGAAAATCAAGAGTAACACTTTATTGGTTCAAGTCTATGTTGATGATATCATTTTTGGATCGACTAACAAAGAAATGTGTGAGGAATTATCATTGATGATGCAAGGAGAATTCGAGATGTCTATGATGGGAAAGATGAACTACTTTCTTGGACTACAAATTAAGCAACTCAAAGACAGAATCTTTATCAATCAATTCAAATATTGTAAAGAATTATTGAAGAAGTTTGATATGGATAACTGTAAAGCAATGAATACTCTAATGGGCTCTGGTACATATGTTGATCAAGATGAATCCGGTACTCCAATTGATATTACTAAGTATCGAGGTATGATTGGTTCTTTATTGTATTTGACGGCAAGTCGTTCTGATATAATGTTCAGTGTGTGTCTTTGTGCTCGCTTTCAAGCAAATCCAAAGGAATCACATCTTATGGCAGTTAAAAGAATCATGAAGTATCTCAAAGGAACGACCAACGTCGGCTTATGGTATCCTAAAGGTAGTGTTTGCGATTTAATTGGTTATTCTGACGTGGATTATGCAGGTTGTAAAACTGATCATAAAAGCACAAGTGGCACTTGTCACATTCTTGGAAATGCATTAGTATCATGGGCTTGTAAAAAGCAAGCATGTGTTGCTCTTAGCACGGCCGAAGCAGAATACATAGCAGCGGGTAGTTGTTGTGCACAAATTCTTTTGCTTAAGCAACAACTTTGTGACTACGGACTTGATCTCGGATGCATTCCTCTTCGATGCGACAATACAAGTGCTATCAATATAAAGAATCCGGTCATGCATTCAAGAACCAAACACAGACATTCGACATCATTTTCTTCGTGATCATGTGCTTAAAGGAGATGTTGAAGTCACGTTTGTTGATACTCATAATCAATTAGCAAACATCTTTACGAAACCAGTTGCAAAAGAATCGTTCTTCAAGATTCGAAGGGATCTAGGCATTTTAGACGAAAATGACATTTGAAAATTTTTAAAATCAAGATCATCAGTCAAGGTGCATGCTACCAACTCTCTCTACTTTTAAAAAGTTTCACAAATTCATTATGTGAAAATATTACATGATTTAAATATGTGTTACATGTGTTAAACTAATTTCAAAATTAGAATTTTTAGCTTTTTTGCTCATGTAACCGGTTACATCAGGTAAGTAACCGGTTACATTACTGAACGTTTATTCCTTCTCGTCTCTGTTTAAACATTTTTGCATCATGTAACCGGTTACATGGAATAGGTAACCAGTTACATTACTGAAACTTTCTTTTCTTTTTATTTTCTATTCATGTTCGACATCATGTAACCGGTTACATGAAGTAGGTAACCGGTTACATCACTGCATTTTTGTTTTTCTTATTTTGCAGAATTTATGTGTTTTCTTAATTGCCTTTTTTAATTATAGTTTAAATACTTTTATTGCTTGGTCTTACATTCATCTCCTCTTCATTGGTTAAATATTCAACATAACTTTAATATCCACTCACATTTCACCAAATACCCACATCACTCTTAAATTACCCAGTTATATTATACTCCTATATAATCACTTTTATGTACTCATTTACCAAATAAGCCAATTTAGAATCACTTTTTCACACCTCTTCAACACAAAACGTGAAACACCTCTCTCTCCTTCCAAAACCCTAACTCTTCCAAGCTCCATCAATGGCACCTTCAAAAAGAGACTCCAAAGGCAAGGCAAAAATGGGAGAAGGTACTTCAAACCCTCCAATCAATTCAGATGAAGAAGCTCCTCAACCCACTTTGATGCAAAGGAGGATCCAATTTCCATTCCGGAATAGAGCTCTCACCTCTGTGAAATACGGTAACCTTGAATCCTTCCCTTCCGATAGCTTCCATTTTCATCCTTTAGTAAGGCTTCAAGGAATTAAGGACTTTATTGAAACTTCTGCTGTTGTGTATCCTGACCTAGCCAAGGACTTTTATGCTAAACTTTCAATCTCTAGGAACTGCACTTTATCTGCTATTGTTAAGAAAACTGACATTGTTTTAAGCTTAGAGGAATTTGGAAATTGTCTAGGCTTACCCACCGAAGGTGTCCGTATTCGACATAATGTTGTATGTGATGGAGAAGGGTTTGAAAATTATGAAAAGTATGCTTACTATTTCACCATTAGTCGTGTTTCTGAGCAGGAACTAGCAAGTCGGAACGCGTCCTCGGACCGTGTTCATCTTTACTCCGCTACACTTTCCGTTAGTGACCGTATGCTACACTACTTGATTGCTTATATTCTGCTCCCAAAACACTCTAACCATTCCCAAATTAGTGATATTGATATGCGGCTCATCTTTGCAATTAAAAACCGCATCAAAGTTAATTGGGCGTATGTGGTTATGCATTACATGCTTCATCAACGAAATCTTCGAGGTAGCCTTTCGTATGCTCATCTTATTTCCCGCCTTTTGGAATATTGTGAGGTTCCTTGGAATAGAGAACCTTTTGTTGATATGACCGCTAGAGCTTGTGAAATAAGTGTCAAGGCCGCAAACAAGAAAATGGGAATTTTTAAGGATATTGATGGAATCTATAAGCACATTGAGCAACCTCCTCCTCCTCCTCCTAATATGGTTCCAAATCCAAATCCTATTCTGGAAGGTGGTTACACAAATGAGTTTCTTTACCATCATATGCATAGTATGGAAGAACGCATCAACCTTAACATCAACACTCACTTTGACAATCTCCGTTCCGAATTCCTCGCCGCTCTTGCCAACCAAAACCAAAACCAAGGAGAAAATGAGGAAGACAATGAAGAAGAAATGGATGAAGATCAAGCTTAGGAAAATTTCTTTGTGCTTTATATTATGTTTCGTATTATGTTTTATGTCGTATCTCTATTTTTAAGTTCTTATGTTCAAAACAATATAGTACTCTTGCTTCCTATGTATGACTTTGTCTTGCTTTATAAATTAGTTGTGTGTTCTCTATATAATTATCTCTTTTCTATATAAATTAGTTGTGTGTTTACTTTGTGTTTTCTATATAATTATCTCTTTACTATGATCTTTTTCCCCATCCTTTTTGATAATTCCAAAGGGGGAGAAGAGACATATTGTATTTGTTGTATATTGTTTGTATTCATAAAATTATGCAGCCCTATATATAAATCAAGAAAGGCGATATATAAAAGAAGGCTATCAACATAGGGGGATCTATCAAGATAGGGGGAGCTTGTACAAATGACCAAAAATATACAAAGTTCAAATACACATTGGTTGTCAAACACATTGGTTGTCATCATCAAAAAGGGGGAGAATGTATTTTCAAGCTTCTCCAAAATTACTTGAAGACTTAGTTTTGATGAAGACAACATATTTCAAAAAGGATGAGCAAAGATAAATGGATTGAACATCAAGACTTACAACTTTCATGAAGATTAAAGACTTGGTTTGATTGATCTTAAAATGTTGGTACAAAACTAAAACTCTTTTACATTGATATCGTTAAGTGCTCAAAAGATATACTTTCATACAAGTGCATTATCAAAGTTTCATACAAATGCATACCATAAAGTCTTAGCCCTTTTAAAAAATGTTTTTAAACATCTTTAGTATGATGTAACCGGTTACCAAAAACATGTAACCGGTTACATTGCTGACAGTAACGTTTCACATTTGTTATTGATGTTTTTCAACATGATGTAACCGGTTACATCATTTAGATAACCGGTTACATAGTCGTGAATTTGAATTTTCTGGGCATAACTTAACCATGTAACCGGTTACATCCTTTAGGTAACCGGTTACATCTGAACCAGTGGCACTTTTTCAGGCTGTTTTGAATCCAAACGAATTTGTCTTTCAAGCCATTAACCATTGCATTGTTCCATCAATATGCAACCATTCTAAAAGGTGTAAAGTCACCTATATATTCTATACATTTCAGATTTTATTCTTTACCTCTTTCATAATATTCACAACCTTTTTCTCACAAATATTTTCAAACAAATTGTTCCATTTTCTTCAAATTTCGTTGAGAAATTTTCTGCATTGCTACATATCATTTCAGAAAAATATTCTCATACATTCATATACATTGAGCACTAACATATCCTTGTGAATTGTTTTTATTTGAAAGGGAAGATCAATCCAAGATTGATATATTATTCATCATCATAAACTCTTGTACCATTCAAAATTTATTTCTCCTTACTATCCAGGATTGTTGGAAGTAAGTGTTGTGTTTGAAGAGGATTGTTCTTCATCCACATTAGTGTTGATTGATCTTAAAGGTGTTAAGAACCTTTGATCACCCTATAGGTTAGATAGTAGGCATAGGCTTGTACAATCATTCTATCTATAGTGAAATCTCTTTCGTGTTTGAAAGGGGACTGGAGTACTCTCGGATTGTGAGGGGAACCAGTTTATATCGTTGTGTTCTTTATCTTTCCGCTTTTACTGCTTTCATCACCATTACCAAGAAAAAGATAAAAACCATCAAAAGCCTTCAAACACTTAACCAAAAATTCGTAAAGACATTCTCATAAAACCGATTATTTTTTTAAAAACCTAATTCACCCCCCCCCCCTCTTATGCATATCTGATACTTACAACTGCCTTCACAAAACTTTCAAGAAAACCCTAATTTTCTTCAAACTTTATGGAACTGTTTCACTAATTTCCCTAAAGATTTTGGGCAAACACCAAATAATGAATTGAAGTACATATCAAAGGCTTTTCAAATTGTATTCAACCATCTTCAAATTCATTATGAGCTAAGAGATATGATGGATCAAAGTTAGGGCATTTGAAGTGAAATTATGGGTCATGACCAAATTTGAACTTTGCAAACTTTGTACCAATGCCTATACCAATTGATGCATTCTTGTACATGATATATCAGAAGGGATTTAGAGGAATCAAATACATTATTGCATCATTTTTGGCCAAGTTGCAAGAATTCAATGCCATGTGATTAAGTAATCATTACAAAATGGAATATTGGTGAATCATCAAGGAATCTTCTCCTAAGCCAATTAGAGGCTTCTCTGCATCAGAAATAGTCCCTAAAGATCAGATTAAATCGAGGGCTAGGGCTTAGGATCAAGAGGAATCAAATTGTCATCATTGCATTTTGGATATTTCTTTGAATTCCTTCATAGCCAAGAAACCAAATCAACCTCCCTAAGCAAGCTCACTCTCTGCAAACATACTGAACTCTTTGCCTATAAATAAGAGAGCATGCCTCAGTAATTAAACACACCAAAGCAACAGAATTCTTGCTTTCTCTCTTCTTTCTTCATACTTAAGTTTTTCAAAGGTTCTTTGGCAAGAAGACTCGGATTCTTCAAACCAAAGCTCTTCCTTTGGAATTAAGTATTCAAACACATTAGGGGAGGTATTTAGAGGTGATCCAAACCTCTGAAACACTTCTGTACATGGAGAATCATCATCTTCACCTCCCATTTGGAGCTGTTGCAGTTGGGGTCAAGCAAGAGGTTCTGGGCACTTTCAATCCAAGTTAAGCATCTCAACACCTTCCAGGAGGATCACTGAAGCTATCTGGATCGTTGCAACAACTCTGCAACACACTTTGATCAGAGCCAGATCTCCATTTTTAAGGTAAGTTTCAAAAGCTTCAAACTCTATAATTCACGCATGATAAATTTAAAATGAAGTTACCAGTTGGTTTCTGCCCCTTCATAGATCATTAACCCTCAATCAATTGCATTAAATCATGCATATAGAGTATTTCATGTTTAATTTCAGTTTTAGGGTTCTTAGTGTTCAATGCTTGCGAATTTTAAGTTACACTCAGAATAAATAAAATTAAAGGATACCATCATGATCCTCGTCCAAAAACGAGCAAAATCCATCTTTACATCTTTGGATTTGGTTGAGAAACGAAGGAGATAGCAAATTCAAAAAATTGAAGCTTGAGGTTGAAGATGAAGATGGTGGCGCCATTGTTTTGAATTTCCCAGAAACGAGTTTATTTTATTTTGAATGATAGGTGTGTCACTTACGAATTCATCATAGTGTCCCAATGGTTACAGCGCGCGTCCAAACTCTTGCCATGCCTTAGATCTGGGGTTCGATCCCCCCCTCAGACCTTTTGTTTCATTTTATTTTTTGTCACTCATTTATGAACTTGTTTTGAAATATAATGACTTGGAGGTATTCACATAACAAGCTGTGCGCCTGGTCCAGATGGTAAGTGTTTTAGCTGGCAACCTAGAGGGCGTGGGTTCAAGCCCTTTAGGGGACAAAACCTATTTTTTTAGCTCTTTTCTCATTCAATTTCTTCACAACTTCAATTAATTAATTCACCTATCAAATTAATTAATTTTCACTTGATTTTTCACACATTTCTTATTTAATATATCTATTTTAAGGATATCCAAAAAATCAAAAAAAAAATATTATTTCAATATATTTTAATTAGGTTTAAAATCATATGTTTTAAATATGTTTCAATACTTAAAAAAATATAGTTTTTATTTGATTTTCAAAACTTAACCTCTTGCACCTATTTTTGATAAAACCCTAAACATTTAGGTCTTAATTAGGTGAAGGCTTTGCCTTTATCATAGTTAAGTTGACTTTTGTCAATTTTCAAAAACGGTATTTACAAAATCTTCTTTCTGTTTTCAAAACATTCTTCTGGTATTTGAAGGGCATTATTCCCGGTGAAACTCTTCAGATACCTATGGACCTTTGTCCATCTTCACTTCTTCTGTTTTCAAAAAACCTTAACTGTTTATAATAAGTATTCAACTGTTATCAATAAAACAACAAAAAGTATTGTTGAGGCTTTGTACATACTTCTTCAAAGGCCTCCACTCCATCCAGGTTAGGCTTTATAGCTTTCAATTTACAGTTTTCATTTAAATTACTGTCAAATATAAACTGTTTATATATTGTTTAGAACTACGTCTGAGTGTAAACCCTAGGACAGTTAAACTATATATATATATATATATATATATATATATATATATATATATATATATATATATATTTATATATATTATAGGAATATGGCCTAGGATTGAGAATGTCTTCCCGGTGAAGGCTCTTTCCTAATTAGAGATCTTTAGTTCAAACCCTCAAGATGAATTATTTCCGGTGAAACCTCTTACCCATTTGCTTAAAGCCAAAATAAGTTCAAAACCACATAGCTTTATCTTGTGCTATAACAAGGACCCTCGATGACCCTCGACTAGACTCCTCTTGGGCTTTGTACAAGAACCCACGGGTTTCTTAAAAGCATTCCCAGCTTCCTCTTGAACTTGTATACAAGGAACCATCAGGTTTCTAATAAACATAGGAACAAGTCTTTAGTTACCTTTTAGCCTATCCTGGTGAGTTTCTTCCATTCTTTAAACCAGACTTTAAACAAGCTAAGATTGTCTCAATCTCATATTGAGTACACCTTTTGGATTGAGAGACATGGACAGTCTCTGTCACCCTTATCTTCATCAATCTTCCTTAGCAGAGTCTAGGATCCATATTTGCTTATCCTCAGCAAGAGTCAGCCTTAATCTTGGGCTTTAAACAAGAAGTCTCAATTAGTTAATCTTTCTGCCATTAACAAAAACCCCTGGAAAGGGTTAGCCTCCACACATTCCTTCATTTTAACAAAAACCCCTGGAAAGGGTTAGCCTCCAAAAATCACTCCTTTAAATCCAAAATCCCTGGAAAGGGTTAGCCTCCAAAAATTCATTCTTTCAAAAGATAATTTCCCCAGCTGAGTCAAAAACCCCTGGAAAGGGTTAGCCTAAAAAAATCACTCTTTTAATAAATAAATCCTCCAATAAAGTAAAACTCCCTCAGTGAGTCTTTCATCATCAAGTAGCCACAACCTTGGGCTTTGTACAAGGCAGATAAACCACATTTCCTGTGTCAAAGATTCCTAATCTCAATGATCTTTTCCCCATAGAGTCCTCCATACTCAGTTTCTTTAAGAGTCCGCCACAACCTTGGGCTTTGTACAAGGCAGAAAAATAATGTTTTCCCTAGCCAACATAGCCACAACCTTGGGCTTCATACAAGGCATAAATTAATAACTTCCTCAGTTAAGAGTCAGCCACAACCTTGGGCTTTGTACAAGGCACAAAATAGAGTCATCCATAGTCTTCAAAAAATTTAGTTTCCTCAGGAGTTAGCCACAACCTTGGGCTTCATACAAGGCACAAAATAGAGTCTCCCTAAGTAGAGTCAGCCACAATTCTGGGCTTTGTACAGAACACCAAATAAAATCCACCAAATAAATACTCTCCAACTAGAGTCAGCCTCAATTCTGGGCTTTGTACAGAACACAAATTCCCTGTAATTAATCCCCAGTAGAGTTACTTCCCAGAGTCAATAAAAATAATCAAAAAGTCTCAAGCTTGGGCCTCATACAAGCCAGCTAAAAAATCAAATCTTTCAAACAATAGATAGACATAGCTTATCTCTATAAAGAGATCTTTCTCCTATCTCACCACATTCAAACAAACATTTCAACATTTCAATTTCAATTTCAATTTCAAACATTCTCCCATTTAGGACTCTGAAAGGCATGCTCTGAGGCAAACAAACCCAGACTTGTACACTTTCCCTAATTTGGATGAGAATCCTTCTTTCATTTAAGAGAACGCAACTGGCATACTTGCAAACATACAAGTAAGGTCCCTATCTTAATGAAATGAATTCAGCTTTTCTGTCACTTTAAAATGTTTGTGGTGGAATAGTAGAAATACCTCTCTATAAAGATGACTTCATGTCTCTTTACTGTAAACAGAGATTTAATTCAAAGCTTCAACCTTGAGCTTCAAGCAAGGCACCAAAAATATTTTCAATTCCCTAATTAGTTCCCCGAACTACATTAAGCTCTGACTTCCATTAGGGATATGTAGGCATGAGGTTCACAAGGAATCTCAGCGAGCTAATAAAATACCAAAAATAGTCAGTCTCTCTGTCTTTCTTAAAACAATTTAATTCCTTCTCCTAACACAAAGGAGAAACTTTCCCAATCATTAGCAGTAAACACAATCACAATGACACATAAAAGGTTCCCGTAGAGTACTACGGATATGTAGGGTGCTTAAACTCTTCCCTATGTATAACCGACCCCCCGGACTCCAGAATTTCTAGTCTAGGTGAATCCCCACACTTAGCAAACTCCTAGGGTTTATTTGAGATCTTTTTCCCCTCTCATACTCGTTAGGATAATTAAAAAGTTCGTGTGATATCGTAGGAAGAACTGAAACAAAAATCATCCCGCCACGGGTGCTTCCTGCTTCCAAATTTCGCGTGAAGGGTCTAGCATGCCGTCCTCCCAAGTGAAACGGGGAGGTAGAAAAAACGACACCACAGAAAAATGGCAACTCTGCTGGGGATATAAGTGTTAAAAACCTTGGTTTTTCATCCAAACCAATGGTTGACCTGTTGCTGGTCCAGCCCCAATGAGGAATTAGGGATGCCAAATTCCCCCTCAAACAAGAGAGGTCCTGCCTAACCTCTGTGTGATTTCATGTGTTTGTTGGATTTATATTTGTTTATTTTGTTTATTCTGTATTGGGAAAGGGCTTGATTCCCCCTTGAGGTGAGAAATCCTATACCCGGATTTGAGTGCAACATAAGATAGGATGGAGGATGTCTTCTCGGTGAAGGCCCTCTAGTTTTGGTTCCCAAATCTACTCTTGGGATTTGCCTGGCTGGTTGTGATTAACTGCGCCAATGCATTCCGAGACTGATTTGTACCAGGAGGACCTAGAAACACATTAATCCCACTTAAAGCCTTTCTTAGGACGTAGAGCGGTGATTATGAAAGTAATTGTCACGCAGATACTACACTGAGAGAAAACTCTCTTACAGATACCAGTCAACGTATCTTTAAGGTTGAGCAAAAACTCTGAGACCCCTATAGAACCAGTTCTACAGGTACAAAAATCCGTATCCTTAGTTTACCATTGGGGCGAGGTTTGCGTTGTGACTCCATGACCACTATACCCTTCTACACCATGTTTGTTTAAAAACTCTTGTGTGCGCATTCATGCATTCATCATAATAACTAAAACCAAAAAGAGTCTTTTTCGAGTCGGTTTTCAAGGAATCTAAATAACGAACGTTTTGAACTTCATAGAAAGAGAGAAACGGAGAAAGGACTTAAGGATCTATACCATGGATTACGGAAGAAAGAGAGCTAGGAAATACACCTTCAAGATTCCTAGGGTTGAGGAATTGGAGAAGCTCAGAAAACTGGTGGTCAACCCCCAGGCTTTCAAAGAGAGGTATGGAAAACCTCGGCCTCTTCTCAGCAATAACATTGTGGATGGGATCCTTCCCACTTTGGTACAGTTTTACGATCCAACATATCACTGTTTCACCTTTCCAGATTATCAACTCATGCCTACGTTGGAGGAGTACTCTTGTCTGATTGGAATACCCGGGTACGCGCAAGATCCGTACTCCGGTTTGGAAAAGAATCCTGACGACATTATCATTGCTGCAACTACTCCCTTGAACGTAGTCGACATCAGAACTCATATGGTGAGTAAAGGAGGAATTCAAGGATTGCCCTCCAAGTTCATGTTAGATCAAGCTCGGTACTTCATCAGCATCCAAGATATGAGCGCTTTTGAGGAAATCTTGGCTTTGCTTATCTACGGATTGTTTTTGTTTCCTAACATTAATGATTTCGTCGATATCAACGCAATTAAGATCTTCTTGATTGGAAATCCAGTTCCAACCTTGCTTGCGGATGCTTATCACTCTGGGCATTCAAGAAACCTGCAGCGAGGAGGATTAATTACATGCTGTGTACCGTTGCTATACGAATGGTTCGTCTCGCACCTACCGAAGTCTAGCACTTTCTGGAATATGAGGGATGGCCTTTAATGGTCACAGAAAATCATGTCTCTCACTCATACAGACATTGATTGGTGTAGCCCTGACAACGACGAAACCAATATCATCTTCAGCTGCGGAATTTATCCCAATGTACCCCTTATTGGAACTAAGGGAGGAATCAGTTATAATCCAGCTTTAGCCCGTCGTCAGCACGGCTATCCCATGAAAAATATACCAAGTAGTATTCAATTGGAAGGTCTGTTCTTCAAGAAGATCGACGATCATGGTAACCTACTGAGGAAGGAAATTGTCCGAGCCTGGCGTCTTGTTCACACAAAAGGGAGAAGATTGTTAGGAAAACATCTTTGCATCTCTTTAAATCCTTACCTTCAATGGGTACGCGTCAGAGCATTCAAGCTCAGGATGCCATATCAACATCAAGAACCTATTCCCCTAAGGGAACCAATTTACCTTTTCTCCACCGATGTTGAAAAACTGCAAGCGGCATTGAACAAAGTATGCCAAGAAAGGAATGCTTGGAGGAACAAGTATCGAATCGTCAACACGGAAAATGTTGAGATTCAGAACATCCTAAGAAGGAAGGATGAGTTACTTGAAGTACTCGATCGACAAGTGACACAATCATCACTTTATCATCATATCCCTCCTGCTTCCTGGATCATCGATCAGCTCACGTCAGAGAACGCTCAGCTCAAGAAACAGGAGAAAATGTTAGAACGTGAAGTTGGCTCTTCGTCAAAGTTTTAGAGTCCTTTCTCTTAGTTTCTCTGTATTTCCCTTTTCGAAGTGTGTAAAGAACGGCGTTTTCGCTTAATTAATAAAAAGTTTGATGTTTCATAACGTAATTATGGTGTTTCCTTGAAAAATATTAACTTAATTACACATCATGCATCGCTTTAGTCGTACGCACTGACACGAGAATTGTCGCGGATCTAATAGTCACTTTCCTTTCTCCATAAAGAGAGGAGGAGAAGGAGGTGAACAAAGACATTCAAGCTATCTCATCCATACAACACTCGTTCAAGTCGTAAGAAAAGAATGGAGGATTTTGAACAAGAGAATGGAGAACTCAGAGAAGAGATTAATACTCTCAAAGATGCTGTTGAAAGGCTCAATAGTATGGTAGAAGCCCTGGTAGTTGCTGTTATACCCCAAAATTTGCCCGCATCTTTTTTCAAGAAAACTTCAATCTAAAAATTAAGAGTTTCATATAATCTTGGATTTTCATATCCTGATTTATGAATACTTGGTTTTTAGAATTTTTCTTATACAGTATTTTGGCTCGCTGTTGAATTTATTCTTACGCAAACGCCAGCTACTGTTTATTACTTCACACACGCTATTTATTTGATATTTATTTACAGATAAATAGTACTGACACAATTGGTACAGATATAAATCTTTTGCAGGCACAGAGTCCGGGATTCAGACTGTACTGGTAACAAGTAAATTATTATTAATTTTTTATGTCTGTATTTTTTTAACAAGTCATGTAAATAAACTTTCATCTTTCACATAAAACAAAAACAACAAAAAGAAAATTAACTTCGACTGTTGATTTTTCACTCTAACTGCTACATTAATACCTGAACAGTCAGTTGACAGTCAAACCACTGACAGTGCAATTCTCCGTGTTTTGTGCCATCAATCAAATCAAACTTTTACAATTAAAAATTCCAAGATTTTAGTTCTAGAAGTCTTCTGAATATCACATGATTAGCAGAGACTCAGCACTGCACAAAAATCAGGTACGCTTAACTGTCTCCTACACAAACAGTCCCTAACTAGGGTTTCTTGTTTTTTCAGGAGAACACGTTTTTGAGACCTCAAATGGATTTCATGGACCTCCATATATCTCAAAGTACCACCATACAAATTTTCAAACTTCAATTCACTGAGACGCACAGTCAGCAGCTCAAACAGTCAACAGACGACCCGTTTGACCAAAAAAGTCAACAGACAGTCAAAAATGAAATTTTTTGTCAACATCCATATTTTGTCAAAGGATTCGTCATTTGATCATTGGATTATCATAATTCATCAAGGAAGGATCAAAAATCAACAAAACCCTAAGATTCAAAATTAGGGTTTTCTCCTAAAAAGTCAACTGAACTTTGACTGGTCATAACTCTCTCATCCTTCATCCAAAAAATTCAAACCAAAGCTTATTTTGAAGGAAATTCAATTATCTTTCAAATGCAATTGGTCCCATGGCCATTTGATTCACCATTTGAAAAATATGAATCAAGACATTACAGGTCATTTTCAAAGTCAACAAAAAGACACTTTTTTCAAAAGGACACACAAGGAGCATCAAAAATTATTTTGACATGAGACCAAAGACATTGGTTAGAGGACTATTTGAGGTTTCCAAAAAGTGCAAGATCTCCTTCATATGACAAAAATTGAGGGATTTACACCTTGTTGAAATTGGCTAAATTTTGGGAAAATGCATGAAACCAACATTGATCAAAAATGTATTTTTTCCAAATGGGGCCAAGTTTTCATAGTTCAAACATGTTTAACATGATATAATGGGCCTCCCACGACCAAGACAAAGCCCACATCATTTTTATTCATTTTTGGTTTAATTTTATCCCATTTAAGATTAAATTGAAAATGGAAAATGGAAGGATAATGCATAGCCTAATTTCTAAGCATGACTCATCAAGGAATCAATCAAAAACTCTGCCCCAAGCCAAGTACAGCAGAAGGAGAGTGGAAAGTCAAGCCATGGTATCTTAAATGCAAAGCCACATGTGTTGAAAAAGTCAAGAATTCAACAAAAGCACTTAATGCTTTCTAGCTTAGTTCTTAAGCACTTCAATGCTTATATAAGAGCTATAACACTTCAGTAATGAAAGGGAGACAAGTTCAGAACCTAAGCATAGCTTGTAGCATACTTGTATCAACTTGTTTTTTTTAAGGAAATTTAAAATTCGAATTTTACATTCTAGCTTGTTTCAATTCAAACCAAACACTTAAACACAATCCACAAGTATCATTGAACATAACCAGATTAGTTGCAAGCCTTGGAACATCCAGATACGACAACAAGACCTCACGGTTTGTTCGAAATAAAACTCACCAAAATCTCATAATACATACATATTTAACAAGATGTAGACTCATATTTAAGTTTAGTTTGAGGTCCTAATCATTTCTGGAAACTTAATTGAAGTTTGAACACCTATACGAGGAACCACCATTTTAGGGTTCTTACTTTCAAATTTAGGGCTTTACAATTCATGCAAAATTACAAGCTCTAAATAGTACCATTAAACTCGCGTGAACAAGACGAACTAAATGATGGCATCGCGCCAAATTTATATTGTTGTTTGCTTGTATTCGCTATTTCCAACAGGTGTAAAAGGTTAGAGTTTTTACACCACTTGCAAATGAAAGGTGTAAAAGCCCCATCCTGAGGAAGAAGATGATGCGTGGCGTCCTCTTATTGGCTGGAGGGCGTGCGCGTGTTTTTAAACTAACCTTGGATTCAGTGTTTTGCAGGTACGTCACGTGGTATGGTCCCTCATGCTGGTGACCATCAGATCCGTCCACTCATCAATCCAACGCATCAGAATGAATCCCCATACCATGGACTTTATTTAATTACCACATCTGATTATCATCTTTATATTTTCTATTTTATATTAATTTCTTCATAAAATTAATTAAAAATAGTTTTAAACATCCAAAAAATACACAAAAAATATTTTTAGGCTTCTAAAATAATATTTTATTTTTTGATATAAAAATATTTTATTTTTCTTCATAATTTAAATATTTTGTATAATTAATTAGATAATATGCATATATTTACCTTTTAATTATTTTAACCAATCAAAAAAATCATAAAAAATTTGTTCTTTATATTAAATATTGTTTATATATTATAAACTAATTTTGTACATATTTAGGATAATTTTCTCTTTAATTTTTAATTATTTGTATAATTATTTGTATAATTATGTATTAAATAACTTAATGATTTCAAAATCAATTTCAAAAATTCAAAAAAAATTAGTTTTGTTTTAAAATTAATTAAACAAGCATTTTGAACATATTTTAAACTTAATTTTTAGGTTTAAATTTTATTTCCATCTTTTCCTCATTTTAATTAAATTAATCATGCATTAATTATAATTAAAATCAATCATCAAAAGAATCCAAAAATACTTCTTTTATTTTCTTGCAATTTAAATTCCTAGATAAATGTATAGGTTGTCAAATCCATGTAAATAGCGTAGTTTACATTTCCTGCAAAATCGATGTAATAGCGTAGATTTACTTTCCGCATTTTAAATTCCAGCACATATAAACTGCGTGTATGTCAAAGATAAAATTGAACCGTTAGATCACTAAACTTCAAAGATAAAATATCTGAATCTAAACACAGTCACGCTTGCACCTCTTTAGGTAATCCCTTTTCTCATTCTTTTCAAAATCAATCAAAAACAAATTCTACTGTTTCGAGTACAAAATCGAACTTTTGTTTATATCCGGTGAAAGGATAGATTTTTAAAGGAAATAGGATAAAGACCTTATAACTCAGGGTAGACCTCCTAATTTGCTTGCTCAAATCAAAACAAACAAATCTCTCATATATCATTGTTTTTCAAAACAAAACTTTCAAAAAAGACAATACTTTGTATATATCCAAACAAGGATCATTACGAAGTTAACGTTCTTTTTTCAAAACATCTTTTGAAAGATAAAAACACTTTGTATACATCCGCACAAGGATCATTACAAAGTCAATTTACAAAGGTATTTGAAACCACATACGAGCATTTCAAGGCAATAGAAAAGTAATTGAAAACAAGTGAGCTAAGCAAATTAAAGAGCCCATGGATAACCATGGATACAAAGGGTGCTAACACCTTCCCTTTGTATAACCTACCCCCTTACCCAGAATTTCTTAAAGGTCTTTTTTCTGTTTCTTTTATAAACCTTTCCTTAATTGGATAAAATAAAAGGTCGGTGGCGACTCTCTGATTTTCAAAAATACAAAAGCAGAAACAAAAAAGAGTCAGTTCGCGTATCTCTCCACGAGAGGTATGGCAAAAAACCGAGGGCGACAGTTGTGCAGAATCAACCAACACCAGAAGAACCGCAAAGGACTGTGGTTTCCGAGATTGTTTCTACTCCTATTCCTCAGTACACCATGCCGCCCGATCGACCTTGGGGCATGCCGTATAACTTTACTCCAGAAGGGTACATACCTCCAGCTTCTGAAGTTCCAAGAGTCACAATGGATATGCGTCCACCGGAGGGTTACAAACCTCTGGAAATTGAAGTTCCAAGAACAACGGCAATGGGTTTCGCGCAACAAAATGCTGAGATTCCAAGATCTGCTGTCATGGCTTCTCCACGACCATTTGTGCATACTTTTCCTCCACCGGGCGGACAAGTATATCATCACGCTCCTAGTGAGGACGCTGGCGTGTATGAAAGATTGGACGAGTTCCAGGAACAGTTTCTGCAAATGCAGTAGGAACTCAAGAATCTCTGAGGACAAGATCTATTTGGAAAGAATGCTGCAGACCTCTGTCTGGTTCCAAATGTTAAGATTCCTCACAAATTCAAAGTACAAAGGGAACTCATGCCCACAAAGCCACCTCGTAATGTACGCTCGAAGGATGTCAACTCAGACTGATAATCAACAATTTCTCATTCATTACTTTCAAGACAGCTTGATTGGTGCTGCACTCAAATGGTACATGAACTTGGACAGTTCAGAGATTCGTACTTTTCGAGACCTTGGAGAGGCCTTCGTCAAACAGTATAAGTACAATCTGGACATGGCTCCCGACAGAGATCAACTCCGGGCCATGACTCAAAAGGATAGAGAAAGCTTCAAGGAATACGCTCAGAGATGGCGTGAAGTTGCTGCTCAGATTTGCCCACCACTTGAAGAGAAAGAAATGACAAAAATCTATCTCAAGACTTTAAGTCCATTTTACTACGGACGAATGGTTGCAAGTGCTCCCAGTGACTTTACCGAGATGGTGAACATGGGTGTATGTTTAGAAGAAGCAGTTCGAGAAGGACGTTTGAACAAAGAACCAGAATCTTCTATTGGTCCTAGGAAGTGTGGAAGTTATTTCCAGAAGAAAAAGGATCAAGATGTCAGCAATGTCTTGCACAAAGCTAAGAAGAAGTTTTCACCTCAGGTTGCTACAGTAACTCCGGTTGTTAACTCAGCGCCAGCTTATCAACCTCGGGTTTCTCAACAACCATTTCAACAAAGGTCACAACAACCTCAGCAGCAGGTTCGACCTCCAAATTACAACAATCGGGCTCCAAGGTATCCTCCTTTTGACCCCGTGCCAATGCCTTATGCGGATTTGTTTCCAACACTATTGGCGAAAGGACTCATTCAGACAAAGAATCCTCCAAATCCTGCATATGAATCATCGCATTGGTTCAAGGCTGACCAATCTTGTCCATATCAAAAAGGGGCACCAGGTCAACACATTGAGAACTATTTCAGTTTCAAGGCCGACGTTCAAAGATTAGTGAAGAGTGGAATGCTTTCCTTCAAAGATACTAATCCCAATGTCCAGGCAAATCCTTTGCCGCAGCATAAAGAAGCTTTAGTAAATCTGGTAGATCAACACCCCAATGTCATTCAAATCTACGAGATTCGTCAGATAGGGGAAAATCTTGTCAAGATGCATGCTAGACAAGCTGGATACGGTCATGTACCACCTCACAACTACTTCACATGTGATATTTGTCCAAAGAATAATCAAGGATGTGCTGTAGTTCAAGCTGCATCACAAGAACAAATGGACTTAGGAAGGATTCAACACATTCGAGTCAAAATTGAGTGCGACATCAACATGGTTCAAGGATGTCCAGGAGAATACAAAATTTACAAAGTTGAAGATCTCGAAGGATCGGTATTCAGGTTCCATAAGACTTTAAATGGACTTGCTTACTTTGGAACGGATTTCCATCCTTACAGTAGATGCAGAATTTGTCGAAGAAATTCACGAGGATGTTTGCGCGTTCGCAACGACATTCAGAAACTGATGGATGATAATACCATTACAGTTCTTGCCAACAGAGAAGATGACGAAGTCTTTACCGTATCTCCTCAAATTAATCAAGATGAACCAATATAAGTCAAGTATGACAGCAAGAAGACAGCAATTGCTCCGCTAGTAATCTACTTACCAGGACCTGTACCGTATGAGTCTGACAAGGCTATACCATACAAGTAAAATGCTACATTCATTGAAAATGGTAAAGAGATACCATTACCATATGTTGTCAACATTGCTGATGTTAGTCGAGTCACTAGAAGTGGACGAGTCTTCAACAGAACAACAGAAAATGTGGAAAAGCCTTCGGAAGAAGCACCACATAGGCAAGACAATCATCCGACCAATGCCGTTCAAGCAAAAGAAAATGATGAGATCTTGAAATTAATCTAGAGGAGTGAATACAACATTGTAGATCAGCTACTACATACTCCGTCTAGGATATCTGTTCTTTCCCTACTATTGAGTTCTGAAGCTCATAGGGAAGCTCTACAGAAAGTTTTGGAACAAGATTTCGTAGAACCAAGTGTTATTGTAGGACAATTCAACAGTATCATCGCCAACATCTCCGCAGGAACTAATCTGAGTTTCTGTGACGAAAATCTTCCTGAAGAAGGAGTGGACCATAATCTTCCACTTCACATCTCAGTTGGCTGCATGGATGATGTACTCACAAGAGTCTTGATAGACAATGGATCCTCTCTCAACGTCATGCCGAAATCAACATTATCAAGATTATCCTTCAAATATTACCCGCTAAGGGATAGTCATGTCATCGTCAAAGCATTTGATGGATCAAGGAAGTCAGTTTTTGGAGAAGTGGATCTTCCCATAACTATTGGACCTCAGACGTTCAAAATTACTTTCCAAGTTATGGATATCCCAACACAATACAGTTGTTTGCTAAGTCGCCTATGGATTCATGAGGCTGGGGCAATTACTTCGACACTTCATCAGAAACTTAAGTTCATTATAAATGACAAATTGGTAACTGTATGTGGAGAACGAGCTTTGATTGTCAGCAACCTATCATCATTCTCTGACATAGAACCAAAAGAAGTCACTGGAACTAAATTCCAAGCACTTTCCTTGGATAAGGAAAAAGGAAAGGAGAAAGCAGCGTCTATTTCTTCCTACAAAGATGCAATCCAAGTTGTAAAGGATGGCACTACCAGTGGTTGAGGGCGCATTGATATTCCTACCAGCAACAAGAACAGAACAGGAGTTGGATTCTTTCCAACATCATCAAAAGCTATCCCAGGAATTGAGGTAGTTCTTCCGATTCAAGAAACTTTCCGCAGTGGAGGTTTTCTTCAACCTGTTCAACAAATAGTCAATACCATCGGTACGGAAGACACCGATGAGAATTTTGAAGTGGAATGTATGTCCTACCTTCTCGAGGCAGCATACATATCCCTATCAGAGTCTGATTCACCTTGTTGTTATCCAACTAAAGGATCTGAAAGTAAGACTCAACCAAGCAGTGATGAAGTTACAAATAGCTTCACCACCAAGAGTCATGGTTCATCAGAAGAAGTTCCTCCTATCCCCGAAGAAACCTGGGATACATTAGGAGAACCAAGCGGAAAATTCGACTACATGGCGAAATACTCCGCTCCTGAAAGTTCAAAAATCCCTCTTGAAGACATTGTTCCAACTGGATGGAACATGGATTACGAGTACCTTACTCAACCAAAAGAGATATATAACCCTTGCTATTCATCATCATCGACTGGTGAAGTCATCATTGAGGATTATATCCCCAAGTCACCTTCCGAGGCTACGGATCTAGAGTTCACATACCTAGTCAATGCCATCTTGGGAGAAGAGCAAGACCCAAAAACAGAAGAGGATGATCTCGAAAGTGTCTCCGACAATGAGTCTCTCCATTCATAAGATTGGAAGTTTCCTCAAAAGAAAAACCGACATACTCCACTTGGAAATAGGTATGCTCACACCGCTCAGTCTATTGTGTGAATACAAGATCACAATCTCAAAGATGTTTTTGATTCATGGCAAACTCAATAAGCATACAAGCAACAAGGGACAAGCAGAAGAACTCAAGGAAAAGCAAGCATTGGTCATTTGTGACAGAGCAGGTCGACCTATTATGCATATAGGTCGACCCAACACAAGCAAAACAAGAAAAATGCAGAAAAGCAGCAGCTAGGTCGACCTACTGTCAACCTAGGTCGACCTAAAATGGAGAAAATTTCACATACTTCTGCTAGGTCGACCCACACATCAACTAGGTCGACCTAAACTGAAGAAATATCCCAAAAACTCATTTGAAGAGAATTTTGGTCGACCTACTTCCCAAACAGGTCGACCTAACTGGGAGAAAAATCATTTCAAGTTAATGCACCTCTGCTAGGTCGACCTAAGCTCTACAAGAGGTCGACCTAACTGATCAAAAATGCCAAAATGTCTGTTATTCTTGGCTCCAACTGATAGGCACTCATATATATTATCAAGGGTTCAATTATTGAAAAGAACACCAAAAGACTGAAAGATACACAAAGGCTTCTCATCTTCGTTCTTCGTCATCTCCAACACAATTACACATAATCATTCTTGCGTTGAGGGTTAGTGATCGAGTTCGATAACGTCCATGGAACGGAATTGAAGATTCCTAGTGGGTGAAGATTTGTGGGGTTTTTGGTGAATAAAATTCGAGGGTTTTGTCCTCCAAGATAGGTGTTTCTTGGGGGTTTTTATCAAGAGTTTTCATCGAGGATTCGGCTGAGTGTGACGATTGAGGAACAAGGGTTCAAGCAATTCAAGACATTGCAGAAAGGAATCAAAGTGAAACTCTTGGATCACCTTGATTTTGTTCAAGATTAAGGGGGAAGAAGATTCAAAGGATCGACATAATTGGTTTATCGTTTATCGCTTTGTTTTCTTCTTTGTATATACTACTTTCAACATTAATGGAAGATTTCCCAATTTCAATTTGGAATTGGGGGCAGACGTAGTCGTAGCGAGGACGATCGACGAACTGCCTAAACAAATATCGTGTTCTTGTCGCTTTTACCTTTTAAATTTACGTTCTGTTCATATTTGGTTATAATAGCAAATTGATCAACAATTCGAGTGTTAAGATTGTGAATTAAGAACCTATATAAACATCACAATCCATCACACATTGAATCACCATCAATTTGATCATTATCACCAAGTGTTTGTGTTTTTGCTTATTTCACTATTGCTGCATTGCAAACATCGTTCATCATATAAGAAGTTAATTGATTTTCAATAGAGCGACGTATTGATTCTATAGTGTATTCTCTTATCGTTTATCTCAAGCTGGTTAGTGGTCTTAACACATATACAATTGTTTCAATAGTGGTTTGGAATAGACGCGAGTCGATTCAGAATCACTTCCGCTTAAAGTTCAATTAATTCCGCAAAACTGTGTAAGATCTATTCACCCCCCCTCTAGATCCTAAGGCCAGCGTCTAACAAGTGGTATCAAGAGCTCTGGTTTATTCCGTGCTACGTGAAACACTTATTGGAAAGATGGCTTCCGGACCTAAAGGGGCTCACAATAGAGCTCCAGTTTTCAACGGTGAAAACTATGGCTATTGGAAGGATTGTATGTGTGTCCACATCAATGCAATTGATAGGAACATCTGGACAGCTATTGTCAATGGTCCCTTTCAGATCACCATGACAAATGCAGCTGGTGCAGTTGTTCCAAAACCAGAAAATACTTGGGATGCTGAAGATGAAAAGAGATATGCATACGATTGGAAAGCGAGAAACATTCTAATCTCAGCTCTAGGAGTTGATGAATACTATCGCGTTTCCCATTGTAGATCCGCTAAAGCTATGTGGGACACATTGCAAGTTGCCCACGAGGGAACGGATGATGTCAAACTAGCTAGGATCAATACGTTAACTCAAGAGTTCGAACTCTTCCACATGGAAGATGGTGAATCCATCGAAAACATGCAGAAGAGATTCGTTCACCTGAAAAATCGGTTAAATTCTCTTGATAGACCTGTTTCCAATGCAGTTGCTACTAACAAAATCTTAAGATGCTTGAACAGGGAATGGCAACCCAAGGTTACAGCAATAAAGGAAGCAAATGATCTAAACACCTTAGACATTACCACTCTCTTTGGTAAATTAGAAGAACATGAACAACACCTTAAATGCCTTGACATGCATGAGAAAAGGGCAAAGAAAGAAAAGAACATGGAGAAACAGGTAGAGAAGAAGTCAATAGCTCTAAAAGCTTCAAGCTCCAAGACCTCAAGACAAGAGCTAGAGGATAGTGATACAAGTGATGACGAAGACTCCGATGATGAGAAAATGGGACTGTTTGTGCGAAGATACAACAAATATCTAAAGAAAAATGGAGCAAAACATTCTGACAAAGGCTTGATCAACTATAGAAAGCAATCAAACAAGTTCAAACAAGATGACGACAACAAAGGAAAAATCAAAGGCCCTTGCTTTAATTGTGGGAAAGCCGGTCACTACAAACCGGATTGTCCATACCTTAAGAAGGAAAAAGAGAAGAACCAAAGCAAAGGTCATAACAAATCTAAGAGAGCCTACATAGCATGGGAAAGTGATTCATCTAGTGAAAGCTCATCAAGCGATGAAGAAGAATCAGTAAATTTGTGTCTTACGGCTCATCAACACAAGAAAACGAAACGTGTAAGTCATCTTAAACCTGAACTTGTAGATAAGGTATCTCATGCTCAATTAAAATTAGCCTTTGAAGAACTACATAGAGATGCAATTGAAGCTTTCAAACTTTTGGCCTCAAATAAGAAAATTTTTTCATACCTTGAATCAAAAGTTGAGAAGACCGAAAAGGACATGGAAGCTTTAAAACAATCTATGCTAGACATTCAAAAGGATAAAGTTGAAATCGATCCTACATCATGGTTTGGTTGTGAGACATGTCACATTTGGCAAAAAGAAGTGAGAAATCTAAAAGCCAAATTAGACAAGGCTCTACAACCAAAAGTGACCTTTGCGGTTGATCCAAACAAATTCAAGAGATCTTATACTCCGCCATATAGCAAATACACCTTCGTACCTAAAGCATCAACCGGTAAAACGGTATATTCTCCTCATATTACATGTCACTATTGTTGCAAAAAGGGACATACCATTGAAAAATGCAAGTTTAGGAGAATCTTAGTTCCTAAAGGCGTATTTCAATGGTTGCCTAAGTGCAACAATGTTTGTACTCACCATCTAGGACCCAATGAAGATTGGGGACCTTCCACTCTAAATTAATCTTTGCAGGAAAAGTGTCTTGACATCGCCGAAAGGTGGTGGTCCCTTGATAGCTGATGCTCAAGACACATAAAGGGAGACATATCACTCTTGATATGTCATCTATGAAGAACTATTCTTGGCAAAGGAAATGTAGGTGACCTGGACACCACAAATGTATAAGATACATCACAAATACAAGTTAACCCGAAAAACACAAAGGACGCATTACTTGATGTGCAATTGGCAAGTTGCTTTGCAAGGAAATTTAGACCTATTCTAAGCAGAATAATGTTTGGGACCCTGTCCCGTATCCGGGAGAACATCAAGTAATCGATATTAGATGAGTTTTTCGCAAAATCAAGCAATCAAGTTGTGAAACATTCTATCAAGACAATTCATCATCAAATCTAGGAGTATGGCACACTGACAAGAGGATTCCACACAATGATGACGAAACACCTACATATTGAGAAAGCGGTAACATGTTTATTGTTCACTTCCAAAAATTTTATTGATACTATAATATGCTATCAATTAACATGCTTATAGTGACTTCATATATGTTTATCTATATATCTCAATTACATATATGTGTCTATCATCTCCATTCATAACATATCATGTTTTGGGCATACAAGCAAGTAACTAAGCATAAATGCTTCATATAGTAACATCCCTAAGGCATTTCAAACATTTGAAGCAACTTAGGTCGACCTAACATGCATCTGAGTCGACCTACAGAAGAAAAATTTCAGCAGAAACCAAAAATGCCCAGTTACGTCGACCTACCCTCTTTTTAGGTCGACCTAATCTGCAATTTTTTAAAGGCTTCTCTGTTAGGTCGACCCAGCCCTAAATTAGGTCGACCTACTGGTTCAAAAATTTCAAAATTTGGGTCTGTTGGTCGACCCGACCCATCCCCACTCATTCATAATCATTCATCTTTTCTTTCCCCCTCATTCTCACATCATTGTGTACGGCCAACCCTAATTCCTCAAAGTTCAAAGAGTGTCAAAAATCATCCCTTTCACACAAATCATCAACAACCATGCCTCCAAAATCAAGAAAGGGAAAGGAAATTGCTTCTGGTTCATCATCTCAACCGGTAAGTGCTCTTGCTCATCCTGATTGTAGGGAAAATTTTGAGAAATGGCAGATGAAAAGAAAAATTGTTAAGCAATATACCTATGATCCAAATCTTGTCAAAAACATGCATATCCCCGATGTCGCTGCTTTGATTGAACATCAAAATATTCATCCCTTAGTGCAATGTGATACTCCGTACTGTGAAAATACCGTCAGGGCTTTCTATGCAGGATTTACAAAAGGGGATGGTTGTAATTTCCGGTTCAAAATGGGCTCTAGGTCGCATGTTGTTGACAAACGGGCTTGGATTAGTATCTTTGGTCTGAAAATTGTAGGTGATGAATTCTATATGGAAGACGGGGATGTACCCGGAAACTATGACCATGAGGCCTACATGAAGTCTATCCTCAAAGACCCTTCCGTATTTGACAGACCTAATGAAACAATAACAGCCGGTCATCTGAAGCGAGATCCTAGGCTCCTAAATTGGGTCATCTCAAGAATCATTCGACCAAGGGCAGGAGGGTATTCAAGAATTGAAAGGAATGAAGTTGTGCTCATGTATCTGCTGCAAAATAGAACGCGTATACATTGGCCTCACTTCCTAGCTGCTATGTTTCATGAGGTCCAACAGAAAACTACAGCCTTGTGTTATGGATCAATCATTCAAACAATTGTCAATCACTTCGGCATGCGACTTGATCACTTACACTACACTCACATACATCAATCTCAAGAATTCTCACAAACCACCTTGACTCTTATGGGATACCATTGGAATCCAGTTAGGAAAACCTACTATCTCATTCAAAAGGGAACAGGGAAGGTTATCTACAATTATGATGATCCCACGGAGTTTGGAAACAATGCAAGAAATGAAGAAGAAGGACTTGATCAAGACAATGCAAATGATGATGATCACCACATGGAAGATGTTGTACAAGATACGGATGCAAATTGGAGATATGTTCCTTCACAACAAGAGGATATCCCTTGGGGATACACGGCTCCGCCTCCGCCAGATCAAACCAACATCATTTCCATGTTAGAGAATATGCAACTCCTACAACAACAACACTTCAACACGCAACAGCTCCAATTCCAACAAATGCAACAGCTCCAACAAGATCGCTATGAAGAACAACAACGACAATATCAATCGTTGTACAACTTAGTTCAAGACCACAAAAGCGATTTTGAGACTTTTGCCTCCAACTCGACTCTAAGACAGAATCAGTTTGAGGAAACGGCATTGCATCGTCATGCCAACATAAGTCAAAGCTTCAATACTCTAAACCACTCCGTGCTTGATCTGTTGGAACAAGTTGAAGAAGACCGTCCTCAAACATTTCAAAGAGGAAGAGGAAGAAGGGGCAGGCGTTAGGATGCATTTCTTTTCATTCCATCATATCATTACATCTCATTCCATCATTGTCATGAATATTTACTAAAGTTTCTAAGTACTTTGTTTAGTTTTCTTTTAAATTTGTCTGAATATTATGTGTGCTTGGTTGTAACATTAAAAGTTTTCTTTGGATATTATGTCACCTCTACTTGCTTCTGTTAACGATTATGTATGTTGTAGTGTTCTTTTAAAACATTTTTGGTTCTTATGGTCTCACTATCTACATGTTATCTATTACTATGAATGTCGGTATTCTTTATGTTTCTCTCGTTACTCTTCTCTTCTGTTTCGTTGTTTCTTTTTTTGATGTTGTCAAAGGGGGAGATAGATGCTGAGTGTACGGGGGAGATCAGCAGAGTGTACGGGGGAGCTTTGTTGAGCCTTCATTACTTACTGCCAAAGCTTCTACTATCGGTTTGCCATCATCAAAAAGGGGGAGTATGTGAATACAAGATCACAATCTCAAAGATGTTTTTGATTCATGGCAAACTCAATAAGCATACAAGCAACAAGGGACAAGCAGAAGAACTCAAGGAAAAGCAAGCATTGGTCATTTGTGACAGAGCAGGTCGACCTACTATGCATATAGGTCGACCCAACACAAGCAAAACAAGAAAAATGCAGAAAAGCAGCAGCTAGGTCGACCTACTGTCAACCTAGGTCGACCTAAAATGGAGAAAATTTCACATACTTCTGCTAGGTCGACCCACACATCAACTAGGTCGACCTAAACTGAAGAAATATCCCAAAAACTCATTTGAAGAGAATTTTGGTCGACCTACTTCCCAAACAGGTCGACCTAACTGGGAGCAAAATCATTTCAAGTTAATGCACCTCTGCTAGGTCGACCTAAGCTCTACAAGAGGTCGACCTAACTGATCAAAAATGCCAAAATGTCTGTTATTCTTGGCTCCAACTGATAGGCACTCATATATATTATCAAGGGTTCAATTATTGAAAAGAACACCAAAAGACTGAAAGATACACAAAGGCTTCTCATCTTCGTTCTTCGTCATCTCCAACACAATTACACATAATCATTCTTGCGTTGAGGGTTAGTGATCGAGTTCGATAACGTCCATGGAACGGAATTGAAGATTCCTAGTGGGTGAAGATTTGTGAGGTTTTTGGTGAATAAAATCCGAGGGTTTTGTCCTCCAAGATAGGTGTTTCTTGGGGGTTTTTATCAAGAGTTTTCATCGAGGATTCGGCTGAGTGTGACGATTGAGGAACAAGGGTTCAAACAATTCAAGACACTGTAGAAAGGAATCAAAGTGAAACTCTTGGATCACCTTGATTTTGCTCAAGATTAAGGGGGAAGAAGATTCAAAGGATCGACATAATTGGTTTATCGTTTATCGCTTTGTTTTCTTCTTTGTATATACTACTTTCAACATTAATGGAAGATTTCCCAATTTCAATTTGGAATTGGGGGCAGACGTAGTCGTAGCGAGGACGATCGACGAACTGCCTAAACAAATATCGTGTTCTTGTCGCTTTTACCTTTTAAATTTACGTTCTGTTCATATTTGGTTATAATAGCAAATTGATCAACGATTCGAGTGTTAAGATTGTGAATTAAGAACCTATATAAACATCACAATCCATCACACATTGAACCACCATCAATTTGATCATTATCACCAAGTGTTTGTGTTTTTGCTTATTTCACTATTGCTGCATTGCAAACATCGTTCATCGTATAAGAAATTAATTGATTTTCAATAGAGCGATGTATTGATTCTATAGTGTATTCTCTTATCGTTTATCTCAAGCTGGTTAGTGGTCTTAACACATATACAATCGTTTCAATAGTGGTTCGGAATAGACGCGAGTCGATTCAGAATCACTTCCGCTTAAAGTTCAATTAATTCCGCAAAACTGTGTAAGATCTATTCACCCCCCCTCTAGATCCTAAGGCCAACATCTAACATGTTGAAGTAGAAGAAGATCGTCTGAGTGTTGCAAAGACAGTGGTTGGTAAATCAAGACCTACCACAGGCCAGCTCAAGCCTAAGGTGCCAGATTACCTATTGCACAATGGGGTTCGCCACTATTGGACAGTTGTTGAAGTTTCAAGTGTTGTTCGCACTCCTAATTAGGAACTTTCACCGTTATTTTATCCTCTCACCATAGCCTAGGGTGAAGAGATGTTTCATAGGGATTTTCATTTTACTATTTCTTAGGAAAATGTCCCTCTTTGCTTCGCCCAAAGCAATAGAGTTTTGTTTTATAGGGTCTTTTGTTTCAAAAAATTACTGTCAATAAATAAAAATGTCATTTTGTTCCTTCGTTAGTTTTTCCCTTTTCCTTTTTTCGGAAATTGGTAATCCTAAAAAACACCCTTAAAAAACATCAAAAAAAAATTCCATTAACTGCATACATCGAGTCTTCCCTCGTTGTCTGAATAAAACTTATCACACATATGCAGATTAATCATAAAATACCCCGTTGAAACGTACGATCGTATGACTTCTCCAAGCTTTGGGTTTCCTGTATTCGAGGCAGAGGAAGAAGAAGACGAAGAAATATCAAAGGAAATTTCACGGTTACTTCAACAAAAGGAAGAGGCCATTCAGCCATACAATGAGCCTCTAGAGATCATTAACCTTGGTTCCGATGGAAACAGAGAGAAGGTTAAAATTGGAGCTTCGCTAAATTCAGAGATCAGAGAGAGTTTGATACAACTGCTCAAAGAATTCTCAGATGTCTTCGCTTGGTCTTATCAGGATATGCCAGGGTTGGATACCAGTATAGTGGAGCATCACTTACCATTAAAAGCAGAGTGCTCTCCGGTCAAGCAAAAATTTAGAAGAACTCATCCGGAGATGGCTATGAAAATCAAAGAGGAAGTTCAAAAGCAAATCAACGCTGGTTTCCTCGTCACTTCATGATACCCTCAATGGTTAGCTAACATTGTTCCCGTTCCTAAGAAAGACGGAAAAGTCTGCATGTGCGTCGACTACAGAGATTTGAACAAAGCTAGCCCTAAGGATGATTTTCCTTTACCACATATTGACATGTTGGTTGACAGTACAGCAAAATCCAAAGTTTTCTCATTCATGGACGGATTTTCAGGATACAACGAGATCAAGATGGCACCTCAAGACATGGAGAAGACAGCTTTCATCACCCCTGGGGCACGTTCTGCTATCGCGTTATGCCTTTTGGACTAAAGAACGTAGGGGCAACATATCAAAGAGCCATGACTACAC
Organism: Vicia villosa; assembly: GCF_029867415.1. Lineage (NCBI taxonomy): Eukaryota > Viridiplantae > Streptophyta > Magnoliopsida > Fabales > Fabaceae > Vicia > Vicia villosa. Next base: position 98,937,147 of record NC_081181.1, on the reverse strand, counting down.
TTTTCTATGACATGATGCATAAGGAAGTGGAAGTGTATGTAGACGACATGATCGCCAAGTCAGAGAATGAGGAAGATCACATACAGAATCTGACAAAGTTATTTCAATGCTTACGGAAGTTTCAGCTTCGCCTGAATCCCAACAAGTGTACCTTTGGTGTCTACTCAGGAAAACTCCTTGGTTTCATCGTCAGCAAACGAGGAATTGAAGTGGATCCAGACAAAGTCAAGGCAATTCAAGAAATGCCGTCACCCAGAACCGAGAAACAAGTTAGAGGATTTCTTGGACGTCTGAATTATATCTCAAGATTCATATATCTCATGACAGCAACTTGTACTCCCATTTTCAAACTTCTACGGAAAAATCAAAGTTGCGTCTGGACAGACGATTGTCAGAAAGCGTTCGACAGCATTAAGGAATATCTGCTCGAACCACCGATTTTGTCTCCTCCAGTGGAAGGAAGACCATTGATAATGTACTTAACCGTCTTAGAAGATTCCATGGGTTGTGTCCTTGGACAGCAAGACGAGACAAAGAGAAAAGAGCATGCCATCTACTACCTGAGCAAGAAATTCACTGACTGTGAATCCCGCTACTCCATGCTCGAGAAAACCTGTTGTGCTTTGGCCTGGGCTGCCAAGCGTCTCTGCCAGAACATGATTCGACATACTACTTGTTTGATCTCCCATATGGATCCAATCAAGTACATCTTTGAGAAGCCTGCTTTAACTGGGAGAATTGCCCGTTAGCAGATGCTGTTATCAGAATATGACATTGAGTGTCACGCACAGAAAGCCGTGAAAGGAAGAATTCTAGCTGAGCACCTGGCTCACCACCCACTCAATGATCATGAATCAACCAGTTTTGACTTTCCGGACGAGGACGTCATGTACCTCAAGATGAAAGATTACGACGAGCCACTACCAGACGAAGGACCTGAGATAGGATCCTAGTGGGGCTTAATATTTGACGGAGCTGTCAATGCTTATGGACAAGGAATTGGGGCAATCATTGTTACCCCTCGAGGTACCCATATCCCATTTACCGCCAGATTAACTTTCAAATGCACAAACAATGAGGCCGAATATGAAGCTTGCATCATGGGTCTCGAAGAAGCCGTGGATCTAAGAATTAAACACTTGGATGTATACGGAGATTCTGCTTTGGTCATCAATCAAATCAATGGAGAATGGGAAACACGCCAACCTTGGCTAATCCCTTACAAAGACTACGCGAGAAGATTGTTACCATTCTTCGACAGGGTAGATTTTCATCACATTCCTCGTGAAGAAAATAACTTGGCTGATGCATTAGCCACACTCTCTTCCATGATTAGGATAAATCATTGGAATGACATTCCTCAGATCGATGTTATGCGCCTGGATAGGCCCGCTCATGTGTTCACAGTAGAAGCAACCATCGACGAAAAACCGTGGTATCACGACATCAAGAACTTCCTTCAAAGACAATAGTACCCTCTTGGGGAATCAAAGAAAGATAGAAAGACTTTGAGAAAGTTAGCTGGCAGATTCTTCCTGAATGAAGATGTTCTGTACAAGAGAAATTTCGACATGGTTCTGCTCAGATGCATTTACAAGAAAGAAGCAGAAACACTCATGAGAGAAATACATGAAGGTTCCTTTGGTACTCACACCAATGGACACACCATGACAAGGAAAATACTGAGAGCAGGATATTATTGGCTGACGATGGAGTCAGATTGCTACTAGTATGCAAAAAGGTGTCACAAATGCCAGATCTACGCCGATAGAATTCATGTGCCACCATCTCTTCTCAATATACTCTCTTCCCCTTGGCCTTTCTCCATGTGGGGAATCGACATGATTGGAACGATCGAGCCGAAAGCGTCCAACGGACATCGCTTTATCTTGGTAGCCATAGACTATTTCACCAAGTAGGTCGAAGCAGCTTCGTATGCAAACGTCACAAGACAAGTTGTTGTCAGGTTTATCAAGAATCACATCATATGTCGCTACGGCATTCCTAGCAGGATACTCACTGACAATGGGTCAAATTTGAATAACAAAATGATGAAGGAGCTTTGTGAAGAATTCAAGATTAAGCATCATAACTCATCTTCTTACAGACCAAAGATGAATGGGGTTGTAGAAGCAGCTAACAAAAACATCAAGAAAATCATTCAGAAAATGGTCATCACTTACTGATCGGTCACCATTTCTACTTAATTTCGTCATACATTCGGCATAAGATCGCCATACTTGGTAACACTTTGTGGTTGTTTTTAAGTGTTTTTCTTTAATTCATCTAATTCTAGTTATTCTATGAGCAATGTATTTTTATGTCGTTTTCTTTGTCAATTAGGTGCTTTTGATCTCGTTTGGTAATGGTTTCAGGTTAGCTTCAGAGTGATGGAAGATCGCGTGGCCAAAAGATGTGAAGAAAGAAGCAAAAAGCAAGGAAAAAGCATATGGGCAGAGGCGGACACGGTCTGACCGTGCCACCTGACACGGCCGTGTCAGGCCTCAAGAAGAATTTATCTCCCAGACCAGAAGCGGACACGTTATGCCCGTGTCAAGGGACACGGCCATGTCAGCGGTGCGGGCAGGAGTTCTAAATTTGTGGTTTTTCCAATTTTTAAAGTCCGGGGGCAGTTTGGGCATTGAGGCTAAAATCTGAAAACCTAGAGGGATTAAAAGAGGCTTGAGAGACAAGGGGAAAAATACTTTTTGATCGTACGGAAGAATTCCAGAAGAGAGCAAGATAGCGTTATCAAGGTTGTGGAAGACGAAGAGATTCAACGGTGGAAACCATTGAAGATCAGAGTTCTCCTAATCTTTTGTAAATGTCTAAACTTTCTGATTTTGGTTTCTTGAATATTATGAGAGGCTAAACCCCCCAATGCCAGGGGGTGTCCCTGATTTGAATTGTAATGACTTTTGAACTCCGTATTTCTTTAATCAAGTATTAGTTTTATGCAATTTGATTGTTTAATGTTTTTATGCCTTCTTTGTCGGAAAAACAAAGATTGATCTACGGTTAACAATTTGTAGGACTACGGTTGTTAAGGTTTTTAAACAATTTGATCTAGTAGTTATCACCTAGGACTAGGGATACCGAAAGGTTATTTGAACATTCTTGATTATTTACATCTTTGGTTTGCAAACCTTTGTTTCTAAGGACTTAGGCAATAGGATTGCAAACCAAAAGGCTTTCCACTAAGGACTTAGGGAAACACCCTTAAGAACAAATAGTTGCAGTCTATGAACTTGTTGAAGAGATCTTTTTACAGAGTCATTATAAGGAAGATCAAACACCTACCCTGGCATTACCTCAAATTACATCTAAAAAGTCAAACTTTAATTTTAGCTTATTTTTATTATTTCTTTTATTTAAATTTACTTATTGCATTATAACAAAACACCTATTTGCTCTTTTGTTTAATTGACTTAAATAACTTGTGTTTCCTACGCAATCCTCGTGATCGATACTTGGGGTAAAACCCATTATTACTACATCGGTGAAAATAGTACTGTCATACCCCAAATTTGTCCTACCCTTTAATTTCTAACTGGCTTAGACTTTTGCATTCATCTGCATCTCTCCATTAGGTCATCTAACATATCATATATCATTAATCAATAAATTGAACTTGAGATCAAAGATCTTGGAAATTGAGGTTTCTACTACACTCAAGTTGGATTCATCAGGGATCATCTATGAGCGTGGATCAAAGGGGTTATTGGTTATTGTGGATTTCTGGAGCCTTCTTCATTGGTTAAAAGGAATTGGCTTAAAATTGCTTGAATCGCAATACAATTAGTGTGTCGCTCATTGATTCCTAAAAATTCCTCTAATTAGTCATGTTGCAAATTATCTCTTTGGTTCTCATACAAGGTTTTGATATGAACATGGTAGTTGGCATCTTATCTTATGGTGGCCCTACGAGTTTCAAGAATTAAGGAATGTTTGAGATGTGCATCTAAAGCTTAGAAAGAAAACAAGCAGACTTTGAAGTGTTACAAATGAAAGGAAGAAACTTCATTGGGAATTCAAGATCAATATGGATTACAAGTTCCATTCAATACCAATATCCATTACATTACATATGAAAATTACAACAAAAAAATTATGGTTGACTTTTAGTCACAGTTGACTTTTTAGTCAACAGTTGACTTAAGTCAACTATTGACCATTGACCAGACCTAAATCTTCATGATATTTCCAAGCTATCTTCAAAACATCCTAATCCATGGCCATCTTGTCTTCAAGCTGTTGTATTAAGCATTAGGTGACTTTTGGTACCTCCATGTATGCTAGCGACCATGTAACTTCCAAGTTTTGTGCTTTGGCCAACCTATTTTCTATACTGAGAAACACCAGCCTGTACAGGTAAAAGAGAAGCAAGCATCAGGGCAGAATCATCTTACAGCATCATGCCATTACCATATATTCCCTACTAATGCTACAGGTTCGAGGTACCAGTTCGGAAACAGAATAAAAATATAGCTTACAATGCCATTAACACACACCTCATCAAGCCTCCCATCTCAATCAATAAAGACCTGCATAATGAAGGGCAAGAAACATCAGTTCCACGCAAAGCGGCTCAGATCGTGTCGTTCAAATTCAAGCCAAAGAAACTGCCAGCACTCAGCATTCAAGTGAACCGAAAAAACTGTTAATCAAATCATTTAATTAGAAAAGCTTCAGCTAATAGTAAAAAGAATGTCCCAGCTCAGCATATGAAAAAAGGGTATTTCAATCAATAAACAAATGTTTGATTTCGAGGTGAACCTTACCAACCTGTATCATAGAAGAATGCCATGAATAAGCCAGCCACAGCAAGTCTGCTACTTCTATTTCCCTCTTCATGATTTGAGCCAAAAGAAGTTTGTCATCACTTACACTGCACCTAACTTCAATCCAAAAAAAACACATGCATCAGCTCAGACTAACCTAACTATCAGCATAACTAACTTACTGATCTTTCTATAACTAACTTTTAAACCTAGTACAAAACAAACCAAACTAACTTCTAACCACCAACTAACTATTCCTAACAGCATAACAGAATGCAACCGATTCCTAATAGAATTATTCAGAATCAGTAACAGAAAAGTAGGAGGAGGATTCAACAGAGAAAATCAGAACTTGACTAACCTTTCATCTATATAACAAGGTTCCCTCCAATTGATAAACTTCTTCATTCTCTCTGAATCTTCACTCTCTCAAAAAAATCCATAATCTTCATCTTCATCTTTCGCTCTCCCCAATCATCATCTTCATACTCTTCATCTGGATCACTCATTCATCAACTCATATAAATCTTCATACTTCCTCTTTAATCTTCGTCTCTCTATCTTCACGGTTCATCATCATCTCCAATTCTCTCGATTAGCTCAACAAAAAACTCTATCAATCTTGACCTTCTCTGAACCTTCTCTACACACGCATACATCTTCACACTTCGGATCCTATCATCATCCTCTACCACATCTTCACACTTCTGATCCTATCATAACCCTTCAACCTCCACCTCCGTCACCATTCCCCCATCCCAAAACTTCTTCATCATCATTCATATACCAAGAGAAAAAGAATCAGGAAATGGAGAAAGCAAAAGAGAAAAAGAATCGTAACTGAAAAAAAACAAAAAGTGGAAACTCACCTCAGAACCTTCATCTTCATCTTTCTCTTTCTCGATTCATCTTCTTCAACGCGCACCAGTAATAACACAAAAGAACCTACATTCCACGATTCGTTCATCAGTTCTCCAATCTTGATTTCGCAGAAAATGTATCAGAAAATCAGTATTCAACAAATCTGCAAGAAGTAGCAACAATCTTCATCGTCATCAATCCGCAAGAACAACGCTCGGCATCTTCATCAACAACGTCTCGGAACCGCGTTGCTTCATAACTTCATGCTCTGCAACAACATCATCATCATCAATAACGAACAAGGAGAAGATGAGAGAGCCACGGGATTGAGCTGAAAGAGATCGAGAGAGTTCGAGAACCGAAACGGAGACGAGAGACTTGCGCAATGAGAGGGCTGAGATTCCGCCGCCGTGAAACTTTCACCGGCACAATGAGTTGAATCGAGAGAGAGCCACCGTACCGCCGCCGTTCGTTTGCGAGTGAGAGGGAGGAGAAGCTCAGAGGATTTGAATCATCACAAAACGTAACCCTAATTCCTCTCTCTGTTTATTTGTCCAATTTGCTGTTAATTGAGTTTAATTAGCATTAAGTTTAATTAATCAGAATTAACATGAAATCAGATGTAATTAATTGACATTAATCATGCATAAATTTGTTGAATTGGACTCAATAAAGCTTGGGCTCTAACACGAATTTCTCTTCACACCCCCTGTAATCTGGCCCAATGCGCTGCTAAGTGGAATTTAGTTCAATGCCTTTTTACTTTTTCACCCCCTGGTAGACAGATTTTTGTTTACTTGCAACGTTATTTTCTCTTTAACTTTTGCTTCATAAATCATTTTCTCATGAAATAAAAAATGGATAAAAATATGTTTTAGATAGATATATGTGTGTATATATTTTTGGTATTTTTTGTAGATTTTTAGAATTTGCTTGGCTATTTTTAATAAATCTTTTCTTCATATATGTTCATCCTCCTTCATGTTTTGATAGATTTTGCAACGTAATTCCGTTTAACACTTTAGGATCAGAATTTAATCACCAATTTTTGTATGATTGTTGTAGACTAATCCATGATGTTGTGTACAAAAAATGATTTCATAATTCTTTGTTTTGATTGGTATTTGGTTAGTGTTGTTTGACTCGATTAACATGCGTTTCTAATAGATGTTCGTGACGTTTGTGCTCTCAAATTGAAATGCATTCATGCAATAATGTTGATTCCTTTTTGTACATATAACTAGGGATGTTTAGAGGTCCTAAGACCTGGAATTAGAATTTTTGAATCATGTTTTCATACTTTGCTCGATTTTTCTTTCTCACATGTGAATACTTTGTTTTTGGTTGACGATCGCACCGTAACTTGTACAAATGACCCGTAACTTTGTGTGAAACTCCTTGGCATGATTTTGTGATTGTTTAGGCATCTAGTAAAGGCTATTTGCTACTGACTTGTACCATTTGATTGCATGTTTCTAACTTCTTTCATGATTCGAAACCGTTTAGCTAGTATTAACCTAGTGTTGTCTAGTTTTGGTTAGAGTTTTGTATTGCTTCATGCTAATTGACTAATGTAGATTAACATAGGATATTAGAATTAAATGAATGAGTTTGCTACTGACTTCAAGCTTAGACCATGTGTTCACTTGCTTTTGCTTTGATTAATTGATGTTTGTCCGCTAATTGGTAAGTAACGACGCATGTGATACTTTGGTAACTTCTTGTGGATATTTTTGTATGATACCGTGATGCTTTTGTATTTGATTTGGGACACTCAATCCCTTGTTTTGCTACTGACTTGGGGCTTCTCTCTCTTGTTTCCATGCTTAGCCTCTCATTTCTTGCTTTGATGTTGCTTACTCCTTACTATTGCTTGCCATGTTCCCTTAGACTCTTCCTTCTTTGTTAAGAGGAATTGAGATAGGATAGTTATCCTCGACCTTAGGGCCATTAGTAGATTAGAATAACATAGATTAGAATGGTAGATCTAGTTCCCTTTTGCATTCTTTTTCTTTTTCAACTCTTTTAAAAAACTTAATAAACGGAAGATGCGAATCACATTAAGAAAGTGATAGAGAAATGAGTGGGATTCATTCCCTAATCTGTTTCTCAATCGCTTAGTGGCATAGAAACGAGTGGGATTCATTCCCTAATCTGTTTCTCGGTCACTACTTAATGAGAGAGAAATGAGTGGGATTCATTCCCTAATCTGTTTCTCAAACATTAATTAATGGGAGAGAAATGAGTGAGATTCATTCTCTAATCTGTTTCTCAAACATTACATAATGGGATAGAAGTGAGTGGGATTCATTCTCTAATCTGCTTCTCGATCATTATACATTTTTATGTGATTCGAATCGCGAAGTAAAGTCCCTTAAAAAACACACAACCAAAAACACTTTAAAACATCTAACAATGGTTCAGATTAAAGCAAAGTAGAGAAAGTGGTGAGTTGCCCGGTATTGGGAACTGTTCATCACTCATCTACCCTAAAAGACACAAACCAATCTCTTTTCTTCTTCCTAAGGGCAATGTCATTTCCGTTCGTACGCATCGTAGGTCTTCCCTTATGCAAGAACGTGAACGTTGACTCCGCCCAATTAAAAAACACAAAAACAAACAGAAAATCGTGAGCCGAGCTATGGTAACTCTGATTCCTGAAAAGGATACGTAGGCAGCGGGGTAGGGCCCGTGCGAGTACAATTCTTTATTTTCCCTACATTTTGCATTCATTTCGCATTTAGACATAGACATAGTTATACACCCTTTAGATAGAAACAGACATAGGTGGATACCATCGAGTACGATGGGCGTGAGGGGTGCTAATACCTTCCCCTTGCGTAACCGACTCCCGTGCCTAGATTCTCTGGTCGCAAGACCTTGTTCTTACCCTTTGTTAGGTTTTCTGATATTCCTTTCCCTTATGGGATAAATATATTGGTGGCGACTCAGTTCATTTTTCGCGAGCGTGCGACAGCTGGCGACTCTGCTGGGGATGTTGCTAGACCTATTGCGGGTCCATGCCTAGCGAGTCGATCCTAGCCTTTGTTTGTTTCGTTTTATTGGGTGTTTCTTTGTTTATTTATATGTTTGCATCATTTGTATATATGCTTGCATACCATGTTTACTTCCTGCTTGCATATCATGTTTACTTTCCGCATGCATCTGGACTATATTATGGGTCCTTGTGGGGGCCACATATTTTCTCTGTTTGCAGGTTGGGTGGGATGATTCTATGAGGTAAAAGGCCCAATACCCAGGCCATGAGTGATACCTTAGGAACTAGGAATAGAGTGGCCATGACGGACAGAAGACGTATGTCTGATTGATCCGATCATGTATCCACGGACAGAGCTTGGTTGAAAGAGGCAATATCGTATGATTACGCCTACTTTCAATCCTCTGTTGGCTTTTTTGACCTACCTTGACCTAGATTCACCTGTGAGTGGGGAGGGATATACATGACAGGTACCGTTGGTGACTATTCTGTTCTGATGGTGACTATTGTTCCTATGGCTGTGTGGTACCTATGTCGGACCTTTGATCTCATGACATCTGACCTATATCAGTTATTCAGAGGATTGTACAGTGGTTACTAAGATTATATGGACCTTGATCCCATGCTTTTGCATTGCATAACATCATTGCTTTGTCCACTCTATTTATGAAAGGTCCTAAAGTCTATTTCCAAAAAAAAAGAGAAAAGAAAAGAAAAGAAAAGATATGTAAAAGAAAAGGAAATAGAAAAGCAAAAAAGAAAAGAAAAGAGATTTTATACAAAAAAAAGAAGCTTTAGTTCCAAAAAGAAGAATGAAAGTGTGAGAAAAGACTTTAGGATCTCTCATAAATGAAACATGCATTCATACTATCATGCATTTCATGGTTCTTTCAAAGACTTATGGGACCATTTCTATTCAAATTTCAAGATCAACAACAGATTTGACTTCTCACTGCCACAACTCCAAGATAAACTATGGAACAACTCCGTGAGGTTTTTGAATGAGATGAGAACAGAAATGGAGACTGACATGAGTCAGTGCATGGAGGTTATTCAAGCGTTTTCTCTTTGACAAGAAGAATTGAGACAAGTTCCTCAGAGGCCAAACGCAAATGTTAATCTCCCCCCATGAGAAGGGCTTATGAATCAGAATGTTGAAATAACGTTGAGATTCCTATTCTTGGTAAGGAGAATTCACATCATTGAGGTCTTCAAGTTTCTGAGTATTGAAGTTGACAAAAAGTTCCACCTCTTGGAGAAAAGATTGAAAGCCATAAAAAGTCGTGACACCACTGATTCAGATGTTGTTGGTTTGTGCCTAGTGCCTGATATCAAGAATTGCAAGGCTCATTAACTCTCACTCCGAATGGTTTGGATATTGAAGCTAAAATGGTAATCATATCTTGTACATAGGTGGAAGTTGCTTGGGGCTCCCGCACGAGGGATAAGCAAGACGCACTCTTATCTTGAGCATTGCATTATTCGCATTGCTCGAATCCCTAAAAGCATTACGAATTCCTGGGTGACTTCGTAAGGATCTTCTTCCAAGTGATAATCAAGAGTGTTCTTCACGATGCTTCTCATTCTCAAGGTTCTACTTCATATATCAGTTGCCTTTTCTCAGGATCTCCTTCTCAGTGGACATGCTAGTTAACAGAGACAAGAAGAATATGCGAAACAAATTGATGTGATTGCCTTGTGCTCATTCGTTTCCTTGTTTGTTGGAATCACAATTGGTTAAGATTCTAGTATTGGGTCTTCTTCACCACAAGTGGCTCTCTTGAGTTGATGATCATACAAGATTCTTCCCATTTATGATGGCGATTACTACTCTAGCAACTATGCTTGGGGCTCCCGCACGAGGGATAAGCAAGACGTACTCTTATCTTGAGCATTGCATCACTCGCATTGCTCGAATCCCTTAAAGTAAGGCAAAAGTTTACAACTCTTGGGTGACTTCGTTGGAGTTTTCTTTTGAAGTAATCTGAAGTGTTTGGAAGGAACTGCAGAAAGTATTCAAGCTCAATAAGTCCAGACGAAGTCAAGTCTCCTCAACAATGGCGGCCATTCAGTTTCTTTATTGCATTCTCATTTGTAACATTTCATTGTTTGTTTAAGCACTGATCGCATGCAAAAACTTGTTAATTTCTGAATGAAAATCATAATACATTGTTTATGTTTGTCTTGAAGAAACCCATTCGTTTTCACTCATAAAATGTTTTTGGCATTACAATACCAACTTTACTAATCGCTTGCTTAGGCAAAGAGCGGAAGGAGAATGATGAACAATAAAATGCAAAATCTCTAACCATGTGTTTTTGAATAAAACCCTACTGAGGATGTACAGGCATTGTGGAAGACGAAGAGATTCAACGGTGGAAACCATTGAAGATCAGAGTTCTCCTAATCTTTTGTAAATGTCTAAACTTTCTGATTTTGGTTTCTTGAATATTATGAGAGGCTAAACCCCCCAATGCCAGGGGGTGTCCCTGATTTGAATTATAATGACTTTTGAACTCCGTATTTCTTTAATCAAGTATTAGTTTTATGCAATTTGATTGTTTAATGTTTTTATGCCTTCTTTGTCGGAAAAACAAAGATTGATCTACGGTTAACAATTTGTAGGACTACGGTTGTTAAGGTTTTTAAACAATTTGATCTAGTAGTTATCACCTAGGACTAGGGATACCGAAAGGTTATTTGAACATTCTTGATTATTTACATCTTTGGTTTGCAAACCTTTGTTTCTAAGGACTTAGGCAATAGGATTGCAAACCAAAAGGCTTTCCACTAAGGACTTAGGGAAACACCCTTAAGAACAAATAGTTGCAGTCTATGAACTTGTTGAAGAGATCTTTTTACAGAGTCATTATAAGGAAGATCAAACACCTACCCTGGCATTACCTCAAATTACATCTAAAAAGTCAAACTTTAATTTCAGCTTATTTTTATTATTTCTTTTATTTAAATTTACTTATTGCATTATAACAAAACACCTATTTGCTCTTTTGTTTAATTGACTTAAATAACTTGTGTTTCCTACGCAATCCTCGTGATCGATACTTGGGGTAAAACCCATTATTACTACATCGGTGAAAATAGTACTGTCATACCCCAAATTTGTCCTACCCTTTAATTTCTAACTGGCTTAGACTTTTGCATTCATCTGCATCTCTCCATTAGGTCATCTAACATATCATATATCATTAATCAATAAATTGAACTTGAGATCAAAGATCTTGGAAATTGAGGTTTCTACTACACTCAAGTTGGATTCATCAGGGATCATCTATGAGCGTGGATCAAAGGGGTTATTGGTTATTATGGATTTCTGGAGCCTTCTTCATTGGTTAAAAGGAATTGGCTTAAAATTGCTTGAATCGCAATACAATTAGTGTGTCGCTCATTGATTCCTAAAAATTCCTCTAATTAGTCATGTTGCAAATTATCTCTTTGGTTCTCATACAAGGTTTTGATATGAACATGGTAGTTGGCATCTTATCTTATGGTGGCCCTGCGAGTTTCAAGAATTAAGGAATGTTTGAGATGTGCATCTAAAGCTTAGAAAGAAAACAAGCAGACTTTGAAGTGTTACAAATGAAAGGAAGAAACTTCATTGGGAATTCAAGATCAATATGGATTACAAGTTCCATTCAATACCAATATCCATTACATTACATATGAAAATTACAACAAAAAAATTATGGTTGACTTTTAGTCACAGTTGACTTTTTAGTCAACAGTTGACTTAAGTCAACTATTGACCATTGACCAGACCCAAATCTTCATGATATTTCCAAGCTATCTTCAAAACATCCTAATCCATGGCCATCTTGTCTTCAAGTTGTTGTATTAAGCATTAGGTGACTTTTGGTACCTCCATGTATGCTAGCGACCATGTAACTTCCAAGTTTTGTGCTTTGGCCAACCTATTTTCTATACTGAGAAACACCAGCCTGTACAGGTAAAAGAGAAGCAAGCATCAGGGCAGAATCATCTTACAGCATCATGCCATTACCATATATTCCCTACTAATGCTACAGGTTCGAGGTACCAGTTCGGAAACAGAATAAAAATATAGCTTACAATGCCATTAACACACACCTCATCAAGCCTCCCATCTCAATAAATAAAGACCTGCATAATGAAGGGCAAGAAACATCAGTTCCACGCAAAGCGGCTCAGATCGTGTCGTTCAAATTCAAGCCAAAGAAACTGCCAGCACTCAGCATTCAAGTGAACCGAAAAAACTGTTAATCAAATCATTTAATTAGAAAAGCTTCAGCTAATAGTAAAAAGAAAGTCCCAGCTCAGCATATGAAAAAAGGGTATTTCAATCAATAAACAAATGTTTGATTTCGAGGTGAACCTTACCAACCTGTATCATAGAAGAATGCCATGAATAAGCCAGCCACAGCAAGTCTGCTACTTCTATTTCCCTCTTCATGATTTGAGCCAAAAGAAGTTTGTCATCACTTACACTGCACCTAACTTCAATCCAAAAAAAACACATGCATCAGCTCAGACTAACCTAACTATCAGCATAACTAACTTACTGATCTTTCTATAACTAACTTTTAAACCTAGTACAAAACAAACCAAACTAACTTCTAACCACCAACTAACTATTCCTAACAGCATAACAGAATGCAACCGATTCCTAATAGAATTATTCAGAATCAGTAACAGAAAAGTAGGAGGAGGATTCAACAGAGAAAATCAGAACTTGACTAACCTCTCATCTATATAACAAGGTTCCCTCCAATTGATAAACTTCTTCATTCTCTCTGAATCTTCACTCTCTCAAAAAAATCCATAATCTTCATCTTCATCTTTCGCTCTCCCCAATCATCATCTTCATACTCTTCATCTGGATCACTCATTCATCAACTCATATAAATCTTCATACTTCCTCTTTAATCTTCGTCTCTCTATCTTCACGGTTCATCATCATCTCCAATTCTCTCGATTAGCTCAACAAAAAACTCTATCAATCTTGACCTTCTCTGAACCTTCTCTACACACGCATACATCTTCACACTTCGGATCCTATCATCATCCTCTACCACATCTTCACACTTCTGATCCTATCATCACCCTTCAACCTCCACCTCCGTCACCATTCCCCCATCCCAAAACTTCTTCATCATCATTCATATACCAAGAGAAAAAGAATCAGGAAATGGAGAAAGCAAAAGAGAAAAAGAATCGTAACTGAAAAAAAACAAAAAGTGGAAACTCACCTCAGAACCTTCATCTTCATCTTTCTCTTTCTCGATTCATCTTCTTCAACGCGCACCAGTAATAACACAAAAGAACCTACACTCCACGATTCGTTCATCAGTTCTCCAATCTTGATTTCGCAGAAAATGTATCAGAAAATCAGTATTCAACAAATCTGCAAGAAGTAGCAACAATCTTCATCGTCATCAATCCGCAAGAACAACGCTCGGCATCTTCATCAACAACGTCTCGGAACCGCGTTGCTTCATAACTTCATGCTCTGCAACAACATCATCATCATCAATAACGAACAAGGAGAAGATGAGAGAGCCACGGGATTGAGCTGAAAGAGATCGAGAGAGTTCGAGAACCGAAACGGAGACGAGAGACTTGCGCAATGAGAGGGCTGAGATTCCGCCGCCGTGAAACTTTCACCGGCACAATGAGTTGAATCGAGAGAGAGCCACCGTACCGCCGCCGTTCGTTTGCGAGTGAGAGGGAGGAGAAGCTCAGAGGATTTGAATCATCACAAAACGTAACCCTAATTCCTCTCTCTGTTTATTTGTCCAATTTGCTGTTAATTGAGTTTAATTAGCATTAAGTTTAATTAATCAGAATTAACATGAAATCAGATGTAATTAATTGACATTAATCATGCATAAATTTGTTGAATTGGACTCAATAAAGCTTGGGCTCTAACACGAATTTCTCTTCACACCCCCTGTAATCTGGCCCAATGCGCTGCTAAGTGGAATTTAGTTCAATGCCTTTTTACTTTTTCACCCCCTGGTAGACAGATTTTTGTTTACTTGCAACGTTATTTTCTCTTTAACTTTTGCTTCATAAATCATTTTCTCATGAAATAAAAAATGGATAAAAATATGTTTTAGATAGATATATGTGTGTATATATTTTTGGTATTTTTTGTAGATTTTTAGAATTTGCTTGGCTATTTTTAATAAATCTTTTCTTCATATATGTTCATCCTCCTTCATGTTTTGATAGATTTTGCAACGTAATTCCGTTTAACACTTTAGGATCAGAATTTAATCACCAATTTTTGTATGATTGCTGTAGACTAATCCATGATGTTGTGTACAAAAAATGATTTCATAATTCTTTGTTTTGATTGGTATTTGGTTAGTGTTGTTTGACTCGATTAACATGCGTTTCTAATAGATGTTCGTGACGTTTGTGCTCTCAAATTGAAATGCATTCATGCAATAATGTTGATTCCTTTTTGTACATATAACTAGGGATGTTTAGAGGTCCTAAGACCTGGAATTATAATTTTTGAATCATGTTTTCATACTTTGCTCGATTTTTCTTTCTCACATGTGAATACTTTGTTTTTGGTTGACGATCGCACCGTAACTTGTACAAATGACCCGTAACTTTGTGTGAAACTCCTTGGCATGATTTTGTGATTGTTTAGGCATCTAGTAAAGGCTATTTGCTACTGACTTGTACCATTTGATTGCATGTTTCTAACTTCTTTCATGATTCGAAACCGTTTAGCTAGTATTAACCTAGTGTTGTCTAGTTTTGGTTAGAGTTTTGTATTGCTTCATGCTAATTGACTAATGTAGATTAACATAGGATATTAGAATTAAATGAATGAGTTTGCTACTGACTTCAAGCTTAGACCATGTGTTCACTTGCTTTTGCTTTGATTAATTGATGTTTGTCCGCTAATTGGTAAGTAACGACGCATGTGATACTTTGGTAACTTCTTGTGGATATTTTTGTATGATACCGTGATGCTTTTGTATTTGATTTGGGACACTCAATCCCTTGTTTTGCTACTGACTTGGGGCTTCTCTCTCTTGTTTCCATGCTTAGCCTCTCATTTCTTGCTTTGATGTTGCTTACTCCTTACTATTGCTTGCCATGTTCCCTTAGACTCTTCCTTCTTTGTTAAGAGGAATTGAGATAGGATAGTTATCCTCGACCTTAGGGCCATTAGTAGATTAGAATAACATAGATTAGAATGGTAGATCTAGTTCCCTTTTGCATTCTTTTTCTTTTTCAACTCTTTTAAAAAACTTAATAAACGGAAGATGCGAATCACATTAAGAAAGTGATAGAGAAATGAGTGGGATTCATTCCCTAATCTGTTTCTCAATCGCTTAGTGGCATGGAAACGAGTGGGATTCATTCCCTAATCTGTTTCTCGGTCACTACTTAATGAGAGAGAAATGAGTGGGATTCATTCCCTAATCTGTTTCTCAAACATTAATTAATGGGAGAGAAATGAGTGAGATTCATTCTCTAATCTGTTTCTCAAACATTACATAATGGGATAGAAGTGAGTGGGATTCATTCTCTAATCTGCTTCTCGATCATTATACATTTTTATGTGATTCGAATCGTGAAGTAAATTCCCTTAAAAAACACACAACCAAAAACACTTTAAAACATCTAACAATGGTTCAGATTAAAGCAAAGTAGAGAAAGTGGTGAGTGGCCCGGTATTGGGAACTGTTCATCATTCATCTACCCTAAAAGACACAAACCAATCTCTTTTCTTCCTCCTAAGGGCAATGTCATTTCCGTTCGTACGCATCGTAGGTCTTCCCTTATGCAAGAACGTGAACGTTGACTCCGCCCAATTAAAAAACACAAAAACAAACAGAAAATCGTGAGCCGAGCTACGGTAACTCTGATTCCTGAAAAGGATACGTAGGCAGCGGGGTAGGGCCCGTGCGAGTACAATTCTTTATTTTCCCTACATTTTGCATTCATTTCGCATTTAGACATAGACATAGTTATACACCCTTTAGATAGAAACAGACATAGGTGGATACCATCGAGTACGATGGGCGTGAGGGGTGCTAATACCTTCCCCTTGCGTAACCGACTCCCGTGCCTAGATTCTCTGGTCGCAAGACCTTGTTCTTACCCTTTGTTAGGTTTTCTGATATTCCTTTCCCTTATGGGATAAATATATTGGTGGCGACTCAGTTCATTTTTCGCGAGCGTGCGACAGCTGGCGACTCTGCTGGGGATGTTGCTAGACCTATTGCGGGTCCATGCCTAGCGAGTCGATCCTAGCCTTTGTTTGTTTCGTTTTATTGGGTGTTTCTTTGTTTATTTATATGTTTGCATCATTTGTATATATGCTTGCATACCATGTTTACTTCCTGCTTGCATATCATGTTTACTTTCCGCATGCATCTGGACTATATTATGGGTCCTCGTGGGGGCCACATATTTTCTCTGTTTGCAGGTTGGGTGGGATGATTCTATGAGGTAAAAGGCCCAATACCCAGGCCATGAGTGATACCTTAGGAACTAGGAATAGAGTGGCCATGACGGACAGAAGACGTATGTCTGATTGATCCGATCATGTATCCACGGACAGAGCTTGGTTGAAAGAGGCAATATCGTATGATTACGCCTACTTTCAATCCTCTGTTGGCTTTTTTGACCTACCTTGACCTAGATTCACTTGTGAGTGGGGAGGGATATACATGACAGGTACCGTTGGTGACTATTCTGTTCTGATGGTGACTATTGTTCCTATGGCTGTGTGGTACCTATGTCGGACCTTTGATCTCATGACATCTGACCTATATCAGTTATTCAGAGGATTGTACAGTGGTTACTAAGATTATATGGACCTTGATCCCATGCTTTTGCATTGCATAACATCATTGCTTTGTCCACTCTATTTATGAAAGGTCCTAAAGTCTATTTCCAAAAAAAAAGAGAAAAGAAAAGAAAAGAAAAGATATGTAAAAGAAAAGGAAATAGAAAAGCAAAAAAGAAAAGAAAAGAGATTTTATACAAAAAAAAGAAGCTTTAGTTCCAAAAAGAAGAATGAAAGTGTGAGAAAAGACTTTAGGATCTCTCATAAATGAAACATGCATTCATACTATCATGCATTTCATGGTTCTTTCAAAGACTTATGGGACCATTTCTATTCAAATTTCAAGATCAACAACAGATTTGACTTCTCACTGCCACAACTCCAAGATAAACTATGGAACAACTCTGTGAGGTTTTTGAATGAGATGAGAACAGAAATGGAGACTGACATGAGTCAGTGCATGGAGGTTATTCAAGCGTTTTCTCTTTGACAAGAAGAATTGAGACAAGTTCCTCAGAGGCCAAACGCAAATGTTAATCTCCCCCCATGAGAAGGGCTTATGATCAGAATGTTGAAATAACGTTGAGATTCCTATTCTTGGTAAGGAGAATTCACATCATTGAGGTCTTCAAGTTTCCGAGTATTGAAGTTGACAAAAGGTTCCACCTCTTGGAGAAAAGATTGAAAGCCATAAAAAGTCGTGACACCACTGATTCAGATGTTGTTGGTTTGTGCCTAGTGCCTGATATCAAGAATTGCAAGGCTCATTAACTCTCACTCCGAATGGTTTGGATATTGAAGCTAAAATGGTAATCATATCTTGTACATAGGTGGAAGTTGCTTGGGGCTCCCGCACGAGGGATAAGCAAGACGCACTCTTATCTTGAGCATTGCATTATTCGCATTGCTCGAATCCCTAAAAGCATTACGAATTCCTGGGTGACTTCGTAAGGATCTTCTTCCAAGTGATAATCAAGAGTGTTCTTCACGATGCTTCTCATTCTCAAGGTTCTACTTCATATATCAGTTGCCTTTTCTCAGGATCTCCTTCTCAGTGGACATGCTAGTTAACAGAGACAAGAAGAATATGCGAAACAAATTGATGTGATTGCCTTGTGCTCATTCGTTTCCTTGTTTGTTGGAATTAAAATTGGTTAAGATTCTAGTATTGGGTCTTCTTCACCACAAGTGGCTCTCTTGAGTTGATGATCATACAAGATTCTTCCCATTTATGATGGCGATTACTACTCTAGCAACTATGCTTGGGGCTCCCGCACGAGGGATAAGCAAGACGTACTCTTATCTTGAGCATTGCATCACTCGCATTGCTCGAATCCCTTAAAGTAAGGCAAAAGTTTACAACTCTTGGGTGACTTCGTTGGAGTTTTCTTTTGAAGTAATCTGAAGTGTTTGGAAGGAACTGCAGAAAGTATTCAAGCTCAATAAGTCCAGACGAAGTCAAGTCTCCTCAACAATGGCGGCCATTCAGTTTCTTTATTGCATTCTCATTTGTAACATTTCATTGTTTGTTTAAGCACTGATCGCATGCAAAAACTTGTTAATTTCTGAATGAAAATCATAATACATTGTTTATGTTTGTCTTGAAGAAACCCATTCGTTTTCACTCATAAAATGTTTTTGGCATTACGATACCAACTTTACTAATCGCTTGCTTAGGCAAAGAGCGGAAGGAGAATGATGAACAATAAAATGCAAAATCTCTAACCATGTGTTTTTGAATAAAACCCTACTGAGGATGTACAGGCATTATTTCAAATCCCCAAACACCGGAGATATAAGGGAGATAGACCCTCGTTAACCCCTTTGAGCCTTGAAGTAGGAGTTTCTTTTCTAATCATTAAAACCCCTATTTTGACCTTGGGGCAGGGTAGTGTTCATTTAACTTGATCGAGTGTTCAAAACTCACCAGAAGGGCATGCATCTAAGGATACAACAATGGTTATCCTCCAAAAGGTTGAGGAATGTCAAAACCGCAATGATTATCCTTATCCCATCAAGAGATCAAGAGATGACGATGCCACAATTGTAATCCTTCATCAAATCAAGGGAGTGAGGCGGTCGCAATCACCTCCAACAAATCAAAGCAACGCAAGATCACACGACTTGTTCAAAAAAAAAAAAAAAGAGGCAAAAAAATATATAATAAGAAAAGGATGAAAAGAAAAATGGAAAAAGAAGCATGAAAAAAAAAGATGATGAAATTGCCAAGCAAGAACAAAGTCGTGTGACAATGAATCAGAAGAATAAAAGGTGAGCGACCGCCATGTCCAAAGAACCTCATTGATTCCTCAACCATTTCAAATTCCTTGTGAGGGATGAACACTCGTGTCGAGCTAACTGAACATAGGAATGGAGAACATCACGAAGGGGGTGGGTACCAAATAATTTTGAGCCTAAAAATCCTTTGTTTTCTAAAAACCATGAACCTGGCCAAGTTACAACCCTTAAAAGTCCTGATTGAAGTAGGGTTTATTTCGAAGATGCACTCCAATGAGATATCGTTTAACTGACTCCCAATGAAGCGAGACTCATATATATGTTGGTATCGTATGCCTGCTTTATCTTTCATGTGCGAAAAATTCGAGGTTGTGTCAACTAGTGATCCATTCACGAGAGGTCGCAACCTCATTTCAATAAAAAAGGCTTCTTTAAACTTCGAGACTAACATAGGCTTTGCATTAGAATTATCATTCTTATAATTAACATTCTTCTGCATACAAAACGTGTGCTAAACATCAAAGAAATTTCAGGATGAGAATCAGTGAGCAACTTGATCATGTCAAAGTACAAAAGACTCGAGAACTCCGAGGAGTAAAAGCTAATCATCTCAAATGTTGACCACCAAGGGACAGGTCTCTAAAGGAATCCGTTGGGCATAGACAATTGATGCGTTCTTTGATTACTCTGGGGGGGAAGAGTTTGAAGACTCCGTTGAGCGTGGTAAAGTTGTTTCCATGTTTGTTTGACTTCAAAATAAGGAAAGCTTGAGGATTCTAGTAAGATGCACCTAATCAGGGGCAATTGAATCAAGGTGTGACCTCTCAAGTTTGGCATATCTGGGGAAATCATGTCGATAAATCTCTTCAAGCTTCGATCAATCTGGGGCAATCATGTCGAGGAATATCTCTTGGGTTTGACCAATCTGGGGCAGTTAAGTCGAGATTCGACAAATCTCTCCAAGGATCCTTTGGGGCAAATTCCTCCATAAGTCACGAAGCTTGGGGCACAATTCTGAGTTTTTTGTCGCCCCCCGACCATAGGAGTTTATTTCTCCTGAGAGTTTGTTCCATTCCTCAAGCATAGGAGTTTATTTCTCCTAGGAGTTGATCTACTTCACTAACCAAGGCTCCTTACCTGGATCTCTCATCCCCAACATGGTGAATCGAGGGAATCTCCTCAAGTTGAAAATCCTCCAAGCAGTGGCACATGGCGAGAGGTCATAAGTTATTCTACACCCTACAAGCCAACAACCAGAAGGGGCATATTACAAATCAAAGTCCAATATCTATTGGCACCTCCACATGGTTCTTAACACTAAGGGGATTCTCCCTGGTGTTTACCTCACTAATGCCTTTATTTGGCACTCTGCATATAGTATTCATTGCATATAACATTGCATCCTCAAAAGCGTAGCATATCTGTCAAAGCGGATCATTACGCCATAGAAAAATTCAAACATGCATACAAAGCATAAGCCAGATAATACAAATTAGCACCCAATCAAGCCGGCGATACTTCCCCACATAAAAAGCTTTCCTTACAAACTCCGATTGATATCTGCTACTACACCACAAATCTCCTCAAACCATGGTGCCAATACCTGGTATCCTCAATCCCCAAAAGAAGTCTCATGTTCTCTCCCCAATGTGGATCGGATACAATGTCTTTCTTTGTCAAAATCGTTGTCTCCGAGGTTATTTCCCGTGTGCTGCGTGCAGATTAGAGCGTGAATGAGGGTGGGCATTCAACCCATCTCATTTTTCAACCGTTTGAATAACCATACTTGGTGTGTGGCAATTCGAACGATTGCCGCTCTTGAAGAGTTACACCCCGCCTTTTGGCCTGAGGGATTAATGTAATTCTTATGCTTCGTAAGCATCGATATTCCCGTAATCCCCAGTGGTTACTATCGCCTTCTTGTCGAGTCTAGTCGTCTCTAGTCTTGTGATGGTTATTTCCCGTATGTTGCGTGCAAATTAGAGTGCGAATGAGGGTGGGCATTCAACCCATCTCATTTTTCAATCGTTTGAATAACCATACTTGGTGTGTGGTAATTCGAACGATTGCCACTCTTGAAGAGTTACACCTCGCCTTTGGTCTGAGGGATTAATGTAATTCTTATGCTTCGCAAGCATCAACATCTTCGTGATTATGTCTTTTGATCGAGTCTAGTCGTCACTAGTCTTCGTGATCCCTTTCCCTCGTACGGGAAAACTTTTTAGATCCAACCCCCGTGTTGTGTATCCTTTGCCTTCCGTCCTGGCAAACCATTTCAAAACTAATTCCCAATCCCCAACCTCAGTGCTGATATGCTCCAACCTCAGCGTTGATGTCCTCCAACCCCAATGTTGATGTTTATCCTCATCTTTTTCATTTCTTGTGGATCGTAGGTCCGTTGACCTTATCCTCATCTTTTTCATTTCTTGTGGATCGTAGGTCCGTTGACCTTATCCTCATCTTTTCATTTCTTGTGGATCGTAGGTCCGTTGACCTTATCCTCATCTTTTTCGTTCTTGTGGATCGTAGGTCCGTTGACCTTATCCTCATCTTTTTCATTTCTTGGGGATCGTAGGTCCGTTGACCTTATCCTCATATTTTCCAATTCTTGTGGATCGTAGGTCCGTTGACCTTATCCTCATCTTTTCCAATTCTTGTGGATCGTAGGTCCGTTGACCTTATCCTCATCTTTTTCATTTCTTGTGGATCGTAGGTCCGTTGACCTTATCCTCATCTTTTTCATTCTTGTGGATCGTAGGTCCGTTGACCTTATCCTCATCTTTTTCATTTCTTGGGGATCGTAGGTCCGTTGACCTTATCCTCATATTTTCCAATTCTTGTGGATCGTAGGTCCGTTGACCTTATCCTCATCTTTTCATTCTTGTGGATCGTAGGTCCGTTGACCTTATCCTCAATCTTTTTTCATTCTTGTGGATCGTAGGTCCGTTGACCTTATCCTCATCTATTTCATTTCTTGTGGATCGTAGGTCCGTTGACCTTATCCTCATCTTTCATTCTTGTGGATCGTAGGTCCGTTGACCTTATCCTCATCCTTTTCATTTCTTGTGGATCGTAGGTCCGTTGACCTTATCCTCATCTTTTCATTCTTGTGGATCGTAGGTCCGTTGACCTTATTCTCATCTTTTCATTCTTGTGGATCGTAGGTCCGTTGACCTTATCCTCATCTTTTCATTCTTGTGGATCGTAGGTCCGTTGACCTTATCCTCATCTTTTTCTTTTCCTGTGGGTCGTAGGTCCGTTGACTTTACCCTAGTTTCGAGTCTTGGATCGTAGGTCCGTTGACCTTATCCTCATCTTTTTCATTCTTGTGGGTCGTAGGTCCGTTGACCTTACCCTAGTTTCGAGTCATGGATCGTAGGTCCTACCTTTCTATCAAACCCGTATTTTCCAATCACAGTTTCATACAACAATCATTTCCATTGAGAACCTTGTATTGGCACCTTGGCTATGTTACAAGCTATCACCATTCAAATCCAGTTATTCGCTGTATATTTCTCCACCAGAAAAACAAAAATTTCTCTTTCCCCAGCAGATATCAAAACAAAAATGAAAAAATAAGGATAACACTTACACCATCTTTTCTTCAGGACAAATTTCAGGTCTTGATATTTAATCTTCTTCTACCTTGAATGTTCGAAAGGCTAGCGCCAATCTCACCTTCAGGTTTAAGACGATTAAACAGGGGCAGCTGTCATACCCCAAATTTGTCCTACCCTTTAATTTCTAACTGGCTTAGACTTTTGCATTCATCTGCATCTCTCCATTAGGTCATCTAACATATCATATATCATTAATCAATAAATTGAACTTGAGATCAAAGATCTTGGAAATTGAGGTTTCTACTACACTCAAGTTGGATTCATCTGGGATCATCTATGAGCGTGGATCAAAGGGGTTATTGGTTATTGTGGATTTCTGGAGCCTTCTTCATTGGTTAAAAGGAATTGGCTTAAAATTGCTTGAATCGCAATACAATTAGTGTGTCGCTCATTGATTCCTAAAAATTCCTCTAATTAGTCATGTTGCAAATTATCTCTTTGGTTCTCATACATGGTTTTGATATGAACATGGTAGTTGGCATCTTATCTTATGGTGGCCCTGCGAGTTTCAAGAATTAAGGAATGTTTGAGATGTGCATCTAAAGCTTAGAAAGAAAACAAGCAGACTTTGAAGTGTTACAAATGAAAGGAAGAAACTTCATTGGGAATTCAAGATCAATATGGATTACAAGTTCCATTCAATACCAATATCCATTACATTACATATGAAAATTACAACAAAAAAATTATGGTTGACTTTTAGTCACAGTTGACTTTTTAGTCAACAGTTGACTTAAGTCAACTATTGACCATTGACCAGACCCAAATCTTCATGATATTTCCAAGCTATCTTCAAAACATCCTAATCCATGGCCATCTTGTCTTCAAGCTGTTGTATTAAGCATTAGGTGACTTTTGGTACCTCCATGTATGCTAGCGACCATGTAACTTCCAAGTTTTGTGCTTTGGCCAACCTATTTTCTATACTGAGAAACACCAGCCTGTACAGGTAAAAGAGAAGCAAGCATCAGGGCAGAATCATCTTACAGCATCATGCCATTACCATATATTCCCTACTAATGCTACAGGTTCGAGGTACCAGTTCGGAAACAGAATAAAAATATAGCTTACAATGCCATTAACACACACCTGATCAAGCCTCCCATCTCAATCAATAAAGACCTGCATAATGAAGGGCAAGAAACATCAGTTCCACGCAAAGCGACTCAGATCGTGTCGTTCAAATTCAAGCCAAAGAAACTGCCAGCACTCAGCATTCAAGTGAACCGAAAAAACTGTTAATCAAATCATTTAATTAGAAAAGCTTCAGCTAATAGTAAAAAGAAAGTCCCAGCTCAGCATATGAAAAAAGGGTATTTCAATCAATAAACAAATGTTTGATTTCGAGGTGAACCTTACCAACCTGTATCATAGAAGAATGCCATGAATAAGCCAGCCACAGCAAGTCTGCTACTTCTATTTCCCTCTTCATGATTTGAGCCAAAAGAAGTTTGTCATCACTTACACTGCACCTAACTTCAATCCAAAAAAAACACATGCATCAGCTCAGACTAACCTAACTATCAGCATAACTAACTTACTGATCTTTCTATAACTAACTTTTAAACCTAGTACAAAACAAACCAAACTAACTTCTAACCACCAACTAACTATTCCTAACAGCATAACAGAATGCAACCGATTCCTAATAGAATTATTCAGAATCAGTAACAGAAAAGTAGGAGGAGGATTCAACAGAGAAAATCAGAACTTGACTAACCTCTCATCCATATAACAAGGTTCCCTCCAATTGATAAACTTCTTCATTCTCTCTGAATCTTCACTCTCTCAAAAAAATCCATAATCTTCATCTTCATCTTTCGCTCTCCCCAATCATCATCTTCATACTCTTCATCTGGATCACTCATTCATCAACTCATATAAATCTTCATACTTCCTCTTTAATCTTCGTCTCTCTATCTTCACGGTTCATCATCATCTCCAATTCTCTCGATTAGCTCAACAAAAAACTCTATCAATCTTGACCTTCTCTGAACCTTCTCTACACACGCATACATCTTCACACTTCGGATCCTATCATCATCCTCTACCACATCTTCACACTTCTGATCCTATCATCACCCTTCAACCTCCACCTCCGTCACCATTCCCCCATCCCAAAACTTCTTCATCATCATTCATATACCAAGAGAAAAAGAATCAGGAAATGGAGAAAGCAAAAGAGAAAAAGAATCGTAACTGAAAAAAAACAAAAAGTGGAAACTCACCTCAGAACCTTCATCTTTCTCTTTCTCGATTCATCTTCTTCAACGCGCACCAGTAATAACACAAAAGAACCTACACTCCACGATTCGTTCATCAGTTCTCCAATCTTGATTTCGCAGAAAATGTATCAGAAAATCAGTATTCAACAAATCTGCAAGAAGTAGCAACAATCTTCATCGTCATCAATCCGCAAGAACAACGCTCGGCATCTTCATCAACAACGTCTCGGAACCGCGTTGCTTCATAACTTCATGCTCTGCAACAACATCATCATCATCAATAACGAACAAGGAGAAGATGAGAGAGCCACGGGATTGAGCTGAAAGAGATCGAGAGAGTTCGAGAACCGAAACGGAGACGAGAGACTTGCGCAATGAGAGGGCTGAGATTCCGCCGCCGTGAAACTTTCACCGGCACAATGAGTTGAATCGAGAGAGAGCCACCGTACCGCCGCCGTTCGTTTGCGAGTGAGAGGGAGGAGAAGCTCAGAGGATTTGAATCATCACAAAACGTAACCCTAATTCCTCTCTCTGTTTATTTGTCCAATTTGCTGTTAATTGAGTTTAATTAGCATTAAGTTTAATTAATCAGAATTAACATGAAATCAGATGTAATTAATTGACATTAATCATGCATAAATTTGTTGAATTGGACTCAATAAAGCTTGGGCTCTAACACGAATTTCTCTTCACACCCCCTGTAATCTGGCCCAATGCGCTGCTAAGTGGAATTTAGTTCAATGCCTTTTTACTTTTTCACCCCCTGGTAGACAGATTTTTGTTTACTTGCAACGTTATTTTCTCTTTAACTTTTGCTTCATAAATCATTTTCTCATGAAATAAAAAATGGATAAAAATATGTTTTAGATAGATATATGTGTGTATATATTTTTGGTATTTTTTGTAGATTTTTAGAATTTGCTTGGCTATTTTTAATAAATCTTTTCTTCATATATGTTCATCCTCCTTCATGTTTTGATAGATTTTGCAAAGTAATTCCGTTTAACACTTTAGGATCAGAATTTAATCACCAATTTTTGTATGATTGCTGTAGACTAATCCATGATGTTATGTACAAAAAATGATTTCATAATTCTTTGTTTTGATTGGTATTTGGTTAGTGTTGTTTGACTCGATTAACATGCGTTTCTAATAGATGTTCGTGACGTTTGTGCTCTCAAATTGAAATGCATTCATGCAATAATGTTGATTCCTTTTTGTACATATAACTAGGGATGTTTAGAGGTCCTAAGACCTGGAATTAGAATTTTTGAATCATGTTTTCATACTTTGCTCGATTTTTCTTTCTCACATGTGAATACTTTGTTTTTGGTTGACGATCGCACCGTAACTTGTACAAATGACCCGTAACTTTGTGTGAAACTCCTTGGCATGATTTTGTGATTGTTTAGGCATCTAGTAAAGGCTATTTGCTACTGACTTGTACCATTTGATTGCATGTTTCTAACTTCTTTCATGATTCGAAACCGTTTAGCTAGTATTAACCTAGTGTTGTCTAGTTTTGGTTAGAGTTTTGTATTGCTTCATGCTAATTGACTAATGTAGATTAACATAGGATATTAGAATTAAATGAATGAGTTTGCTACTGACTTCAAGCTTAGACCATGTGTTCACTTGCTTTTGCTTTGATTAATTGATGTTTGTCCGCTAATTGGTAAGTAACGACGCATGTGATACTTTGGTAACTTCTTGTGGATATTTTTGTATGATACCGTGATGCTTTTGTATTTGATTTGGGACACTCAATCCCTTGTTTTGCTACTGACTTGGGGCTTCTCTCTCTTGTTTCCATGCTTAGCCTCTCATTTCTTGCTTTGATGTTGCTTACTCCTTACTATTGCTTGCCATGTTCCCTTAGACTCTTCCTTCTTTGTTAAGAGGAATTGAGATAGGATAGTTATCCTCGACCTTAGGGCCATTAGTAGATTAGAATAACATAGATTAGAATGGTAGATCTAGTTCCCTTTTGCATTCTTTTTCTTTTTCAACTCTTTTAAAAAACTTAATAAACGGAAGATGCGAATCACATTAAGAAAGTGATAGAGAAATGAGTGGGATTCATTCCCTAATCTGTTTCTCAATCGCTTAGTGGCATGGAAACGAGTGGGATTCATTCCCTAATCTGTTTCTCGGTCACTACTTAATGAGAGAGAAATGAGTGGGATTCATTCCCTAATCTGTTTCTCAAACATTAATTAATGGGAGAGAAATGAGTGAGATTCATTCTCTAATCTGTTTCTCAAACATTACATAATGGGATAGAAGTGAGTGGGATTCATTCTCTAATCTGCTTCTCGATCATTATACATTTTTATGTGATTCGAATCGTGAAGTAAATTCCCTTAAAAAACACACAACCAAAAACACTTTAAAACATCTAACAATGGTTCAGATTAAAGCAAAGTAGAGAAAGTGGTGAGTGGCCCGGTATTGGGAACTGTTCATCATTCATCTACCCTAAAAGACACAAACCAATCTCTTTTCTTCCTCCTAAGGGCAATGTCATTTCCGTTCGTACGCATCGTAGGTCTTCCCTTATGCAAGAACGTGAACGTTGACTCCGCCCAATTAAAAAACACAAAAACAAACAGAAAATCGTGAGCCGAGCTACGGTAACTCTGATTCCTGAAAAGGATACGTAGGCAGCGGGGTAGGGCCCGTGCGAGTACAATTCTTTATTTTCCCTACATTTTGCATTCATTTCGCATTTAGACATAGACATAGTTATACACCCTTTAGATAGAAACAGACATAGGTGGATACCATCGAGTACGATGGGCGTGAGGGGTGCTAATACCTTCCCCTTGCGTAACCGACTCCCGTGCCTAGATTCTCTGGTCGCAAGACCTTGTTCTTACCCTTTGTTAGGTTTTCTGATATTCCTTTCCCTTATGGGATAAATATATTGGTGGCGACTCAGTTCATTTTTCGCGAGCGTGCGACAAGTACACTTGCTATTTTTCCGATCAAGTTTTTGGCGCCGTTGCCGGGGATTGCCAAAATATAAGTTTTATTTTAGTCAATTAAAATTTTATTGCTCTGCAATTAAAATTCTTTTCGCTGAAATTTTTATTTGCTTATTTTAATTTTATTTTTTTTTAACTTATCTACTAATCGATTTCTAATCTTGTATGCGAGGTAAGGCCTCAGCTGAACTTCTTTTTAACGCAGAACCAGAAAGACTATTGAGAGCACGACTCCGAGAAGTCAAGCGAAAAAGACTGGCATCGAAAGAAGACTCCCCTGTAGTTTCAGAATCAGAAGACGAAGAAGTAATATCTATTCAGTCCGAGCAGTCAGATTCTGAGCCTGAAACTATGGCAGCTGATCCACCTCCTCCAGAGAGACTTTTGGGTGATTATGGAAGGGCCAATGCATCGCTTGGAAGAATGACCATTGTAAACCAACCGGTCAATGTTGCACACTTCCAACTTCATCCTTCAACTATCCGACAGTTGGAGAGTAAGCCGTTTGCGGGACGAATCAATGAAGATGCAAATAAGCATCTACAAAGATTCCTCACCACGACAACGTCATTAAAGATTGAAGGTCATTCTGAAGAAGCTAAGAGACTTGTAATGTTTCCTTTTACCTTATCTGAAGATGCGGAAGAGTGGTTTTACTCACTTCCAGCTGGAAGCATCACAACATGGCAACAGATGGAAACCGCTTTCTTGAACGAATACTTCCCTGCATCAGTTTTCATCCGAAAAAGATATGATATTGTAAACTTCAAGCAGAAAGAAGGGGAATCGTTGGGGGATGCATACAAAAGGTTCAAGAGATGTTTGGTTGCATGTCCTACTCATAATATGGACCCAACCGAGCAAATGCAGACTTTCGTAAATGGTCTCCGAATTAAGACAAAACAGCTTATTGATACGGCTGCCGGTGGCTCAACTAATTTTTCAACAGCCACGGGTATCAAGAAGATCATAGAAGCTATTGCTGCTAATGAGCACATCGAGTTATATGACCGTGCAATGAGCCAACCGGAAGGAAAAATTGATTTGAAGCTTGCTGATCAGGTAGTTAAAATGGAAGACCAAATTGCAGCTGAAGTAGAAAGAATACTGAAGAAGATGAATCTTAGTGAACAAAAGGTAGCACAAATTGAACCAGCGGCCTCAGTTGTATGTGAAATATGTAGTGGACCACATTTTGATATGCATTGTGTGGCAACGCAGGAACAGGTGGAACAGATTCATATGTTGAGGCAAAATAATCCATACGCCAATACTTATAATCCGGGTTGGAAAAATCATCCTAATTTTGCATGGAAGGACCAACAAGGTAACTTTCAAAAGCAAGGATCAACCCAATTTCAAACTCCGGCGCAATCACAACAACACAGACCTCCACAACAACAACTTCCATATCAACAACAATTCCAACATCATCCTCAACAATTTCAACAACAGGTACCAAAGAAAGAAGATTGGGAGATCGCTCTTGAAAAAGTGGCAACTCAAAACTCTCAGTTTCAAGAAGAGACAAGAGCCAACCTCAGGAACACCACGGCTTCAATCAAAAATCTTGAAGTTCAAATGGGTCAAATAGCACAACATCTCACTCTACAGGCACAAGGAAACTTTCCGAACGAAACTGTGAAAGATCAAAAAAATCTAGAGAAGATCAATGCTGTTACAACAAGGAGTAAAAAGGTGTTAGAACCGGAAAAGGAAAAAGAAGAGTTAGATGACCCTATGGTGATAGAGGTAGATTTGGAAATAAGAGAGAACCCAAGAGAGCCAGAAGTGGTGATACCACCGGTTAAACCAGCTGAAGAAAAAATTAAAAAAGGTGCTAAACCGGAAATTAAACTACCCTTCCCTTCAAGAATAACAAAGAAGAATTCAAAAGAGAAAGACTTTAAGAAGTTCACTAAATTGTTCAAAAGGTTAGAGGTGAATCTACCTTTTTTTGAAGCACTTGAGCACATGCCTTTGTATAAGAAATTTATGAAGGAGGTGTTGGCGAAAAAGAGATCACTAGGAGGAGAACCAGAAATTGTAATCGAGAAGTGTGGTATAGTCTCTTCAGCAAGAAAGATCCCAATTAAGAGGAAAGACCCTGGGCCGGTGGCGATACCATGCACTATCAAGAATATAGCATTTAAAAAGGTACTCCTCGATTCTGGTTCTAGTGTAAGTTTAATGCCTTTATCCATTTTCAAAAAGCTTGAATTAGAAAAGATTAATGAAAGTAAGACACAGTTAAGGTTCGCCGATCACACCGTTAAGAAATCCTATGGGGTAGCTGAAGATGTACTAGTGGAAGTTGATAAGTTTGTTTTTCCTGTTGACTTCCACAACATGGACATTCCGGAAGATGAAGAAACTCCTATCCTTCTTGGGAGAACCTTTTTGTCGACAGGCCGCTGTAATTTTGACATTGTCAAAGGGACGCTAACGCTGAAATCATTTGAGGAAGAAGTAACCTTGAAGATGTTAGGAGTCAGGAAACATAGGTCAGATGTGAATGAGAAAACTTCAACTGGTATGACGGAAGGTGAACAAGAAGACAAAAATTTTAAAAATCTCCAAGAAAAAGTTTCAAGCATAACCTCTCTGTTGGAACCAACTTATGTAGCCGCCAAAAGTCCTAAGAAAGCTAAGGAAATCGAGAAAAATGTGGGAAGCAAATTGAAGAGAAAAGTTATCCAGGCTTTTCATCTTCATGAGTTCGCGGTTGCGGAAGTGGCAAGCAACAAGGTTTGGAAAAGGAAATACCCTTCATAAAAGAGGGTAATGGACCGTCGAGCCATGCGACGTTAAAGGAAGTGCTTCGTGGGAGGCAACCCACGGTTTTAATAATAAATCTTTCTGGTTGTTTGTCTTATTTTCAGGAAATAAAAGAGAGCATCTCCAGTGGAATCTGGGAAGTGATCATTGGAATGCAATACCTCTGTAAGCAACCTCTCTGAGGCTGGTTCTAAAACATTGAGGACAATGTTTAGTTCAATTGTGGGAGGGGTTCTTTGCATTTGCTTTTAGTTGTTTTCCATTTTTGTTTTTGTTTGTGTGTTGTGTTGACATTGTGTTATAGATTGAGTGATGGATGCCAAATGAATGATGATTGGTAGTTAGTGGATGAAAGGTGCAACCTGAACTTAATCTCTCGAGGTACTTTGGAAGTGGACATAGCCGAAAGTGTCGGACGCAACTTGAAGAACAGGACTGAGAAGGTAAGTGGTGAAATCGAGCCGGAAAAGAAAGTCACATGACATAAAGGGTGTGTTGAAGCTGCAAACTTAGCCTACATGGTGAGGAACATAAAATGCCAAACACATGTAAAGATCATCATGAGAGTGAAATCAGGTATGACTTTATCTCTCTAATTTTGCGTTTGTCCTACCGACACAGTACAATTATGAAATCACACACTAAGGCACTTGTTTGTTCTCCCCAGAGCCTTTCCGTCCTTCATTTATTTTTGTTTTATCCCTCGTTAAACCCGTTGAGCCATTCTCCCTTGTTTGTTAAACCCGCACATGTCATCCTTAACCATAATTCTATCATCTTTGTTTGGCACTTGTGTAATTATCGTTTCTTTTGAATCTGTGTGAAATTGTAAGTTTGGGGTAGTGCTTAAGAAAATAAAGGGCAAGTGTGATATATAAAAAAAAATTTAGAGAAAAGTGTGTAAAGCACAAGAAAAAAAGAGAAAAAAATAGTTTAAAACACTTGCCTAAAAAGATTTGAAAGACTCGAACAATGTTGATTACCCGGTAATTAGGGAAAAAGGCGAGTCTAAGAAGAAACCCCCTCACACAAAATCGAACACAAAGACAAGAAAAATAACATAAGTGCTAGTTCATAAACCATTTGCATATCAATCTCTTGTTTATCCTTCCTTTCACCTCAGCCCCGTTACAACCTAAAAAGTCCTCAAAAGTGTGTAAATTCTCTTTGTGTAGTGAAAGTAGGATGCATGCAAAGTCAAGGGTTGATATTGCATATCGTGATGTTGAGCGAAAAACACTCTAACCCTGAGAGACAATGTGAGAAGTGTGAAAAGTTTGCAGGTGAAATACACTCTGTTGTGAAGTGTGATGGACAACAAGGTTCGATAAGCCCGAACGCCTAATCAAGAAATAGAAGTAAGTTGCGAAAGACATCGACTATGTTGTGGAAAAGAAAAGTTTAAGGTGACCTCTATTAGATATCTTGCATCACTTGAGGACAAGCAATGAGATAAGTTTGGGGTTGTGATCGGTCACCATTTCTACTTAATTTCGTCATACATTCGGCATAAGATCGCCATACTTGGTAACACTTTATGGTTGTTTTTAAGTGTTTTTCTTTAATTCATCTAATTCTAGTTATTCTATGAGCAATGTATTTTTATGTTGTTTTCTTTGTCAATTAGGTGCTTTTGATCTCGTTTGGTAATGGTTTCAGGTTAGCTTCAGAGTGATGGAAGATCGCGTGGCCAAAAGATGTGAAGAAAGAAGCAAAAAGCAAGGAAAAAGCATATGGGCAGAGGCGGACACGGCCTGACCGTGCCACCTGACACGGCCGTGTCAGGCCTCAAGAAGAATTCATATCCCAGACCAGAAGCGGACACGGTCTGCCCGTGTCAAGGGACACGGTCGTGTCAGCGGTGCGGGCAGGAGTTCTAAATTTGTGGTTTTTCCAATTTTTAAAGTCCGGGGGCAGTTTGGGCATTGAGGCTAAAATCTGAAAACCTAGAGGGATTAAAAGAGGCTTTAGAGACAAGGGGAAAAATACTTTTTGATCGTACGGAAGAATTCCAGAAGAGAGCAAGATAGCGTTATCAAGGTTGTGGAAGACGAAGAGATTCAACGGTGGAAACCATTGAAGATCAGAGTTCTCCTAATCTTTTGTAAATGTCTAAACTTTCTGATTTTGGTTTCTTGAATATTATGAGAGGCTAAACCCCCCAATGCCAGGGGGGTGTCCCTGATTTGAATTGTAATGACTTTTGAACTCCGTATTTCTTTAATCAAGTATTAGTTTTATGCAATTTGATTGTTTAATGTTTTTATGCCTTCTTTGTCAGAAAAACAAAGATTGATCTACGGTTAATAATTTGTAGGACTACGGTTGTTAAGGTTTTTAAACAATTTGATCTAGTAGTTATCACCTAGGACTAGGGATACCGAAAGGTTATTTGAACATTCTTGATTATTTACATCTTTGGTTTGCAAACCTTTGTTTCTAAGGACTTAGGCAATAGGATTGCAAACCAAAAGGCTTTCCACTAAGGACTTAGGGAAACACCCTTAAGAACAAATAGTTGCAGTCTATGAACTTGTTGAAGAGATCTTTTTACAGAGTCATTATAAGGAAGATCAAACACCTACCCTGACATTACCTCAAATTACATCTAAAAAGTCAAACTTTAATTTCAGCTTATTTTTATTATTTCTTTTATTTAAATTTACTTATTGCATTATAACAAAACACCTATTTGCTCTTTTGTTTAATTGACTTAAATAACTTGTGTTTCCTACGCAATCCTCGTGATCGATACTTGGGGTAAAACCCATTATTACTACATCGGTGAAAATAGTACACTTGCTATTTTTCCGATCACTTACAAAGATTGCCATGAAATGCTCCCGTTTGCTCTTCATGATTACCGTACATCTGTACGTACTTCAACTGGAGCAACTCCTTTCTCCCTTGTATATGGCATGGAGGCAGTCCTACCCATAGAGGTTGAGATCCCATCAATGAGAGTCTTGATGGAAGCAAAATTAACAGAAGTCGAGTGGTGTCAAAGCAGATTCGATGAATTGAACTTAATCGAAGAAAATCGCATGACAGCTTTATGCCACGGACAGCTATATCAACAAAGAATGAAGAAAGCTTTCGATAAAAAGGTTCGACCTCGCACAATCAAAGAAGGCGACCTTGTACTCAAAAAGATCCAATCTTTTCTCACATATTCGAGAGGGAAATGGACTCCCAATTATGACGGCCCATACATAGTCAATAGAGCTTTCTCAGTAGAAGCCTTAATACTCACGACTATGGATGGAGAAGAATTCACCCGTCCTGTGAACATCGACGCAGTCAAGAAATACTTCGCCTAAATAAATAAAAGAACAGCTCGCTAAGTTGAAAACTCGCAAAGAGCGACTTAGGCAAAAAAGAGCGTCTCGGTGGATCGAAAACCCGAAAGGGCGATTCAGGCAAAAATTAGAGACATAAAAATATATAATCAATCCCGGTAGACTTAAAACTCGAAAGGGGTAGTTTACGTAAAAGTTAGGGATATATGGCAAGTAACTGTGTGCAGGACAAACTTGATCATTCAAAGTCCATAGCGGAGTATTCATCATCAGTAGGTCATCTTCTACGAAGCACGAATACAACGCAATTCAGAGTGGAAGGGAAAGATAACGGTCGTCACGTTTCATCGTAGCCCTTTTCCCAAAATTTACCAATTTCCAACTTTGTAAATATTCCATGGGATCAAGCCTTTGGCTAGTCACCATTCCATAAACAATAATTTGAGCTTTGTGCCTTTTCTTTGCAATCGAGTCTTATTCAGTTTCTTAAAATGCATTTTTAGTTTAAACAGTCATTTTCTTGAAACAAATGTTTTCATAAATTAAAATGAATTTACTCGCAAAAATAAAGGTGAAATTTCGTTCTAAGGTTTACATACAATGGAAGAATGCAAACAGTAGCTCCAAGAACGGTTGAGACTCCGAGAACAATTTTCCCCATGAGATCGCTTTGCGAACATCTCCCGATGACGGATCTTCACTTCAATTCGTATCACTCAAAACAGCGAGCAACTGATAATGAGGAATCCCCGACAGAGTGCAAAGTACAAATTGCAAGAAGAAGACATCTTCTGATCTACAAAAATTCAAGTCGTATAACAGGATTTCACATCCGCGACAATTCTATTCACATTTACTTTACGTTTTATAATTATCATATTCATGCATACTTCGCACCTCATAACTTCATAATTAGCATAGCTTAGATAGGCTTTGATCATATTCATGCCCGGGTCACTGAGGCATATACTCGGGATTCCCCAGCAAGTCAGCAAGCAGAAATCTCCCTCAAAGAGATAGTTTGTTCATTACTATTGTTATCCCCAACGGGTCAGTAGACGGCAATCTTCTCCGGAAGATAGTTTGTCCACTTTTGGACTTCCCAAGCAGGTCGACAGTTGACAATCTTCTCCGGAAGATAGTTTGTCCACTTTCGAATTTCCCCATCAGAGGTAACGAATGGTAGTCTTCTTCATGAAGACAGTTCGTTTAAGAATTCTTATTTTAGAGTCAGCAAATGGCAGTCTTCTTCAGCAGAAGACAGTTTGCTCACTTTTTCCTAAGACGGGTCAACGAATGGCAGTCTCTTTCAGCAGAAGACAGTTCGTTCTGCTTAAGGATTTCTCGACAGGGTCGGCAAATGGCAGTCTCTTTCAAAAGAAGACAGTTTGTTCCCTCAGAGACAACGAATGGCAGTCTTCTTCATGAAGACAGTTCGTTTAAGAATTCTTATTTCAGAGTCAGCAAATGGCAGTCTTCTTCAGCAGAAGACAGTTTGCTCATTTTTTCCTAAGACGGGTCAACGAATGGCAGTCTCTTTCAGCAGAAGACAGTTCGTTCCGCTTAAGGATCTCTCGACAGGGTCGGCAAATGGCAGTCACTTTCAACAGAAGACAGTTTGTTCCCTTTGAGACAACGAATGGCAGTCTTCTTCATGAAGACAGTTCGTTTAAGAATTCTTATTTTAAAGTCAGCAAATGGCAGTCTTCTTCAGCAGAAGACAGTTTGCTCACTTTTTCCTAAGACGGGTCAACGAATGGCAGTCTCTTTCAGCTGAAGACAGTTTGTTCCGCGTAAGGATTTCTCGACAGGGTCGGAAAATGGAAGTCTCTTTCAATAGAAGACAGTTTATTCCCTCAGAGACAACGAATGGCAGTCTTCTTCATGAAGAAAGTTCGTTTATGAATTCTTATTTCAGAGTCAGCAAATGGCAGTCTTCTTCAGCAGAAGACAGTTTGCTCACTTGTTCCTAAGACGGGTCAACGAATGGCAGTCTCTTTCAGTAGAAGACAGTTTGTTCCACTTAAGGATTTCTCGACAGGGTCGGCAAATGGCAGTCTCTTTCAACAGAAGACAGTTTGTTCCTTTAGAGACAACGAATGTCAGTCTTCTTCATGAAGACAGTTCGTTTCAGGACTCTTTATTGAAGTTGAGCGAATGGCAGTCTCTTTCAGCAGAAGACAGTTCACTCACTTTTTCAGGCAGAGATAACGAATGGCAGAATTCGTTATTTAAGTCTCTTTCACTCAGAAGAGATCGAGATATCAATCTCCCTCCCTCCAGTTGAAAGAAACTTAAATAGGGTCATCTGTCATACCCTAATTTTGACCCCCCTGAGATGTCATACTTTCAGGCTTTTCATCAGAATCAAAACAGATACAAGAACAGTCACTATTTCATCTGGTGCTTAATTGAGGGTGTTCAGAAACAAAAGAGCTCAGGCAACGGATCAATCAATAAAAGGGATGGTCTCCAACACAAACATAGGATTCAAAAACTTCATTCTATTCACCTATGATTGATTAGACACCTATCACCTGGACCCAAATTTTGCTTACTTCACCAGTCTAGGGTTTTGAGCCCCATCAAGGACTAAAATCAAGGATCACATTTGGGAAAACCTAGAAAGCTCCAGGGCATCACTCAAAGGGATGATTCATCTTCAAATAGCTCATATGACAATATCAATAGGGCATTACACTTCAATTCAAGATCTACAGCCATCAATTTCATTTGGTCGACAATTAGGGTTTTTAACCTAATTCACCCAGATAGTTGACTTTTAATCAGGACATGGTACCACAACTCAAAGCATAGCTCAATATCCTCCAACAATTCAATAAGATCCATTCATATCATTCATTTGATGAGGGTAGCTTAATTCACTTAAAATCTCCCGAAACGCGATTCACCTGAAAAGTCAACTGTACAAGATCACCTTTGACCTTTTGGAAATTTTGGTCAACCATGACTTTTGAAGTTTTAAATCATCAATATATGATATTTGAAGTCATTTGATCAAGAAAAATCAAGAAAATCAATCAAGAATCAAAAAGTCAAAGTTTGATTTTTCATACTTAGAAAATTTTCTAAGTGTTTTCAAGTGGTTTTTACCAAACTTTGGAAGGGAATATCTCAAAATTTCACCTACAAACTGAAAAAAACTTCCAGCATGAAAGTTATAGATTTTGATCCAATGAACAACTTTGTCACATATAATTTTTTTGGCTAAAAATCAACCATTGAAGAGATATGGAGCTTCAAAGTGACTGCCTTCACAAAACTTGCAAGAAAACCCTAGTTTTCTTCAAACTTTATAGGACTTTTTCACTAATTTCCCTAAAGATTTTGGGCAAACACCAAACTAAAGAATTGAAGTACATATCAAGGGATTTTCAAATTGTATTCAACCATCTTCAAATTCATTATGAGCTAAGAGATATGATGGATCAAAGTTAGGGCATTTGAAGTGAAATTATGGGTCATGACCAAATTTGAACTTTGCAAACTTTGTACCAATACCTATACCAATTGATGCATTCTTGTACATGATATATCAGAAGGGATTTAGAGGATTCAAATACATTATTGCATCATTTTTGGCCAAGTTGCAAGAATTCAATGCCATGTGATTAAGTAATCATTACAAAATGGAATATTGGTGAATCATCAAGGAATCTTCTCCTAAGCCAATTAGAGGCTTCTCTGCATCAGAAATAGTCCCTAAAGATCAGATTAAATCGAGGTCTAGGGCTTGGGATCAAGAGGAATCAAATTGTCATCATTGCATTTTGGATATTTCTTTGAATTCCTTCATAGCCAAGAAACCAAATCAACCTCACTAAGCAAGCTCACTCTCTGCAAACATACTGAACTCTTTGCCTATAAATAAGAGAGCATACCTCAGTAATTAAACACACCAAAGCAACAGAATTCTTGCTTTCTCTCTTCTTTCTTCATACTTAAGTTTTTCAAAGGTTCTTTTGGCAAGAAGACTCGGATTCTTCAAACCAAAGCTCTTCCTTTGGAATTAAGTATTTAAACACATTAGGGGAGGTATTTAGAGGTGATCCAAACCTCTGAAACACTTCTGTACGTGGAGAATCATCATCTTCACCTCCCATTTGGAGCTATTGCAGTTGGGGTCGAGCAAGAAGTTCTGGGCACTTTCAATCCAAGTTAAGCATCTCAACACCTTCCAGGAGGATCACTGAAGCTATCTGGATCTTTGCAACAACTCTGCAACACACTTTGATCAGAGCCAGATCTCCATTTTTAAGGTAAGTTTCAAAAGCTTCAAACTCTATAATACACGCATGATAAATCTAAAATGAAGTTACCAGTTGGTTTCTGCACCTTCATAGATCATTAACCCTCAATCAATTGCATCAAATCATGCATATAGAGTATTTCATGTTTAATTTCAGTTTTAGGGTTCTTAGTGTTCATGCTTGCGAATTTTAAGTTACACTCCGAATAAATAAAATTAAAGGATACCATCATGATCCTCGTCCAAAAACGAGCAAAATTCATCTTTACATCTTTGGATTTGGTTGAGAAACGAAGGAGATAGCAAATTCAAAAAATTGAAGCTTGAGGTGTAAGATGAAGATGGTGGCGCCATTTTTTTGAATTTCCCATAAACGAGTTTATTTTATTTTGAATGATAGGTGTGTCACTTACGAATTCATCGTAGTGTCCCAATGGTTACAGCGCGCGTCCAAACTCTTGCCTTGCCTTAGGTTTGGGGTTCGATCCCCCCCTCAGACCTTTTGTTTCATTTTATTTTTTGTCACTCATTTATGAACTTGTTTTGAAATATAATGACTTGGAGGTATTCACATAACAAGCTGCGCGCCTGGTCCAGATGGTAAGTGTTTTAGCTGGCAACCTAGAGGGCGTGGGTTCAAGCCCTTTAGGGGACACAACCTATTTTTTTAGCTCTTTTCTCATTCAATTTCTTCACAACTTCAATTAATTAATTCACCTATCAAATCAATTCATTTTCACTTGATTTTTCACACATTTCTTATTTAATATATCTATTTTAAGGATATCCAAAAAATCACAAAAAATATATTATTTCAATATATTTTAATTAGGTTTAAAATCATATGTTTTAAATATGTTTCAATACTTAAAAAAATATAGTTTTTATTTGATTTTCAAAACTTAACCTCTTGCACCTATTTTTGATAAAAACCCTAAACATTTAGGTCTTAATTAGGTGAAGGCTTTGCCTTTATCATAGTTAAGTTGACTTTTGTCAATTTTCAAAAACGGTATTTACAAAATCTTCTTTCTGTTTTCAAAACATTCTTCTGGTATTTGAAGGGCATTATTCCCGGTGAAACTCTTCAGATACCTATGGACCTTTGTCCATCTTCACTTCTTCTGTTTTCAAAAACCCTTAACTGTTTATAATAAGTATTCAACTGTTATCAATAAAACAACAAAAATTGCTCTTGAGGCTTTGTACATACTTCTTCAAAGGCCTCCACTCCATCTAGGTTAGGCTTTATAGCTTTCAATTTACAGTTTTCATTTAAATTACTGTCAAATATAAACTGTTTATATATTGTTTAGAACTACGTCTGAGTGTAAACCCTAGGACAGTTAAACTATATATATATATATTATAGGAATATGGCCTAGGATTGAGAATGTCTTCCCGGTGAAGGCTCTTTCCTAATTAGAGATCTTTAGTTCAAACCCTCAAGATGAATTATTCCCAGTGAAACATCTTGAAAAAAACCTTAGAACCCAAACTAGGACACATCCACCCAAAGAGGAATTATTCCCGGTGAAACCTCTTACCCATTTGCTCAAAGCCAAAATAAGTTCAAAACCACATAGCTTTCTCTTGTGCTATAACAAGCACCCTCGATGACCCTCGACTAGCCTCCTCTTGGGCTTTGTACAAGGACCCACAGGCTTCTTAAAAGCATTCCCAGCTTCCTCTTGAGCTTGTATACAAGGACCCATCAGGTTTCTTATAAACATAGGAACAGGTCTTTAGTTACCTTTTAGCCTATCCTTGTGAGTTTCTTCCATTCTTTAAACCGGACTTTAAACAAGCTAAGATTGTCTCAATCTCATATTGAGTACACCTTTTGGATTGAGAGACATGGACAGTCTCTGTCACCCTTATCTTCATCAATCTTCCTTAGCAGAGTCTAGGATCCATATTTGCTTATCCTCATCAAGAGTCAGCCTTAATCTTGGGCTTTAAACAAGAAGTCTCAATTAGTTAATCTTTCTGCCATTAACAAAAACCCCTGGAAAGGGTTAGCCTCCACACATTCCTACATTTTAACAAAAACCCCTGGAAAGGTTTAGCCTGCACACATTCCTTCATTTTAACAAAAACCCCTGGAAAGGGTTAGCCTCCAAAAATTCATTCTTTCAAAAGATAATTTCCCTAGCTGAGTCAAAAACCCCTGGAAAGGGTTAGCCTCCAAAAATCACTCTTTTAATAAATAAATCCTCCAATAAAGTAAAACTCCCTCAGTGAGTCTTTCATCATCAAGTAGCCACAACCTTGGGCTTTGTACAAGGCAGATAAACCACATTTCCTGTGTCAAAGATTCCTAATCTCAAGGATCTTTTCCCCATAGAGTCCTCCACACTCAATTTCTTTAAGACTCCGCCACAACCTTGGGCTTTGTACAAGGAAGAAAATAATGTTTTCCCTAGCCAAAATAGCCATAACCTTGGGCTTCATACAAGGCATAAATTAATAACTTCCTCAGTTAAGAGTCAGCCCTAACCTTGGGCTTTGTACAAGGCACAAAATAGAGTAATCCATAGTCTTCAAAAAATTCAGTTTCCTCAGCAGTTAGCCACAACCTTGGGCTTCATACAAGGCACAAAATAGAGTCTCCCTAAGTAGAGTCAGCCACAATTCTGGGCTTTGTACAGAACACCAAATAAAATCCACCAAATAAATACTCTCCAACTAGAGTCAACCTCAATTATGGGCTTTGTACAGAACACAAATTCCCTGTAATTAATCCCCAGTGGAGTTACTTCCCAGAGTCAATAAAAATAATCAAAAAGCCTCAAGCTTGGGCCTCATACAAGCCAGTTAAAAAATCAAATCTTTCAAACAATAGATAGACATAGCTTATCTCTATAAAGAGATCTTTCTCCTATCTCACCACATTCAAACAAACATTTCAACATTTCAATTTCAATTTCAATTTCAAACATTCTCCCATTTAGGGCTCTGAAAGGCATGCTCTGAGGCAAACAAACCCAGACGTGTACACTTTCCCTAATTTGGATGAGAATCCTTCTTTCATTTAAGAGAACGCAACTGGCATACTTGCAAACATACAAGTAAGGTCCATATCTTAATGAAATGAATTCAGCTTTTCTGTCACTTTAAAATGTTTGTGGTGGAATAGTAGAAATACCTCTCTATAAAGATGACTTCATGTCTCTTTACTGTAAACAGAGATTTAATTCAAAGCTTCAACCTTGAGCTTCAAGCAAGGCACCAAAAATATTTTCAATTCCCTAATTATTTCCCCGAACTACATTAAGCTCTGACTTCCATTAGGGATATGTAGGCATGAGGTTCACAAGGAATCTTAGCGAGCTAATAAAATACCAAAAATAGTCAGTCTGTCTGTCTTTCTTAAAACAATTTAATTCCTTCTCCTAACACAAAGGAGAAACTTTCCCAATCATTAGCAGTAAACACAATGACAATGACACATAGAAGGTTCCCGTAGAGTACTACATATATGTAGGGTGCTTAAACTCTTCCCCATGTATAACCGACCCCCCGGACTCCAGAATTTCTAGTCTAGGTGAATCCCCACACTTAGCAAACTCCTAGGGTTTATTTGAGATCTTTTTCCCCTCTCCTACTCGTTAGGATAATTAAAAAGTTTGTGTGATATCGTAGGAAGAACTGAAACAAAATTCATCCCGCCACGGGTGCTTCCTCCTTCCAAATTTCGCGTGAAGGGTCTAGCATGCCGTCCTCCCAAGTGAAACGGGGAGGTAAAAAAACGACACCACAGCATGCTTGCATGATTATCAGCTCTTTAGCATTCACTTTGTTCGGGTTCTCCCGAGCAAAAAGAGTAAATGCTAAAAGATAGAGGAAGACACAAATGGTCGGGTTATTGATACTTGAAGCTAGTAGGCCATCAAAAGAATTAACATTTTGGTTTGTAAGCTTGGCCCAAAATGCATAGCCTTCAAGTTTCCATTTCGTTTCTAAAGGTGCTTCACAAATAGCACCGTCCCCAAAAGACATCCCTAACAACTCGTCTAAACCGTTGGTGGAGTATTTATATTCAACATTAAACAATCTAAATTGAACTCCACTTACGGTACTAGCGGTGTTAGGCGTGACATTATAAATTAAAAAACTCAAGAACTCATGTGTCAGTCTAGTGTAGGTCGGTGCTTTGACAGAAAAAATATCATGCATGTCTAGTGTCGCACGCTCGCGAAAAATGAACAGAGTCGCCACCAATATATTTGTCCCATAAGGGAAAGGAATATCAGAAAACCTAACAAAGGAAGGAACAGGGTCCTGCGACCAGAGAATCAAGGTACGGGAGTCGGTTACGCAAGGGGAAGGTACTAGCACCCCTCGCGCCCATCGTACTCGATGGTATCCACCTATGTTTGTTTCTATCTAAAGGGTGTGTACTATGTCTATGTCTATATGTGAATGCATGCAAAAGAAATACGGGGAAAAGAAGGAATATTTACAAGGGGAAAAGAAGGAATATTTACAAGGGGACAGCCTAGGATGCAATGGAGCGGAGATAACAATGCCCTTAAGAAAGGAGAGGAGAGAGAGAGAGAGAGAGTTTGAGTGTTTCGAGGAAATCCCTTAAGCAAGGGAAACTCGAGTTACTCTTTGGTTGGTGTTTTTTAGAAGTTGGGAACTTACGCCTGAATGGTACCCTTAAGCAAGGGAGATCCAAGCACTCGAACATTCCCTTAAGCAAGGGACGTTCAAGCTTCCATTCCCTTTTTAAGAATTTTCACTTTGATTATTAATGTTTTAAGTATTTTCTTTGTATTTTTTATGGGGAATTTCTTCAAGTATTTTTAGATGTTTTATGGTTATAAAAGAAAAAATGAAAAGAGGGAACTATTCCTAATTTCTAAATCTATGTTATGGATTATTCTAATGAGGAAGAAGATATTTGGTATTTCACAATATGTTGAAAAATATTCACAAATGGAACAAAATCTAAACCCTTTATGAAAATATTCACAAGCAATTGCATTTTTATTCATGTGAGAAACTATTTTGAATTAAAGACTAAAACTATGCACCTTATGGTTTATCAACCAATTAAAACTCAAAGAAAACAACAATTAAAAATCAATTAAAAGGAAATATTATTCTAAAAAGGTCTAATGGAGTGAAAAATGTTCTTGTCACTTTTTATTTAAGGAAAACTCAATTAATATGCAAAAAGAACTAAAGGAAAAGTCAATTTTATTATTTGTTTTTATTATTAACAGGGGGGTG
Organism: Vicia villosa; assembly: GCF_029867415.1. Classification (NCBI taxonomy): domain Eukaryota; kingdom Viridiplantae; phylum Streptophyta; class Magnoliopsida; order Fabales; family Fabaceae; genus Vicia; species Vicia villosa. The sequence continues at coordinate 98,893,034 of NC_081181.1, read as the reverse complement.
CAAAAGTATTTTTCTAATGAACTAAAAATTAGTTAAGAGCAGAGAACTGGGCCTGTTCAGGGGGTGGGATTAGCGTGAAGCGCCCAGGCCCAAGTTTTATGCATTGGTGTATCAGCAAGCCAGGGGTGCGTTAGCAAAACACAGGTGCGATTCTGAAGATGAGGCTAGGCCCAAGGGCGCATGGCCCAGCATTGCATTATCCTACTTCATTGCATTCTATTTTTATTTCCTTTAGCACATGATTATCTAGAGAACTATTCACGGAACGTAACATGCATGGCACAGCTTTTATCAATCGGTCACAAAGCTTTTTAAGTTGAATAAGACAAAACTGAGCACTAAGCCAATTATTCCTTGCCACCTCACGTCTCTGATGATTGCAATTAAAACAAAACTACATGAATGTTGAAGGAGAAACTAATCCTAGCGCGCCACCTAGGCAGCATGAATCACAAACTGCAGACGGAAACCGACGCCGGAGCTAGGGCTCCGGTCGTCTTCCCCGGCGAGCTTCGCCGTCAACCACCACCACACGCGCCCAGCAAAGTCGAACCCTACCATCATTCCGCTCGGAATCTCGCACTGAACATGGATCTAACATTTCTTTTCTCTAATTCTATCTCTAGCCTCACAACCGATCCTAACATCAAATCGTAACTTCACAGAAATCCGTCAAGATACCGGGAACGCACATATTTGAGACGTTTCGATCTACTGAACGCTATCATGGAGCTAAACGCCATCAGTTGTAAGCAATAACATATATTCAAAACAGATCAAGATTCTACACAAACTCAACGGAATACAGCACACGTCCATGTCCTATTCATGTTGCTAGAATGCTCAGAAAGTTTCAAGAAGTTACCTGAAGGTTCTTGATTCGTTAGTGTGGAAAAAGAAATCGCTGGCTTAACTTGAACGCGAAATGTTTGGCGACGAAGATCCGGAGGAGGTCTTCCTTCACTGAGCTTGCGTTGAATCAACACTATACTTCGCACTCGATCTTAAGGCGAACGCTTAAGAGCCAAGAATTGCAGAGGTCATGATGATTCGGCGTGGATGAAGGAGACGATTGTACGGATAACGAGTAGTAGACGATGATGAAGGTGTGAAAGCTCAAGCGTGATCCATGGAGTTTTCAGGTTTGTTAGAGTTTGTTACAGATCGTAACAACCTCTTGGTGGAGTTTGAGAGAGAGAGAGAGAGAGAGAGAGAGAGAGAGAGAGAGAGAGGAGATTGGAGGGAGAAAGAGAGTGTGGGAGAGGAAGGATCGGAGAGTGCAAAAACGAGAGAGGGCAGAGAGAATGGTGAGAGATTTTTGAGTGTGAGAAAAGAGTGTATCCGTGAGTGAGGAGTGCACAGTGATGGCCTTTTATAGGGCAAGGGGAATAGTTCAAAGTGTGCTATCTTTGGAGTGGGACTCTAATGCACAGCTTTGCATCAACTTTTCCCATTTATTGAATGTGGGACTTGAATGAGGTGTGTATGGTTTCAAACAGGTGATATGCTGCAGCAATATGGTAGTGACAAAATCATGCCCAAACCTCTACTTTGTGTGCTCATATCTCATGCCATGTATGATCAAATGACGCAAGGTTGGTACCCTAGCAAAGAGGGCATGGGATAGAGCAAGATTGATGTTGAAAGTATCTCAAGATGAGGCCTAGAAGTGTGAGAAAAATGGTCTTGAAGTCATGTTGTTAACACTGGACAATGCATACAGTCAGAATGTGACTTTGTGAGGGTGGCACTTTGAGTCCCTCTATCTTGACCCATGTGTGTCCGAACTCAATGATCTTGGGTTCATTAGGTAGAGATCATGGCAAAGAGTAGTTAGAGACAAAGCTTGTTCAAAATGAATGCTTGTGGAGGAAGAAAAGTGGACTTGAATTCCGCCCACCATGTGTTTGTTAAAATGCATGCGCATGCTTTAGAATTCTGCCAAGCCAGGTGTGCAATTGTGGCTTGATGAAAGCATGACTTTGAAGACTTGCACTTGACTCAATATTTGTCCTTTGGACTTGATTCTTGGCTTGTTGGGAAGAGAACATGGCAAGGATTAGAATGATACCAGCTTTGCTTCCATGGCCTTTTTGTAGAGCTCTAAAACTGGCTTGAGATTTGGCATGCCACGTGTTTCCTGAAATGCCTGGTCATGACCTGGCTTGTGACTTGGATTATGACTTGGGTTGAATGAATTTTCAGAAACTTCACACCACTTTAACTCTTCATACAAGCTTCAAATGAAAAAGTGTCCAACTACAAAGTTGTTCTCCTCCATGAGAGGAACAACTTTGATGTTGGAATTTTCTTCAAAAAATGTCATTTGCCACGTGTAATCTAGTGCTGAAGTGGACTGCTCAACAAGATTTAAAGCATCAGAAATTTTTCTAAGTGTTGGAAACTTGTCTTTTTGCTATTTTGGCAACTTTTTGTCGAACTCCCGATTTTATCCATTCTTTGACTTTTCTTGATTAATTTTCCACCAAAAGTCAATATTTGAATAATTCTTCTGATTTTGACCCAAAAGTCAACTGTTCTGATTTTTCCGACTATTGATGAAATTCCCGATTAAATCCCTTCCAGTCAAAACCGGTCAAACAAACACATCCACACAGTCAGTATGAGAGCTTCTCACTCATAGAATCCACTCCTGATTAAATGTTGACCAGAAAGTCAACTGGTTGACTTTGGTCAAAGAAACCCTGATTAAGAGGATCAGATGGATCACAAGCTTGTACACTCCCGTCAATGCATCGAGTTGAGAATGGGAAAACCCTAATCCAAGAAGTCTTCAATGAACATAGAGCCATATGATTACACCTCAGATCCACACATTTGGTAGGAAACCCTCTGCCAAGAAAGCTTTTTCTTGCTAATCTTTTGAATAGTACCAATGATATGAATGCATGGATATGGATTATGACCTAAGTGATGAATGTACATGAATGCAAAGCCTAAGCCAGATAAAAGTTAAAGGGTAGGACAAATTTGGGGTATGACAGCTGCCCCTATTTAATCGTCTTATACTCGAAGGTGAGATTGGCGCTAGCCTTTCGAACATTCGAGGTAGAAGAAGATTAAATATCAAAGTGCCGGAAATCTGTCCTAAAGGGAAGGTGGTGTAACTGTTATCTTTATTATATTTTTGTTTTGATATCTGCTGGGGAAAGAGTATTTTTGTTTTTTTCTGGTGGAAAAATTTATGGTAAGGGGTTGAAATGGGGTAGCTTGTAACGTAGCCAAGGTGCCAATACAAGGTTCTCAATGGAAATGATTGTTGTATGAAACTGTGGTTGGAAAATACGGGTTTGATGGAAAGGTAGGACCTACGATCCGTGACTCGAAACTGGGGTAAGGTCAACAGACCTACGACCCACAAGAATTGAAAAAGATGAAAATAAGGTCAACGGACCTACGATCCACGAGAATGAAAAAGATAGGGATAAGGTCAACGGACCTACGATCCACAAGAAATGAAAAAGATGAGGATAAGGTCAACGGACCTACGATCCACAAGAATTGAAAAAGATAGGGATAAGGTCAACGGACCTACGATCCACAAGAAATGAAAAAGATGAGGATAAGGTCAACGGACCTACGATCCACAAGAATTGAAAAAGATAGGGATAAGGTCAACGGACCTACGATCCACAAGAAATGAAAAAGATGAGGATAAGGTCAACGGACCTACGATCCACAAGAATTGAAAGAAAGGATAAACATCAACACTGGGGTTGGAGGGCATCAACGCTGAGGTTGGAGCATATCAACACTGAGGTTGGGGGATATCAACACTGAGGTTGTGAAAGGAAAGGCGTCGACACTGAGGTCGAGGACATCAACACTGAGGTTGGGACGAGAAAAGATAAACATCAACACTGAGGTTGTGAATGACGATTGGCATCGACACAGAGGTAGGTGAAGGAATGATAGGAATCAACACTGAGGTTGGACAAGAAAAGGATAGACATCAACACTGAGGTTGTAAAAGAAAGGTATCGACACTGAGGTCAAGGGAAGAAAGAATTAATATCAACACTGAGGTTGGGGATTGGGAATTAGTTTTGAAATGGTTTGCCAGGACGGAAGGCAAATGATACACAACACGGGGGTTGGATCTAAAAAGTTCTCCCGTACGAGGGGAAGGGACCACGGAGACTAGTGACGACTAGACTCGACCCAAAAGAGTAGTACATACTGAAGAATCACGGGATATCGATGCTTGTGAAGCATAAGAACTACATTAATCCCTCAGGCCAAAAGGCGGGGTATAATCCTTCAAGAGTGGCAATCGTTTGGATTGCCACACCCCAAGTATGGTTATCCAAACGGTTGAAAAATGAGATGGGTTGAATGCCCACCCTCATTCGCACTCTAAATTGCACGCAGCATACGGGAAATAACCACGACAAGACTAGAGACGACTAGACTCGACGAGAAGATGATAGTAACCACTGGGGATTACGGGAATATGGATGCTTACGAAGCGTAAGAACTACATTAATCCCTCAGGCCAAAAGGCGGGGTGTAATTCTTCGGAGCGGCAATCGTTCGAATTGCCACACACCAAGTATGGTTATTCAAACGATTGAAAAATGAGATGGGTTGAATACCCACCCTCATTCACGCTCTGATCTGCACGCAGCACATGGGAAATAACCTCGGAGACAACGATTCAGACGAAGAAAGACATTGCATCCGATCCATGTTGGAGAGAGAAAATAAGACTTCTTTTTGGGGATTAAGGATACCAGGTATCGGCACCGTGGCTTGAGGAGATTTGTAATGTAGTAGCAGATATCAATCGGAGTTTGTAAGGACAATATTTTATGTAGGGAAGTACCGTCGTCTTGATTGAGTGCTGATTTGTATTATCTGGCTTATGCTTTGTATGCATGTTTGAATTTTTCTATGGCGTAATGATCCGCTTTGACGGATATGCTACGCTTTTGAGGATGCAATGTTATATGCAGTGAACACTATATGCAGAGTGCCAAATAAAGGCATTAGTGAGGTAAACACCAGGGAGAATCCCCTTAGTGTTAAGAATTATGTACAGATGCCAATAGATATTGGACTTTGACTTGCAAGATGCCCCTTCTGGTTGTTGGCTTGTAGAGCGTAGAATAACTTCTGACCCTTCACCATGTGCCAATGCTTGGAGGATTTTCAACTTGAGGAGATTCCCTCGATTCACCATGTTAGGGATGAGAAATCCAGGTAACGAGCCTTGGTTAGGGAAGTAGGACAACTCCTAGGAGAAATAAACTCCCATGCTTGAGGAATGGAACAAACTCTCGGGAGAAATAAACTCCATGTTTGGGGAGAGACCAAGGTTCCAGGAGAAATAAACTCCTATGCTTGGGGGGAGACCAAGGTTCCAGGAGAAATAAACTCCCATGGTCGGGGAGAGTCGATATAACTCAAAAGATTGTGCTCCAAGCTTCGTGACTTATGGAGGAATTTGCCCCAAAGGATCCTTGGAGAGATTTGTCGAATCTCGACTTAACTGCCCCAGATTGGTCAAACTCAAGAGATATTCCTCGACATGATTGCCCCAGATTGGGTACATCTTACTAGAATCCTCAAGCTTTCTTTGTTTTGAAGTCAAACAAACATGGAAACAAACTTTACCACGCTCAACGGAGTCTTCAGACTCTTCCCCTCAGAGTAATCAAAGAATGCATCAACTGTTCATGCCCAACAGAGTTCTTTTAGAGAACCTGCCCCTTGATGGTCAACATTTGAGATGATTAGCTTTTACTCCTCAGAGTTCTCAAGTCTCTTGTACTTTGACATGATTGATTCTCATCATGGTAACTCCCTTGATGTTAAGCACATATTTCGCATGCAAAAGAATGTTAATTCTAAGAATGATAATTCTAATGCAAAGCCTATGTTAATCTTGAAGTTATAAAACTTATTATGAAATGAGGTTGCGACCTCTTGTGAATGGATCACTAGTTGAAACAACCTCGATTTTCGCATATGGAAGATAAAGCAAACGTACGATACCAACATGGATATGTGTCTCGCTTCATTGGGGGTCAGGTAAATGTTGTCTCATCATAGTATGCTTTCAAAATAAACCCTACTTCAATTAGGACTTTTAAGGGTTGTAACTTGGCCGGGTTAACGGTTTTGGAAACAAAGGATATTTAGGCTCAAAATCATTTGTACCCACCCCCTTCGTGATGTTCTCCAGTCCTATGTTCAATTTAGCTTGATACGAGTGTTCATCCCTCACAAGGAATTTTGAAATGGTTGAGGAATTAATGAGGTTCTTTGGACATGGCGGTCGCTCACCTTTTATTCTTCTGATTCATTGTCACACGACTTTGTTCTTACTTGGCAATTTCATCATCATTTTTTTTCTATGCTTCTTTTGTCATTTTTCTTTTCATCATTTTCTTTTTATTTTTTGCCATTTCTTTTTTTTTTTTAACAAGTCATGTGGCCTCGCATTATCTTTGATTTGTTGGAGGTGATTACGACTGCCTTGCTCCTTTGATTTGATGAAGAATTACCATTGTGGTATCGTCATCTCTTGATCTCTTGATGGAATAAGGATAATCATTGCAGTTCCGACATTCCTCAACCTTTTGAAGGATAGCCATTGTTGTATCCTTAGATGCATGCCCTTTTGGTGAGTTTTGAACACTCAATCAAGTTAAATGAACACTACCCTGCCCCAAGGTCAAAATAAGGGTTGTAATGATTTAGAAAAGAACTCCTACTTCAAGGCTCAAAGGGTTTGACGAGGGTCTATCTCCCTTATATCTGCGGTGTTTGGGGATTTGAAATAATGCCTGTACATCCTCAGTAGGGTTTTTATTCAAAAGCACACAATTGGAGATTTTGCATTTTTATTTTTCATCATTCTCCCTCCGCTCTTTGCCTAAGCAAGCGATTAGTAAAGTTGGTATCGTAATGCCAAAAACATTTTATGAGTGAAAACGAATGGGTTTCTTCAAGACAAACATAAACAATGTATTTTATTTTCATTCAGAAATTAACAAGTTTTTACATGCTAGCAATGCTTAAACAAACAATGAAATGTTACAAATGAGAATGCAATAAAGAAACTAAATGAATGCCATTGTTGAGGACACTTGACTCCGTCTGGACTTATTGATCTTGAATACTTTCTGCAGTTTTGAGACCTCATTGGGACTTCAATTTATGCATAAACCTCTTGGAGTGAACGACACACAATCCTCAGTTAAATGGCTTGGTGCTCCAGCATGGTAGTCACTTAGCATTATCATGTGTTCCTTCCAAACACTTTAGATTACTTCAAAAGAAAACTCCAACGAAGTCACCCAAGAGTTGTAAGTTTTTGCCTTACTTTAGGGATTCGAGCAATGCGAGTGATGCAATGCTCAAGATAAGAGTACGTCTTGCTTATCCCTCAATCGGGAGCCCCAAGCATAGTTGCTAGAGTAGTAATCGCCATCATAAATGGAAAGAACCTTGTATGGTCATCAAATTGAGGAGATCTATTTGTGGTGAAGAAGATCCAATACTAGAATCTTAACCAATTGGAAGTTCCAAAAAACAGGGAAGCGAATGGGACAAGGCAATAGAATCACGTCAATTTGTTTCTCATATTATTCTCGTCTCTATTTACTAGCAAGGCCACTGAGAAAGAGATCCTGAGAAAAGGCAACTGATATATGAAGTAGAACCTTGAGAATGAGAAGTGTTGTGAAGAACACTCCTGATTACCACATGGAAGAAGGTTTTGACAAAGTCATCCAGGAATTTGTAACGCTTTTAGGGATTCGAACAAAGCAAATGGCGCAATGCTCAAGATAGACCAGGTCTTGCTTATCCCTCGATCGGGAGCCCCAAGCATCTTCCACACATGTACAGGAGATGATTACCAATTTATCTTCAATATCCATCATCCGGAGTGAGAGTAAATGACCTTTTCAATTCTTGATATCAGGTATTAGGCCCAAACACACAATGTTTATCTCAACGGAGTCAAGACCTTTTATGGCTTCCAAACTTTTCTCCAAGAGGTGAAACCTTTTGTCAATTTCAGTATTCGGAAACTTGAAGACTTCAATGATGCGAATTCTCCTTACCAAGAATAGGAATCTCAACATTGTTTCAAACATTCTGATTCATAAGACCTTCTCTTGAGGTGAGATTAACATTTGCATTTGGCCTCTGAGGAACTTGTCTCAACTCTTCGTGTCTAAAAGAAAAACTTGAAGAGACTCCATACATTGATTCATGTTACTCCCCATTTCTGGTCTCATCTCAGTCAAAAACCTCACGGAGTTGTTCCATAGTTGATCTCGGAGCTTGTGACGGTGAGAAGTCAAATCTGTTGATGATCTTGAAATCTGTATAGAAAGGGTCCCATAAGTCTTTGAAAGAGCCATGAAATGCATGATGGTATGAATGCATGTTTCATTTCCAAGGGATCCTAAAGTCTTTTCACACTTTTTTGTTTTTTCTTTTTGGACTCAAAGCTTTGTTTTGTGTAGAATATCTTTTCTCTTTTTCTATTTTCTATATTTTTTTTTTTTTGGAAATAGACTTTAGGATCCCCCACAAATGAAGTGGATAAAGCAATGATGTTATGCAATGCAAAGCATGGGATCAAGGTCCATATAATCTTAGTAGCATCTGTGCAATCTCTGGATAACTGATGTAGGACCTCTGCATAGGTCAAATGTCATAGGATCAAAGGTTCGATGCTTTTTTGAATACCAGAATATCAAGCATCATGAGAACAGACCAAATAAAGGTCCGACCTCAACTTTGAAGAAGCAATGGTATGTAGGAGCCAAGGTTTCCTGTCCCACCCCAATCTCACGGGTATGTAGTCTAGACACGGACAAGTGGTCCCTAATGGTCACCAGGGTCTACAGTTCCCACGGGGTACAAAGTGTTTGAGGCAACAAGCGTGTCAGACACAGTGTTCCATGAAAGAACCTCGCCCAGTTGTGGTACCCCATGTCAAACTCGATCGTAGCAAGAGCCACGGGAGTCAACATGAGCATCCACGCTAATCCTATGTGTCACTGGCCTGGGTAGTGGGCCTTTTACCTCAAAAACCCCCCACCTGCAAAACAAAGCAGAAAAAATATGTGGCCCCCATGGGGACCCATAATATAGTCCAGATGCATGCGGAAAGTGAACATGATATGCAAACATATATACAAAATATAAACACATAAACAAATAAATAAACACCCAATAAAAGAAACAAACAAAGGCTAGGATCGACTTGCTTAGGTAATCCCCAGCAGAGTCGCCAGTTGTCGCACGCTCGCGAAAAATGAACAGAGTCGCCACCAATATATTTATCCCATAAGGGAAAGGAATATCAGAAAACCTAACAAAGGAAGGAACAGGGTCTTGCGGCCAGAGAATCAAGGTACGAGAGTCGGTTACGCAAGGGGAAGGTACTAGCACCCCTCGCGCCCATCGTACTCGATGGTATCCACCTATGTTTGTTTCTATCTAAAGGGTGTGTACTATGTCTATGTCTATATGCGAATGAATGCAAAAGAAATACGGGGAAAAGAAGGAAATATTTACAAATGTGCTCGTTCAAGCCCCGCGACTTGATGCCTACGTATCCTTTTCAGGAATCAGAGCGCCGTAGTTCGGCTCACGATTTTCTGTTTGTTTTTGTGTTTTTTAGTTGGGCGGGGTGTAATTCTTCGGAGCGGCAATCGTTCGAATTGCCACACACCAAGTATGGTTATTCAAACGATTGAAAAATGAGATGGGTTGAATACCCACCCTCATTCACGCTCTGATCTGCACGCAACACATGGGAAATAACCTCGGAGACAACGATTCAGACGAAGAAAGACATTGCATCCGATCCATGTTGGAGAGAGAAAATAAGACTTCTTTTTGGGGATTAAGGATACCAGGTATCGGCACCGTGGCTTGAGGAGATTTGTAATGTAGTAGCAGATATCAATCGGAGTTTGTAAGGACAATATTTTATGTAGGGAAGTACCGTCGTCTTGATTGAGTGCTGATTTGTATTATCTGGCTTATGCTTTGTATGCATGTTTGAATTTTTCTATGGCGTAATGATCCGCTTTGACGGATATGCTACGCTTTTGAGGATGCAATGTTATATGCAGTGAACACTATATGCAGAGTGCCAAATAAAGGCATTAGTGAGGTAAACACCAGGGAGAATCCCCTTAGTGTTAAGAATTATGTACAGATGCCAATAGATATTGGACTTTGACTTGCAAGATGCCCCTTCTGGTTGTTGGCTTGTAGAGCGTAGAATAACTTCTGACCGCTCACCATGTGCCAATGCTTGGAGGATTTTCAACTTGAGGAGATTCCCTCGATTCACCATGTTAGGGATGAGAAATCCAGGTAACGAGCCTTGGTTAGGGAAGTAGGACAACTCCTAGGAGAAATAAACTCCCATGCTTGAGGAATGGAACAAACTCTCGGGAGAAATAAACTCCATGTTTGGGGAGAGACCAAGGTTCCAGGAGAAATAAACTCCTATGCTTGGGGGGAGACCAAGGTTCCAGGAGAAATAAACTCCCATGGTCGGGGAGAGTCGATATAACTCAAAAGATTGTGCTCCAAGCTTCGTGACTTATGGAGGAATTTGCCCCAAAGGATCCTTGGAGAGATTTGTCGAATCTCGACTTAACTGCCCCAGATTGGTCAAACTCAAGAGATATTCCTCGACATGATTGCCCCAGATTGGGTACATCTTACTAGAATCCTCAAGCTTTCTTTGTTTTGAAGTCAAACAAACATGGAAACAAACTTTACCACGCTCAACGGAGTCTTCAGACTCTTCCCCTCAGAGTAATCAAAGAATGCATCAACTGTTCATGCCCAACAGAGTTCTTTTAGAGAACCTGCCCCTTGATGGTCAACATTTGAGATGATTAGCTTTTACTCCTCAGAGTTCTCAAGTCTCTTGTACTTTGACATGATTGATTCTCATCATGGTAACTCCCTTGATGTTAAGCACATATTTCGCATGCAAAAGAATGTTAATTCTAAGAATGATAATTCTAATGCAAAGCCTATGTTAATCTTGAAGTTATAAAACTTATTATGAAATGAGGTTGCGACCTCTTGTGAATGGATCACTAGTTGAAACAACCTCGATTTTCGCATATGGAAGATAAAGCAAACGTACGATACCAACATGGATATGTGTCTCGCTTCATTGGGGGTCAGGTAAATGTTGTCTCATCATAGTATGCTTTCAAAATAAACCCTACTTCAATTAGGACTTTTAAGGGTTGTAACTTGGCCGGGTTAACGGTTTTGGAAACAAAGGATATTTAGGCTCAAAATCATTTGTACCCACCCCCTTCGTGATGTTCTCCAGTCCTATGTTCAATTTAGCTTGATACGAGTGTTCATCCCTCACAAGGAATTTTGAAATGGTTGAGGAATTAATGAGGTTCTTTGGACATGGCGGTCGCTCACCTTTTATTCTTCTGATTCATTGTCACACGACTTTGTTCTTACTTGGCAATTTCATCATCATTTTTTTTCTATGCTTCTTTTGTCATTTTTCTTTTCATCATTTTCTTTTTATTTTTTGCCATTTCTTTTTTTTTTTTAACAAGTCATGTGGCCTCGCATTATCTTTGATTTGTTGGAGGTGATTACGACTGCCTTGCTCCTTTGATTTGATGAAGAATTACCATTGTGGTATCGTCATCTCTTGATCTCTTGATGGAATAAGGATAATCATTGCAGTTCCGACATTCCTCAACCTTTTGAAGGATAGCCATTGTTGTATCCTTAGATGCATGCCCTTTTGGTGAGTTTTGAACACTCAATCAAGTTAAATGAACACTACCCTGCCCCAAGGTCAAAATAAGGGTTGTAATGATTTAGAAAAGAACTCCTACTTCAAGGCTCAAAGGGTTTGACGAGGGTCTATCTCCCTTATATCTGCGGTGTTTGGGGATTTGAAATAATGCCTGTACATCCTCAGTAGGGTTTTTATTCAAAAGCACACAATTGGAGATTTTGCATTTTTATTTTTCATCATTCTCCCTCCGCTCTTTGCCTAAGCAAGCGATTAGTAAAGTTGGTATCGTAATGCCAAAAACATTTTATGAGTGAAAACGAATGGGTTTCTTCAAGACAAACATAAACAATGTATTTTATTTTCATTCAGAAATTAACAAGTTTTTACATGCTAGCAATGCTTAAACAAACAATGAAATGTTACAAATGAGAATGCAATAAAGAAACTAAATGAATGCCATTGTTGAGGACACTTGACTCCGTCTGGACTTATTGATCTTGAATACTTTCTGCAGTTTTGAGACCTCATTGGGACTTCAATTTATGCATAAACCTCTTGGAGTGAACGACACACAATCCTCAGTTAAATGGCTTGGTGCTCCAGCATGGTAGTCACTTAGCATTATCATGTGTTCCTTCCAAACACTTTAGATTACTTCAAAAGAAAACTCCAACGAAGTCACCCAAGAGTTGTAAGTTTTTGCCTTACTTTAGGGATTCGAGCAATGCGAGTGATGCAATGCTCAAGATAAGAGTACGTCTTGCTTATCCCTCAATCGGGAGCCCCAAGCATAGTTGCTAGAGTAGTAATCGCCATCATAAATGGAAAGAACCTTGTATGGTCATCAAATTGAGGAGATCTATTTGTGGTGAAGAAGATCCAATACTAGAATCTTAACCAATTGGAAGTTCCAAAAAACAGGGAAGCGAATGGGACAAGGCAATAGAATCACGTCAATTTGTTTCTCATATTATTCTCGTCTCTATTTACTAGCAAGGCCACTGAGAAAGAGATCCTGAGAAAAGGCAACTGATATATGAAGTAGAACCTTGAGAATGAGAAGTGTTGTGAAGAACACTCCTGATTACCACATGGAAGAAGGTTTTGACAAAGTCATCCAGGAATTTGTAACGCTTTTAGGGATTCGAACAAAGCAAATGGCGCAATGCTCAAGATAGACCAGGTCTTGCTTATCCCTCGATCGGGAGCCCCAAGCATCTTCCACACATGTACAGGAGATGATTACCAATTTATCTTCAATATCCATCATCCGGAGTGAGAGTAAATGACCTTTTCAATTCTTGATATCAGGTATTAGGCCCAAACACACAATGTTTATCTCAACGGAGTCAAGACCTTTTATGGCTTCCAAACTTTTCTCCAAGAGGTGAAACCTTTTGTCAATTTCAGTATTCGGAAACTTGAAGACTTCAATGATGCGAATTCTCCTTACCAAGAATAGGAATCTCAACATTGTTTCAAACATTCTGATTCATAAGACCTTCTCTTGAGGTGAGATTAACATTTGCATTTGGCCTCTGAGGAACTTGTCTCAACTCTTCGTGTCTAAAAGAAAAACTTGAAGAGACTCCATACATTGATTCATGTTACTCCCCATTTCTGGTCTCATCTCAGTCAAAAACCTCACGGAGTTGTTCCATAGTTGATCTCGGAGCTTGTGACGGTGAGAAGTCAAATCTGTTGATGATCTTGAAATCTGTATAGAAAGGGTCCCATAAGTCTTTGAAAGAGCCATGAAATGCATGATGGTATGAATGCATGTTTCATTTCCAAGGGATCCTAAAGTCTTTTCACACTTTTTTGTTTTTTCTTTTTGGACTCAAAGCTTTGTTTTGTGTAGAATATCTTTTCTCTTTTTCTATTTTCTATATTTTTTTTTTTTTGGAAATAGACTTTAGGATCCCCCACAAATGAAGTGGATAAAGCAATGATGTTATGCAATGCAAAGCATGGGATCAAGGTCCATATAATCTTAGTAGCATCTGTGCAATCTCTGGATAACTGATGTAGGACCTCTGCATAGGTCAAATGTCATAGGATCAAAGGTTCGATGCTTTTTTGAATACCAGAATATCAAGCATCATGAGAACAGACCAAATAAAGGTCCGACCTCAACTTTGAAGAAGCAATGGTATGTAGGAGCCAAGGTTTCCTGTCCCACCCCAATCTCACGGGTATGTAGTCTAGACACGGACAAGTGGTCCCTAATGGTCACCAGGGTCTACAGTTCCCACGGGGTACAAAGTGTTTGAGGCAACAAGCGTGTCAGACACAGTGTTCCATGAAAGAACCTCGCCCAGTTGTGGTACCCCATGTCAAACTCGATCGTAGCAAGAGCCACGGGAGTCAACATGAGCATCCACGCTAATCCTATGTGTCACTGGCCTGGGTAGTGGGCCTTTTACCTCAAAAACCCCCCACCTGCAAAACAAAGCAGAAAAAATATGTGGCCCCCATGGGGACCCATAATATAGTCCAGATGCATGCGGAAAGTGAACATGATATGCAAACATATATACAAAATATAAACACATAAACAAATAAATAAACACCCAATAAAAGAAACAAACAAAGGCTAGGATCGACTTGCTTAGGTAATCCCCAGCAGAGTCGCCAGTTGTCGCACGCTCGCGAAAAATGAACAGAGTCGCCACCAATATATTTATCCCATAAGGGAAAGGAATATCAGAAAACCTAACAAAGGAAGGAACAGGGTCTTGCGGCCAGAGAATCAAGGTACGAGAGTCGGTTACGCAAGGGGAAGGTACTAGCACCCCTCGCGCCCATCGTACTCGATGGTATCCACCTATGTTTGTTTCTATCTAAAGGGTGTGTACTATGTCTATGTCTATATGCGAATGAATGCAAAAGAAATACGGGGAAAAGAAGGAAATATTTACAAATGTGCTCGTTCAAGCCCCGCGACTTGATGCCTACGTATCCTTTTCAGGAATCAGAGCGCCGTAGTTCGGCTCACGATTTTCTGTTTGTTTTTGTGTTTTTTAGTTGGGCGGAGTTAACGCTCGCGCTCTTGCACAAGGGGACAGCCTAGGATGCAATGGAGCGGAGATAACAATGCCCTTAAGAAAGGAGAGGAGAGAGAGAGTTTGAGTGTTTCAAGGAAATCCCTTAAGCAAGGGAAACTCGAGTTACTCTTTGGTTGGTGTTTTTTAGAAGATGGGAAGTTACGCCTGAATGGTACCATTAAGCAAGGGAGATCCAAGCACTCGAACATTCCCTTAAGCAAGGGACGTTCAAGCTTCCATTCCCTTTTTAAGAATTTTCACTTTGATTATTAATGTTTTAAGTATTTTCTTTGTATTTTTTATAGGGAATTTCTTCAAGTATTTTTAGATGTTTTATGGTTATAAACGAAAAAATGAAAAGAGGGAACTATTACTAATTTCTAAATCTATGTTATGGATTATTCTAATGAGGAAGAAGATATTTGGTATTTCACAATATGTTGAAAAATATTCACAAAAGGAACAAAATCTAAACCCTTTATGAAAATATTCACAAGCAATTGCATTTTTATTCATGTGAGAAACTATTTTGAATTAAAGACTAAAACTATGCACCTTATGGTTTATCAACCAATTAAAACTCAAAGAAAACAACAATTAAAAATCAATTAAAAGGAAATAATATTCTAAAAAGGTCTAATGGAGTGAAAAATGTTCTTGTCACTTTTTATTTAAGGAAAACTCAATTAATATGCAAAAAGAACTAAAGGAAAAGTCAATTTTATTATTTGTTTTTATTATTAACAGGGGGTGCAAAAGTATTTTTCTAATGAACTAAAAATTAGTTAAGAGCAGAGAACTGGGCCTGTTCAGGGGGTGGGATTAGCGTGAAGCGCCCAGGCCCAAGTTTTATGCATTGGTGTATCAGCAAGCCAGGGGTGCGTTAGCAAAACACAGGTGCGATTCTGAAGATGAGGCTAGGCCCAAGGGCGCATGGCCCAGCATTGCATTATCCTACTTCATTGCATTCTATTTTTATTTCATTTAGCACATGATTATCTGGAGAACTATTCACGGAACGTAACATGCATGGCACAGCTTTTATCAATCGGTCACAAAGCTTTTTAAGTTGAATAAGACAAAACTGAGCACTAAGCCAATTATTCCTTGCCACCTCACGTCTCTGATGATTGCAATTAAAACAAAACTACATGAATGTTGAAGGAGCAACTAATCCTAGCGCGCCACCTAGGCAGCATGAATCACAAACTGCAGACGAAAACCGACGCCGGAGCTAGGGCTCCGGTCGTCTTCCCCGGCGAGCTTCGCCGTCAACCACCACCACACGCGCCCAGCAAAGTCGAACCCTACCATCATTCCGCTCGGAATCTCGCACTGAACATGGATCTAACATTGCTTTTCTCTAATTCTATCTCTAGCCTCACAACCGATCCTAACATCAAATCGTAACTTCACAGAAATCCGTCAAGATACCGGGAACGCACATATTTGAGACGTTTCGATCTACTGAACGCTATCATGGAGCTAAACGCCATCAGTTGTAAGCCATAACATATATTCAAAACAGATCAAGATTCTACACAAACTCAACGGAATACAGCACACGTCCATGTCCTATTCATGTTGCTAGAATGCTCAGAAAGTTTCAAGAAGTTACCTGAAGGTTCTTGATTCGTTAGTGTGGAAAAAGAACTCGCTACCTCCACTTGAACGCGAAACGTTTGGCGACGAAGATCCGGAGGAGGTCTTCCTTCACTGAGCTTGCGTTGAATCAACACTATACTTCGCACTCGATCTTAAGGCGAACGCTTAAGAGCCAAGAATTGCAGAGGTCATGATGATTCGGCGTGGATGAAGGAGACGATTGTACGGATAACGAGTAGTAGACGATGATGAAGGTGTGAAAGCTCAAGCGTGATCCATGGAGTTTTCAGGTTTGTTAGAGTTTGTTACAGATCGTAACAACCTCTTGGTGGAGTTTGAGAGAGAGAGAGAGGGCAGAGAGAATGGTGAGAGATTTTTGAGTGTGAGAAAAGAGTGTATCCGTGAGTGAGGAGTGCACAGTGATGGCCTTTTATAGGGCAAGGGGAATAGTTCAAAGTGTGTTATCTTTGGAGTGGGACTCTAATGCACAGCTTTGCAGCAACTTTTCCCATTTATTGAATGTGGGACTTGAATGAGGTGTGTATGGTTTCAAACAGGTGATATGCTGCAGCAATATGGTAGTGACAAAATCATGCCCAAACCTCTACTTTGTGTGCTCATATCTCATGCCATGTATGATCAAATGACGCAAGGTTGGTACCCTAGCAAAGAGGGCATGGGATAGAGCAAGATTGATGTTGAAAGTATCTCAAGATGAGGCCTAGAAGTGTGAGAAAAATGGTCTTGAACTCATGTTGTTAACACTGGGCAATGCATACAGTCAGAATGTGACTTTGTGAGGGTGGCACTTTGAGTCCCTCTATCTTGACCCATGCGTGTCCGAACTCAATGATCTTGGGTTCATTAGGTAGAGATCATGGCAAAGAGTAGTTAGAGACCAAGCTTGTTCAAAATGAATGCTTGTGGAGGAAGAAAAGTGGACTTGAATTCCGCCCACCATGTGTTTGTTAAAATGCATACGCATGCTTTAGAATTCTGCCCAGCCAGGCGTGCAATTGTGGCTTGATGAAAGCATGACTTTGAAGACTTGCACTTGACTCAATATTTGTCCTTTGGACTTGATTCTTGGCTTGTTGGGAAGAGAACATGGCAAGGATTAGAATGATACCAGCTTTGCTTCCATGGCCTTTTTGTAGAGCTCTAAAACTGGCTTGAGATTTGGCATGCCACGTGTTTGCTGAAATGCCTGGTCATGACCTGGCTTGTGACTTGGATTATGACTTGGGTTGAATGAATTTTCAGAAACTTCACACCACTTTAACTCTTCATACAAGCTTCAAATGAAAAAGTGTCCAACTACAAAGTTGTTCTCCTCCATGAGAGGAACAACTATGATGTTGGAATTTTCTTCAAAAAATGCCATTTGCCACGTGTAATCTAGTGCTGAAGTGGACTGCTCAACAAGATTTAAAGCATCAGAAATTTTTCTAAGTGTTGGAAACTTGTCTTTTTGCTATTTTGGCAACTTTTTGTCGAACTCCCGATTTTATCCATTCTTTGACTTTTCTTGATTAATTTTCCACCAAAAGTCAATATTTGAATAATTCTTCTGATTTTGACCCAAAAGTCAACTGTTCTGATTTTTCCGACTATTGATGAAATTCCCGATTAAATCCCTTCCAGTCAAAACCGGTCAAACAAACACATCCACACAGTCAGTATGAGAGCTTCTCACTCATAGAATCCACTCCTGATTAAATGTTGACCAGAAAGTCAACTGGTTGACTTTGGTCAAAGAAACCCTGATTAAGAGGATCAGATGGATCACAAGCTTGTACACTCCCGTCAGTGCATCGAGTTGAGAATGGGAAAACCCTAATCCAAGAAGTCTTCAATGAACATAGAGCCATATGATTACACCTCAGATCCACACATTTGGTAGGAAACCCTCTGCCAAGAAAGCTTTTTCTTGCGAGTCTTTTGAATAGTACCAATGATATGAATGCATGGATATGGATTATGACCTAAGTGATGTATGTACATGAATGCAAAGCCTAAGCCAGATAAAAGTTAAAGGGTAGGACAAATTTGGGGTATGACACCTAGTCTATCCAATAGTTCAAAGATACTATGATACAACCCTAATGTATAAAGACAATCTTCATTGATATACCTGGTAGATTGGATTGGTAAAGTTTGTAGCTTCTCGAGTAGCTTTTGTTGCCTCTCTCCTGGCTTGCCATTCCGCAAAACATACCCATTGAATTCCATTTTTGAGCTTTGATGAATGAATGAAGAGGAAGAAAAAGAAATTTGGTTGTTGGAGGTAAGAGGTAATTGTTGGTAGTGAAAGAGAAAAATGAATAGTGGAGGTATTTATAGAAATTGTGAAATGTAGTGTGAAAAGGGATTTAAAGTGGGTTTTTAATGTAGTGGAGAAGTTATGGAAGATAATGGGTGTTTAAGGTGGTTAATGGTGGAAGAAAATGGTGTTGAAAAATGGAGAAAATGGGAAAAGGGAGTTGTTTTCGTAACTAGTCGTAATTGTACCGTTGGAACTCCGCGGGCGCGGTCTTCGATAAGTCAGCTAGGCCGGTTTTTTGCTTCTTGATGTGGGCCTTGATACTTATGCCACCATTCGACCAATTAGGGTGTGTACCTAGCATTTTTGCTGTAGAATCTTGTTTTTTTGGTGTATATATATATATATATAATGTGCAAGGTAAATGGTAAGTATGAATATAAAATATGCAGAAATAATAAAGATGAGTTTGGAAAAATAAATCAAAAGCGTAATAGCAGTAATAGCGGAGGAGGCCTGTCGATCGATCGAAGATCAAATCACCAATCGGGTGGAGGCTGGGCAGGATGATCAAGGCCTCGTAACACGGCTAGCTGTCGTCTGAGCTCAGCAACCTCATGTGTTAAGTCATCGATCTTACCAGCATATGTGGCACCATCTCACTCAACTTATAAAGTAAGGTCAATCACCTCCTGATGGAGTGTATCCATCTCCGCTTGCATAGCTGCCATATGTGCTCGCATATCCAGTTCCTGTAAGGCAAAATTATTAGTGTAAACGGTAGTATGCTCAGCCTCAGGTACAGGGGTGTACTCAGGTACTGGATCCTCTATAATTGGATCCTCAGTAATCGGGTCCTCTAACTCTGATGAATACTCTGGTAATGGCAAATCAGCTATGCCCACAAAAGTCTCGCCCCAACCTTCCAAAGAATAATTCCAGTTTGCCCGGTTAGAGACGCATGTCATTTATGGATCAGGTAAGATGAAATAGTAGACAGCCTGGTCGTCAATAATGAGTCTGTACTAATATGGATGGAAAGAAGCTCGCCACGTAAGCCCACGGTCTAAACAGAAGTCAATGTCAATACATGTACTACCACAATCTGGGGTCAACTAGAGTAACTGATTATCTAAACCCAACGTAGATGCAATCAGTGTCACATTCAAACCAACATGCAAATATCCCTCAATGGACAATGCAGCCATATCGATACTTTCTATCAAGAAAGCCCAACTCGCGATGGGACGCGACTGACTAGTGCAGTACAAAAATAAGATCTTCTCTGCAGTCACGAGATGATCACAATAGCTCCTCCCAAAGAAGGTGTGGCACAGAATCATCTCAAAATACATGAAGGCGAGATTATGGATCCTCTTAGACAGCTGCTCAGAAGGGTCAAGACTACCTCCATCGGTAATAGCTCTCCAGAACCTATCTATGTCATTGGTCATGAAATATCCTAGTGGAAGCTCAGGGATGGCAGTGAGTGAAGTTTGGAACCCTAGAAGATCTCCAAACTACTTCAAAGTGAGGGTGTACTCCGTGTCGAACATGCAAAAACTAATGCGTCCACAGTCCTCCCTAGTGCCTACATAGGGCTTATAATCCAGTGAGCTAAGGAACTCTAAGGTGAGGTTCCTATAGGCCACATGGATGTCCTCAGCATACTCATCCCAACCGATCTGATGGCATATGTAGAGGACACTCACCATAATACCTAGTGCCTTCATGCAAGCCTGATCTGGATATCTGGTCGGAAGCATGGGTCGGCAGCAAAAAAGGCTCTCTGGGTATTATCTCTGAAGGTTACACTTAATCCATCGATGAAATCCATCCTGAAAAAGGTGAAACAAATATCAGGTCCTGAAAAACACAAATATGAATATTAGTCCAGACTATATTATATAAATTAAAAACTAAAAATAAAAATAAAAATAAAAATAAAGAAAAAGGGAAAATAAAATCATGGGTTGCCTCCCATGCAGCGCTAGTTTAACATCGTTAGCTTGACGATAAGATCTCACTTTTTTATGTTGGTATTTGCGGGTCTATCAAAATTTGACTAGAGCAGTCAATCGACAAGTCACCTTCTTTGTACAACTTCAATCTTTATCCATTTAGCACGAAAGGAGCATAGTCGTTCTTGATCTCTATTGCTCCAGACCTTAAAACTTTTGATACTTTGAAGGGGCCTGTCCATCTTAAACGTAGCTTACCATGAAAAAGACGTAATCTGGAATTGAATAGAAGAACACGGTCGCCTATGTTGAATTCTTTTTTAACGATTTTCTTATCATGCCACATCTTTATTCTTTCTTTATATATGATAGCATTCTCATATGCATTCAGGAGAAGTTCCTCTAGCTTATGTATGTCTAAAATAAGTTTTTCCAGCTTTTAGGAAGTCTAGGTTTAAAGATTTTATAGCCCAATAAGCTTTGTGTTCTAATTCAAAAGGTAAGTGGAAGGACTTTCCATAGACCAATTGGTAGAGGGTAGTTCCAATAGGGGTTTTATAGGCTGTTCTATAAGCCCATAGTGCATCTTTTAGCTTTTCAAACCAGTCCTTTATGGATATTGAAATGGTTTTCTCTAGGATCTGCTTAATTTCCCTATTTGATACCTTTACTTAGCCACTGGTTGGTGGGTCATATGGTGTTGCTACTCTATGTTTGACTCCGTACTTACTTAGAAGTTTGTCAAATATCTTGTATATAAAATGCAATCTTCCATCACTTATGACTAGACGGGGTGTTCCAAACCTAGGAAAAATGATGTTCTTGAACAATTTGACTACTACTCTAGTGTCATTTGTTGGTGACGCTATCGCTCCTATCCACTTGGATAAGTAGTCGACTGCTACCAGAATGTACTTATTTCCCATTGAGGATGGAAAATGTCCCATAAAATCTATACCCCACACATCAAAGAGTTCAACTTCTTTATAATTTCTTAAAGGCATTTCATCGCGCCTCAAAATGTTCCCAGTGCGTTGACACCGGTCACACTTGACAATGAAAGTATGGACATCGCGCCATAGAGTTGGCTAGTAAAGACTTGCTTGAAAGATCTTAGAGCATGTCTTGGATGTACTCGCATGTCCACCATAAGGCGCAGCGTGACAATGTTTGATGACACTTTCCACCTCCTCTTCAGGGACACAACGTCTAAAGATATTGTTTATCCCTATCTTGAACAGGAGTGGTTCATCCCAATAAAAACTTTTAATATTGCTGAAGAACTTCTTCTTTTGTTGGAGACTTAAATCGGGGGGTATGATATCAGCAACTAGATAGCTTACGATGTCAGCGTACCAAGGTACGCTTCTCATAATTGAAACTTTCTCGGGGTTTTCTTCTTTATAGGTTTCGGAGACATCTTCTCTCACAGTGTTTATTCTAGCTATAAGTCCGTGATAGGTGAAGTAATTGTCTATAGGTATTAAATCTGGTTTTAGATGTTCTAGCCTAGAAAGGTGGTCAGCTACTAGGTTCTCAGTTCCTTTCTTATCTTTAATATCTAAGTCGAATTCTTGGAGGAAGAGAATCCATCTGAGCACTCTTGGCTTAGCATCCTTTTTGCTTAACAAATATCGAAACTTATCAAAGATCAGTGTAAACTACAATCTTAGCTCCTACCAAATAAGATCGAAACTTATCGATTGCGAATACTACGACTAGCAATTCCTTTTCAGTGGTTTTGTAGTTAAGTTGGGCGGCATCTAGGGTTCTACTCGCGTAATAAATAACATGCAATTTCTTATCTTTTCTTTGTCCTAGAACTACCCCAACTGCATAGTCACTAGCATCGCACATGATTTCGAAAGGTTGCGTCAAATCAGGGGGTTGTATGATAGGATCTGAAATCAGTGCTTGTTTTAAAATGTCGAAGGATTCAATACATTTTTTGTTAAAACCGAACTCAACATCTTTCATTAGAAGGTTAGTTAAGGGTTTTTTTTATTTTGGAGAAGTCTTTGATAAAGCGTCGGTAGAATCCAGCATGTCCTAGGAAACTTCTTACTTCCCTAATGGTTTTAGGTAGGCTGAGGTTTTCTATAACTTCTATTTTGGCTTTTTCGACTTCTATGCCTCTCTCGGAGACAATGTGTCCTAAAACTATTCCTTCATTGACCATAAAATGACACTTCTCCCAGATCAGCACAAGGTTTACTTCCACACACCTTTCTAAAGTTTTCTCAAGGTTAGAGAGACAATTTTTGAAATCGAATCCACATACCAAGAAATCATCCATAAATACTTCCATAATACCATCGAGATAATCTGCGAAAATTGACATCATACAACGCTGGAAAGTGGCAGGTGTATTACAGAGTCCAAAAGGCATTCGTCTATAGGCAAATGTTCCATAAGGACAGTTAAATGTTGTATTTTCTTGATAACAGAAATACGAATGCCTAGCTAGACGTTCAAGCATCTGATCTATAAATGGGAGAGGGAAATGATCTTTCCTAGTTTCCTTATTCAGCTCTCTGTAATCGATACACATACGCCATCCTCCTTATGTTCGTTTTACTACTCGCTCACCCTTCTCATTTTATACAACTGTGATGCCTCCTTTCTTAGGCACCACATGTACAGGGCTTACCCATTCACTATCCGAGATCTAATATATTATACCAGCTTCAAGTAACTTAAGAACTTCTTTCTTAACTACATCACTCATTATAGGGTTTATTCTTCTCTGATGCTCTTGAGGGTTTCAAATTTTCTTCTAGCATAATCGATGCATGCATACGAATGGGCTTATTCCTTTTAAGTTGGAGATTTTATAGCCTAATGCTGAGGGATATTTTCGCAAGATATCTAAGACCTGATTTGTTTCTTTTTGGTTCAGAGTGGCATTAATTATAATAGGGCGATTCATCTCTTCTTCCAAAAACTTATATCTTATATTATTGGATAGTTCTTTAAGTTCTAAAGTTGGCTTTTTAGGACAAGAAATAGGATCTGATGTAAGAGCTAAACACTCAAAAAGGTTGTCGTCAATGTAGGGTTCCATTCTCTCGAATCCATCATCCTCTAAAATGGGGGTTGAAGGTAGTTTAATTAAAGATTCATCTCCCTCAAATTCACTTATGCATTCATCAATGATATCGATTGCATAGCATGCATCTCCTATCACTGGTGCCATGTGTAGCAATCTGCCCTAAAAATTAAATTTAGAGTCACCCTCAAGGGCGAATAGGAAACCCTACGAAGTTAAGAAATCTGGGTAAGTTATTATAATCAGGTCGAGGGAAGGTGTTAGGCACCCTCAACCCTTTCCTATGGCTTTGAATCTAAGGTAACAGTTTAATGGCTAAAATTATTAAGGTTTAATAGCTAAGGAATTGAATAGGGAAAAATTGAGATTTTAGGGAGGGGGACTCGCCTAAGTTATCCAAGTGCCTACGTATCTCCTTATGGAGAATCAGAGTCAACATAGTTCGGGCACCAGGTTGTACGCCTTTGAATTTGATTTGATATGGTTGAAGGTATTTTGAGTTACCTTATCGTAGTTTTTGAAATGCAAAGTTCGAAGGTATTTTGAATTACCTCATCGTAGAATTGAACATCGCAGTGTTGGAAATCTGTAGTTACGTGGTTTAGTGTGTTTTAAATGTTTGGGCGTACAACCCTGATTTAATATGTTACCATTAGTTGCAATAATCAATAGGTTTGATTACCATGGCTAACGGATTAAAGGGAGGATTGCTAACCACTATAATCGATAGATTCGATTATCACGAATAGCAAATGAATGTACTTTAAATAATTTAATTTGATCGTTACACCTCATAATCAATAGATTTGATTACGAATAATAACGAATTTTATAAAGGGGAAATGCTAATCATCGTAACCAATAGCTTTGGTTAAAACCATTTAGCAAAATAATTATTATTTTAATTTGTATTTAATGATTAAATAATTATTGGATTATTACCCACCGCGATCAATTGATTTAATCGAAGCGAATAATAAATTAAATCTTATTATTATGGCTAAAAAAAGCTAATGGGATCGGACAAACCCTAGCACTATGATAAACCTATTCTAGGGTTTTATGTGATTTCTTATGATTAAAAATAATAATAAATAAATAAATAAATAAACTCAAAAAATCGAGAAAAATGATCGGGGAAATAGTCGGGAATAATTACAGTATAGATCCTAACCATATTATAAATCCTGATTTATATTCTAATTAAAACAAATAAACTAAATAAACAAACATTTATTCTAATAAAAACAAAATAAAAACAATACCAAAAAAACAAGTAAAACAAAAACCTGGGGCCTGATTGTATAGGATGCGCTTTGGGAGGGTCCATCGTGAGCTCGCAGCCTGGGACGTTGGATCTCTAGCTGAGGCAGATCCATTGGCTGAGGCGTGAGGTGCATTATAGCCCTATCTTGATTGTGAGCGCTGGATCAAGAAGCTTGTCATTTGTAAAAATATATAAAAACCTGGGGATCGAACCCAGGACATGGTAATTGCACTACAATCCCCTTGCCATTTGAGCCAATTTTATCATTCGTCAGTATAATAATCATTAAAAAATAAATATAAACAAAGCACATTGAATATTAATTGGAAAAAGAGTCAAAGTAGGCCTCATGCTGCACGTCCTGGCCAATGAGGAAGAGAGAATGTGTGTTTGACCTCTTTGACGGACCAATGGCGGACGGGGAGAGAAAATCAATTGCTGACCGTCCATACGCAATGCCCCACGTGTGATCCACTTGCGTTCCCCACTATTCATCATCACTAACCTCCGCACCTGCGGATTTTCATGCAAAATCACCCACGAATTCTCCTGCGGATTCTTCATACGCGTGCGAACATCTTCTGCCATCATGGAAACCCTGTAAAAACGATTGCCCAATAAATACAAACTGCCCAGATCTTCTAAACCGGCCATAGAGGTTCCAATGGTGCCATTTGTTTGGTTTAAAAACGATGGAAACCCTCAAAACGAAAGAGAAGGTTCTCATGCCCTAACTATGGTAGACAACGTTCTACCCGTTAAAGCTTCATACCACCGGTTCCGGTCTTCTCTAAAAGGTGTCAGGAACTCACCCATACGGTTACTTTGATTCAAAACGTGCTAATTTATGAGATATGGAAATCAAAGCATGTATGGTGATAATGAACATAGGGCATACGAACCAGGCCTTATGAGGCTTACCTACGGATGTGTTCTTACCTCTTTACGTCTCAGGAGTCGAATGAGATAAATGGATGGTCTTCAAACCTCCTGTAACTCGTTCTCCACTTGTGCCCTAGTTTCTTGACATTCTTGCAACGTGAGAAACCCTCTCTCTCTCTCTCTCTCTCTCTCTCTCCTTTTTTCCTCCCCCCTCCTTAGTGAATGTTTTTAGTATATATATGGGCTCAATTAGGGTTGACAAAATTTGGAGAGAGCCCATGTATTTTTGATGATTGAGATTGATATATTTTCTATTTAATTTTGATTGAAAACTTACTAAATTAGTATCAAATATCCCCACCATCTCATGAACGAAATTAGACTATATATTTGATATATTAGATCATTGAAACTAATTAAAAAACAATTTTTTGATTTAATCTAATTATCTTAGGTTTTATTTAACTTATTTAATATTTAAATGAATAAATATTCAAATAAATAAAATAAATGTCATTAAATAGAGATAATAGATTTTTAAGTCTTGCTATTATCCATGGATATGTTTTAGATCCAAAAACTTGGCCCATTGGTTTGAAAGATCAAGTTTCTTCACTTTTGTACTTCATGCATTTCCTTTATTTTGCCCAACTTGCAACTATCATAACTCCCTTAATTTTTATGATATGGAAGTGTTAGAAGACTTTTTGGAAAGCTAAAAGAGTCCTCTAAATGATGCCTTTGGTTTCATCTCATTTGAAGCTTCCATGCTCAGGTTATGAACTTTGACCCAAAAAGGTGTTTTTGTTGACTTTTCGGAGGACCTATAATCTCTTTGACCATATCTCTTGAATGATGCATTTCTAGCCTTGGCTTGTGAGAGACAAAGTTGTAGAGAATCCAATTTCCTTCCAAATAGGCTTTAAGTGGGGAATTTTTGATGTTCCATGTGAAAGTTATGGCCAGTCAAAGTTGAGTTGACTTTCTCCTAGAGAAACCCTAATTTGAACCTTTTTGTATTTGTTCATCTCTGAGTTTCTACTGATAAATCATGATCAATCTTTGATCAAATGACTGATATACCCTCACATACTTGATGTTGACCCAAAAATCTTGAAGTTTGACTGTACTTTGACTATAGTTGACTTTTAGGTCAACATAGTCGATTATTGATCATCTGAGCCTTTGAATGGGGAAAGCCTTGGGATTGAAGTTTGATAATTGACATGGAAATACTTTGATATATGTGAGACACCCTGAGATCCATTTGAGGCCTTGAATATTCATAATCCTTTGATAAAATGGAAACCCTAGTTTTGGAGATCTTTGATTAGGAGAGAGTGACCTGAATAAGCCTTTGAAACTTGAGCCATTGAAGATGCATAGGGGAGCCTTTGATTGAATATAAGAGGGCAAATTTTGGGGTATGACAGCTGCCCCTGTTCAATCTTCTTAAACCTGAAGAGTCAGATAGGCACGTCTGCCTATCGTGATCTAAAGGTAGAAGATGATTGGACACTGAGAATGCCCCGAAATTTGCATTTGTTGGGAAGAAGTTATGTGGGAGATGGGCTTTAAAGATGCCATCCAAGGTAAATACCCTTCTCCTTGTGAAGAATGTACTTTCTGGAAGGAACCGGATGCTTTGATTGTAGCATAGCCTAAAGAGGCAACCTGAATTTTATGCAATGGTATGAGGCATGCGATGTATGATGCAGTAAGCCTCTCAAAATAAATGAGAGTGATGTATGTATGTGCATTATGTATGAATGAAGTATGTTAGTTGGATGATGCATGATTGTTAGTTGAAGTATGTTAGTAATTTTGAAAAGAAAGATAACACCTTTGTTTGTTATTGATGATGTTTTGGAGAATATCACTGTCGAGGGACTCACGTGATAAACCCAATTGAAGAAACCTTTTGTAAAACCTTGTGCTCGAGCATGAGAGAAAAGAACCGTCCTGCTAAAGCATGAGTCTTACATAGCGAGGACTTGTAAGAGGGATCACTTGTTATGATTTTAACAAGCTCACCTGCACCATTAGGATAATTTGCTAGGGTTATTGCAAACTCACCTACACCAATAGGATCATTTGCGAGGGTTATCGCAAACTCACCTGCACCATTAGGATAAATCATTTCTGTTCCTGATTTGAAGAGAAATTTGCTTTCTCTTGGTGATTTCGACAAGAAAGGATATGTTTTCCAAGGAGAGAAAAGTATCCTAAGAGTCATGAAGGGGTCGAAGGAAGTCTTGAGAGGCGTGAAGAAACAAGGCTTGTATACCCTTGAGGCTGAAGTTGTAAGTGGTTCGACAAATGTTGTATCCACGAAACCTTTGTCGAAGACAGAAATCTGGCACATTAGATTGGGCCATGTCAGTGAAAGGGGTCTGGTCGAATTAGGGAAACAAAATCTGCTTGGTGGAGACAAAGTCGAAAAGCTGAAGTTTTGTAAACCTTGTGTACTTGGAAAATCTTGCAGAGTGAAGTTCAACAAAGGCAAACAAAGAACGCATGGATCCTTTGATTACATCCATGCTAATCTTTGGGGACCTGCAAGGTGTGCATCACATTCTGGAGCGAGGTATTTCCTATCCATAGTAGATGATTATTCCAGGAAGTTATGGGTATTCATCCAGAAGACTAAGGATGAAACTTTTAAGAATTTCAAAAGTTGGAAGACTCTGGTCGAAAACCAGACTAGCAGGAAGGTCAAGAGGTTGAGAACCGATAATGGCCTTGAATTTGCAATGAAGCGTTCGACATTTTTTGTGCTGACTCTGGTATTGCAAGACATAGAACTACTGTATGTACTCCACAGCAAAATGGTTTGGCTGAAAGGTTTAATCGAACTATTTTGGAGAGAGTCAGATGCATGTTGACTAGTGCGGGGTTAAAGAAGGTGTTTTGGGCTGAGGCTGTTTCGACAGCAACATATCTGATAAACAAATATCCTTCGATAGTGTTAGATATGAAGACACCTGAAGAAGTTTGGTCGGGACATCCACCAGATCTCGAAAAACTGAGAGTATTTGGCTGCGTAGCCTATGCTCACATTAGGCAAAACAAGGTCGAACCTAGAGGTCTGAAATGCATGTTCATGGGATACCCTGAAGGAGTCAAAGCTTATAGGCTATGATGCCTAGAGCCAGGTCACATGAGGTGTATCACCAGTCGAGATGTAGTTTTCAATGAAGCTGAAATGGCTTTTAAGAAAACCGATGATGTTAATCGAAGTACAAAAACATCTGACGAAGATCTGGAACAATTAGAGATTCCTGTTGAGGTGGAGCATGTTCATGCTGAATTGCATATCCCTGATGAAGTCGAAGAAGAAGAAGCAGAAGATGTTGAGGAAGTTGAGGAAACTGGCGATGACTACCTATTATCGAGAGATAGGTCGAGAAGAGTCATCAAGCCATCTCAGAGACTTGGGTATGCCGATCTTATAGCTTATGCCTTAATCTCTGGAAGTGAGGTTCTAGACGATGAACCTAGAGATTATAAGGAAGTTATGAGGAGTCGAAATAAGACTAAATGGCTGAAGGCCATGGATGATGAGATGAAATCTCTTCATGATAATCACACTTGGGAACTGATCAAGAAACCTGCTGGGGCAAGGTTAGTCAGCTGTAAATGGATTTTCAAAGTTAAGGAAGGAATCAAAGGAGTGACGTCAAAAAGATACAAGGCAAGGTTAGTTGCAAGGGGTTTCACTCAGAAAGAAGGTGTCGATTTCAATGATGTGTTTTCTCCATGGTGGCACAAGTTGACCTTGAACTGGAATAGATGGATGTGAAGACTGCGTTCTTGTATGGTGATCTAGATGAAACAATCCTGATGAGGCAACCTGAAGGGTATGTCGAAAAGGGGAAGGAAAATTATGTGTGCAAGCTAAAGAGATCTTTATATGGGCTGAAACAATCTCCTCGAAAATGGAACAGGAGATTCGATAAGTTCATGGCACACATAAGTTTCATTAGAAGTCAATTCGACCACTGCGTTTACTTCAGATTTCGACCTGGTAATTCATTTGTTATTCTGTTGCTTTATGTGGATGATATTCTCATAGCAAGCAACAATGTTGATGATGTGATGAGGGTGAAGGCTGAACTCAATAAGGAGTTTGATATGAAGGATCTGGGAGCTGCTTCCAAGATTCTTGGAATTGACATTCGAAGAGATAGAAAGAAGTCGAAGTTATGCTTATCTCAAGAGGCATATTTACGGAAGATTCTCGAAAAGTTTGGAATGTCGAATTCGAAGCCAGTTGTGACTCCAACAAACCCTCAATTCAAGTTGAGTATTGTTCAGTGTCCCGGTACTGATGTCGAAAGAGCCTATATGAATAGCATCCCATATGCTAATATAGTTGGTTCTTTTATGTAAGCTATGGTCTGTACTAGACCCGATATAGCATATGCAGTAAGTCTTGTAAGCAGGTACATGGCGAATTCTAGAAAGGCTCACTGGCAAGCATTGAAGTGGATTTTAAGGTACATAAATGGGTCTCTGAACAGAGTCTTAATTTATGGTGGAGCCTGGGGTGAAGATAGTAAAGCAGCAATTGAAGGATATGTCGACTCTGATTATGCAGGTTGTATGGATTCTAGAAAATCTATTTCTGGATATGTTTTCACTATGTTTGGCACTGCAATTAGTTGGAAAGAAACACTTCAGAAGGTTGTTGCTCTATCAACCACTAAAGCGGAGTATATTGCTCTAACTGAAGCTGTGAAAGAAGCATTGTGGCTTGAAGGTTTTGCAAAGGAGCTGAAACTTCAAGGTCGAGGTATCACTGTTAAATGTGATAGTCAAAGTGCAATACACCTTTTGAAGAATTCAGCCTATCATGAGCGAACTAAGCACATTGATGTGAGGCTGCATTTCGTCAGAGGAGTAATCGAGCGTGGAGAAGTCCAAGTGCTGAAGGTTTCGACTAAAGACAATGATGCTGATA
This sequence comes from Vicia villosa, assembly GCF_029867415.1. Lineage (NCBI taxonomy): Eukaryota > Viridiplantae > Streptophyta > Magnoliopsida > Fabales > Fabaceae > Vicia > Vicia villosa. Next base: position 98,862,203 of record NC_081181.1, on the reverse strand, counting down.
TGATCACAAGGACATTGCCGAGTTGCAAGTTTTTCCACTGTATGCAGTTGATAAAGCTGCATGAAGAAAACTAGTTGTTCCTTTGATGTTGTAGAGTTAGATCTAAGGTGGAGATTTGTGAGATATTGGATTGAACTCTAATATGGTCGAAGGGTATCTTTTTGGTTCGACAATTCGACAGAGTTAAGCATGAAGTCGAAGGTTGTTCACATGCTGGTGTCAAAGTGTGCATGTTGTAGCCGAAGATGGGTCTAGCATGCAGATGTCGAAGATGCTAGGGTTGTTAGCATGTTAAATTAGGTTTTAGTGTTCAAACCCTAATTTGTTAAGTTAGCTTGTTTATTAAGTTGGCTTGTGTAATGGGCTTTGTGGAAAAAGTCCATTAGTTAGTATGTTAGGTTTTATTATAAATAGCATACTAGTCTCTCATCATTGCCAAGCTGCAAATCCTAATTTAGGGTGAGAGAGGTTATTTGTTATTCTTGTAAACTTGTAATCTTGTTTTAAGAGAAATTAAAAGAATAGCAGTTATAACCAATTCTTGTGTTCTTCTTCTCCTCCCTAATTCCCTATTATACTTTGTTATTGACATCGTTTTTCACAACAAAGCATAATACAAGAAAAAATAATAAAAACTATTGAAAACATGTGATATTCGAGTCAAAAACATGGTGCGATTCGGTGTTATCACTAATAAGCTAAGAAACAAAACCCTTGTTTTATTTTTTCTCGCTATAAGTTGAAGATCACAAACTATCACGCTAACACTCATTATAAACATTAATTAAATGGGTATTGTTGAGTACAACGAATGTGAGAGGTTCTAATACCTTTCCGTTGCATAACCGACTCCCAAAACGCGTTTTGTTACGACCACCAATTTTCTTTTCTTTCATGGGTTTTATCGATATTTTCCCTTTCTTTTTGGAAAAAATAAAATTCGGTGGCGACTCTGTTGTATTTCGAATGTGCGATACGCACAGGTATTTTTTTCATCGCGGCACAATGATCTGACGATCTTTATTACCAACTTCTCTTATGCCTTCTTTTCTCCCTGAGAAAAAGAGCTGTTGGCAATATCATACAGCCTAATGGTGAAATCAGATATGGATTCATCTTCCATCTTCCAAAATAGGTGGCATGTTGACAGAACCTCTTTCTTTAGTCTTGTCCATTTGAGCTGAAAACATCCTCCCTGAAGCTCACCCAAACTGAACAAGGTGTCTACTCTAATGCCAATTGAAATTTTATTTCTAAGGGGATAAATGTTGAGCATGATGTTGGAATAACTGGTTTAGTTAGTTAAACAAAATTTAACACACATAGATGGATAGCAATACAAAATCAATGTAAAAGCAATGAATAACACCAGATATGGGTAACCTATTTCGATGAAATCACACCTACGTATGGAGTGCACTCTACTCTAAAAAAAGGAAATTCACTATCAGTAGTTTAGTACACTTAGTCTTCTATGAAAACCTATTCCATGATGTTCAATGCCTCTTCCTAACACTATCCATTGAACTTCTATTTAGGGCTCCCCTAAATATGAGAACCCTCTCACTTTCTCTCAATGACTAATATCAAGTGATGAACTTTAATAACAATCCTATTTAATGTTGAATGCTACAACTCAACTAAGACAAACCAACAACTATGCCAAGTTACTGAAACATATACAGGTATACAAAAAGATTCAACCCTAACCCGTATTATGAAATTAGCATGGAATACAAGTTACAAAAACTCAAATCCCATCACAAAGAACCTAGTCTTTGCGGAGAAATTCCATATCTCAGACGTGAGATTAAACCTCCTTATATAGACATGTATGCCTTATGGGATTTCTTACTTTGATATATGATTTGATTTAGTATAGAAAATAGTTGAATTGGTTGGATATGATTTTTCCATAATTGTCTCCAACAATAAGATATGATTTATTTTATTACAAATTTAAATTTAAATATGATTTTAAATCTGATTTGAACATCTCAAACTGTCAAACAAATCAAGCAAACATTGCTAAAATAATTGCAACAATTAAGATTCAAATGTTGCACTACACACAGGTTGAAGCATCATGTTCAAGATGTTGCAACAGTACATTCAAATTAACTCTTCAGCTTGAATTTGTAGATCTTCTTTGTAGAGTGAATCTTGGATAGAATAACTCAGAACCATACCTGCAATCAAATTTTTCTGTTCTAAGAGACCAAATATTGCAACAAATATGTTAGAATATGGAGTTCCACATGTGTCCCTTCTGCACCAGAACTAGCTTGAACAAACTTCATTCAAAAAGAACTTCAAAATTAAATCACAAAATATTTTTTTAATTAGATAAATTATTAATATTAATTTTAAGAATACAAAAAAATAAAAATAAAATTTATTTTATGTATATCTAAAAGATAAACTATAAATTATAAAAATAATTTAAATAGATTAAATAGGATAAAATTATAGAGCCAAATAAATTATATGTAATTAATTACCAATTTTATTGGAGACTAGTATTATTCGTTCAATGATCATATATTTCATATTCTTTCCATTTTATATTATTATTTTTTATTATAGGTCTCACATATTTTTAAGCATATCACTACGAAAAAATATAAATTTTTCTTAAAAGACATGTCTATTAATAATAAAATACTATACTAAAATGATAAACATGATAAATATATGTTTTAATAAATATTTTATTATAATCAAATAATATAATAAAAATTAAAAAGAATAATTATATGTATTTCATATTTTTTTTAATTTTAATATTTTACAAATACTAATTAATCATAGATAAATATATATTTTTCTTATTTTTATTTTACATATTCCAACATTTAGTTCATTTTTTTTTTGAAGAAACTAAAAATTTATTACTAACAGAAGATCCTTCAAGTACAAAACGTACTTAGAAGACTACAATACAGTAAAACTCAAATCTAAAACTAACCCCGAAGAAATAACAGACAACACCGAACAACACAGCACCTAAACATAGACTGGCATATATTATTCGAAATACATTGCAAAGGATTAAGCATCCAAATATGATAATCAACATTTAGTTCATTTTATTTATTATTTTTCAATTAAATAATATTTGTGATGTACTAACTAAAAATTGATTATTTTTTTTATTAATTGTATTGAAATGTTAATTTTGATTTTTTCATAAAATTAAATATTTTTTAGCTATTTCAGAAATATTCATTTCTTTTCATTGTTTCTCATACCAATTTTTTCAATAATCATTTTATTTTTTTGAGTTCTTTTCAATTTAATTTCTTTCATATATATTTTCTTGATCAATAAAATTAATAATAAACGAAGAAACAAAGTTGTCCCAATTTATTTTCTATTGGAGGCTAAAAATTGTTTTCTTTTTCTCAAATATTTAATTGAATTTCACAAGTTTTCTTAATAATTTAAATTAATATTCATTCTATTTTTAACAAATTTAAATTTGAAAAGTGACAGAGATATATTTAGGTAGAGGTGGTAAAACGGATTTATCTCGTCTAACATGTTCATTATGCCCATATTTTTTTTACAGATTGGGCCATCGTTTTATGCTTATACTTTCTAATATGCATGTTTTGCTTTATTATTTTGCAAACCTTTGCGAACGAGACATGAACACAAATTTTATAAATTTTTGCTTTTAATCATGCAAGGGTTGTATGCCCACTCCATCCGACCTTTTTTTTTTGGACGAGTTAAGATTTTATGCCCGAATTCTTAACTTTATTTGCTCTTCTCCACCCTATTTTTAATGGATTTTTGGGACGAGTAGTACCTATTTGTTACCCATAATATTCATGTTCTACATTCCTAAAGTGTTTTTTAATATATAGTTCATATGTTAAAATTTCACGTTTGAGTTGGAAATTCCCGAAAAGAAAATTACTCATCATAACCATCTCATCACCAAACCTAAATATTTTACAAACACTCCAACATTTTTTATGAAACATAGAGATAAATAAATAAATTAAACAAAACACCCTAGAAACATAATGAAACAAAACTGTTTTTTTATAATTATCAATGTTTTTCAGAATCACAACACTACTAAATAATATTACGAACATGCATATAAAAAAACTAAAGTTGTACACATCCACTTTAAAGAATGAGCAAGCAACGAGTTTAACTTAACACACAATCAGTTTAAAAAGAACCAAAATAAACGAAAGTAACATAAATTGAAGTTAAATACGAAAATACAATAGTTTTGCAAATATCATATAATAGAATTTGAGTTTTAAGAGCCTTTCTCAAAGCTATTCTCCACTTCTGCACATTTCTCTTCACACTTTTGGACCTAAAATATACACACACAAAAAACTATTATCAAATAATGTCTTTTAGTAAATTTGTACCATATGTTATCATGTCATGTTTTTACTTACCACCAAATGCAATTTTTTGTTGGGCTCATGAAGTTGATGCTTTTTAAATGTCATCATGTTTCTTTTTCTTTTGACTTTTCTTCTTTGAACCACTGCATCAATTGTACATAGTTAATGAAAAATCAATTTCTAGTGTGTTAAAATAATTAACTTATATTTGTGTATTTTGATTATACCTTGCACTTGATGATGGCATAATATCGTCACGTTTTGCCATACTACTCAAAGTTTCCAATTGGGTCATATATTCTATGCTATCATCAGTGTTGTATTTAATCTGCATCCATGTGATTGTCAAACAACTACTTAGTACTCAATCCGACATTGACACATATGATTATACTAAAATATGTTATTTTTTGAAATTATTATAAATGTCAAATGTGCCAGTATATGTAATGTGTCTTGTACATGTGTTTGTATCAATCATGTTGAAGAGTGTAATCAACATTTAAAATAATTATTTTATCAACTAAAAGTTAAATAAAAACATACTATGAGCTTGTTCTTTTCAGGACAATAGCCAATAACAATTCCAAGGGATCTGATTCCATTAAGTTCTTTGCAGATATAGAGTCCTCTGAATTGATAAGGCTCATAAGGTTCTTTTTCCGTTGCATTTTCTCGCTTAGCGTGCCATGGTTTGTGCTTTCTTTTCGATTCTTTTTTCATCTATAAAAAATATATATCAATTTTCATCAGAATTCAAATAAAAATATACTAGTTTTATTTTAAATCCAAGATAAAAAAAATACTAATTTAAGTCAAGAAGATGCAATGACATACAAATTTGAGAGCAGATTTTGAATTTTCAATATTTTTGCTCTTAGCACTCTGTTTTGGTTGTGTGATTACTTCAGTTTGTTCAGTGTTGATAGTTTTGCTTGAAGAAGAACCACCTTTATAAATAAGAAATAAAATTTAGAAATTAGTATAATTTAATTTACATTGTAAAAATTTAAAAATGTACACAAATAGTGTATGCTGTTATTATTATTCATATATTGTTGAAAACTAAATTTTGTCCTGTCTAATAGTCAAATGGATATATATGTTTTGACACAAATTTTTTTATTCAAATAAATATTTTTGAAATTGTGAAAGGTTTCTTAAAAGCAATTTCACTATGCTATTTGACATATAAAATATTTTACGGTCCACAACGAATCAAAACTTTCTCTTACTTGATGTTTTTCCTTTTTTGCTTGAGCCTTTTCCCTCAATTATTGAACTACCTTCCATCTTCCTTTTTGAAGCGAAAAACCTTTTAATTGCAGCTCTTTGCCTAGCTAATCGCCTAGCTGATTCAATTCTCTCCTGTATCCTACTTCTACAATAAAAAAAGGTTTCATATATAATTAATATAGATATCGATAAAGATTTAAAAAGTATAATTATGAATAAGTTGGTAGACATTCAATATGAAAAAGATATTTCATTATAGATTTTACTATACTTTTGCGGTTTTGTTAGGATAACCTCGTAAATCTTATCCTTTTCTGCCAAATGACTCAAAACTTCATTATAATATAAACCCTCCATGCGACCATCATTTTGGTACACAACCTACATATCCAAATAGTCAATGTTAATAAACAAGTTAATGAATAATTAGATTATAGAAAAATCAAAAAGTTTTAAAAATTATAAAAGGTTATAGTTTATCAAGGTTAAAGATACACACTTCAAACAATTGGAAAGAACTCAGGTAACGAGTAACAGTTCCAAGAGATTTAATTCCTTCGAATTCTTTGTAGACCTCACATCCTATAAATTTTTTATAGTCTATAATAGCCTTCTTTTCTTCATTGATTTCAAACTCGTTTAGATTGACTTCTTTTAATTTTTTCTCTTCTTCTGCGATGTCATACTCATTTGGGTTGACTTCTTTTAGATTCTGTGCAAAGAAAACATAAAAATATGAGATGTAAGTCATTGAACTAAATATTTCTTACAAATAGATTAAGTTTGTATATAGTTTAGGACTAACCTCTGTTTTTCCAACAATATCATATGTTTTTTCACTTGAAGTAATGTTTTGGACAACTCCACCAGAAGAAGAAGAAGAAGATGATTCATCTTCATCTATGATTTATATAAAAATTAGAAATTATTAAAATGAAAATACATAATATATACACTCATGACATATTTGTTTATATACATAGACCTTAAGAGTACGATTTTTAAACAATTGTAACCATAGATTGTTTATATTATCTCGGTATTTATCTTTACACAATTGTAACCTTAGATTGTTTATATTATTATAAAGTTCACAATCATAATACTTACTTGAACTATATTTCATCGAACTTGAAATCATTGTGATTGTCCTTTCTGAAGATGTTGGGTCAGTAGGTGTAGATATTTCCATGTTATTTTCAGTAGGCTTCTCTAAATTACTGTCACAGTTATTAACATTTTATTACAAATTGATAAATTTTAAACATAAACAAAAGATTAAAAAAAGTAAAATAAACTAATAAATAAATTAAAAGGCATTCAAATCAAACAACAAAACATAAAATTAATTCAAAACCATATATTAACATCAACACCACCAAATGAAGTCAAACTAAAATGAAAAATAAAAAATAAATCAAAACTGTACGAATCAAACATATAACTTTTACTATAAAATAAATATATATATGAAAATACTAACGTTTATCATATATATTCATACAATTGTTAATAAAATTGTTTTTTCTATAGATTTCTTTTTAATAAAGTCTTAAAATTTTCACCAAAGACCAATATAAATATAATTGATATATTAATGAGGGATATATTTTTTTAGATCTGTTTGAATTGTTTTAAACGATGATAATATTTCATAAAAATTTGAATTCAAATCTAAATGACAACATTTCTAGCTGGGAATAAAAACTCCATACAACAATATAGTAGACATCAAATGAAGGGTACGATTTGGTGAAAATACCTTGGTGGTGCTCTTTGTTCAGAATTGTCATTCAGATGAACTCCATTTGAATTCTATGCAAAGATAACATAAAAGTTATAAGATTTATAAAATATATTGTACTAAAAATAAAAATAAAGATCTATAAAATTCAATTTAATTGTTGATCTAATAATACTTAGTTTTCATTGACAATAAAACTCAAGGCAAATAATATTTGTGCCTAATTTCAGGGTTAACCTCAATTATGTTAATAACACGTCCCTCAGCAGAAGATCCACCTTCAACAACAATAAAAAAAATTGTTAAAATAACAAATAATAAGAAGTTAAGAAATAACAAATTTTCAACACGTCCTAATGCATTGTAGAAACCAAGTTTTTATTAGAGTTCAACATTTTTAATTGTCTTAAAGACAGGTTTTTTTTTAGATTTGGTGAATTTAGATAAATGAATTTACATCTAAATATTGATTTTACTTTGTCTCCAACGGAATAAAATGAAATCAAATTAAATAAAACTTTAATTTAATATGTAGTACAAATATTTACGGTTTAATCGAACACAAGAATCAAATCAACTAATGTAAATTATAAATTTTTATGAGAAATAATGAAATTTATAAACTATATATCAATTAAAAGTGTATAACTCAAACATACATATTATATATATACATGCTAATTGAAACAAATTGATTTACCTCCAATAGATAAGTTTTGAGCTTTATCATTTTCCCCCATTTTGAAGTGACGTTTTTCAAATCCCTAAAAAAATTCCATCCGAAAATCAAAAAATCAAATTGAGTTATTTGATGGTTAGAAGATCAAGAAGCTAACCAAACAATAAATCTATAAAACTTAATCAAGAGAAACATGCTATTGTAATTAAATCAAGAAAGACCTCTTTACGCCCTAAATAATTGAGAAAGAAAATTTACCTCACCAAATGAATCTTTGAATTTCTAACCCTAATTTTCATAATTTTATGAGTTTTATTGATTTAAATAGATAAATTATGTCTCTAGAATGTTCCATAAATGAAATTTGAATTTCATAAAATTTTTCCCCCCATAGTTTTTAACCATATGTAAGTTTACTAAAAATATATATGTTTATTAATTTTATATTCAAACCAAATAAAAATAATAGTACATATGGTAATGAATTATATTTTTCTTTTTATTTGAAAAAATCCATATATATATATATATATATATATATATATATATATATATATATATATATATATATATATATATATATATATATATATATATATATATAACACATCATACATACACATCTAGAATAGTACATACATGACGTTAAATATTGGTATTGAAATTCAAATCATAAGTGTCTTCATGATATAAGAGTAATGTACAATGAACAATATAAGTATGGAAATACAACGAATATCCCATAATACTAAAAGATCTTAAAATACAGTGGAAACTAAAACATCATCAAATCCTTGCTCATGCCATCTTACGCTTGCCTATGTCTTGTCTTGAGGTACTTGAAATAACAACATCAGTGAGATGAGATTACTAAATCTCAGTGAGTTCTAGACTACTCCATTGAGTCCACTCGGCTTTACAGGGTGTACCATTTCACTAACTCAAAAACTAAGCTAACTCACACACCACAAGGTCATACAAGTAACATGTATGAGATGCAGACGATTTCATTACAAATGTAATTTCAGCCGAACAATCTTACACTATGCTTCTGTTAACTCGAGAGTCTCTTAGAAAAGTGAATGTCTTTCCGCGACCAACACTCATCATTCGTGTAATAACCTACTAATATGCGTCTAGAATCATATTAGTAAAATATTAATAAACAGGTAATGAGTACATACAAAGCTAAAAAATGACATTCCATTATGCATACATTGCAAAAACAACACTAGTATGTATATAACATGAATATCTAAAGAATAAACACAACAAAAGATGATCAAGTATGGTCTTTACACAATCGGATCACAAACTTCTGATCCAAACTTCCTAGAGAAACCTCAAGCTTTTGTATAGTACTTTAAAAATAATAAGATGGATAGGGTTAGATTACTAAATATCATTGAATTCCCCTATCTTAGGGTTCACTTGCCTCTACAAGGTAAATTATAGTTTATTTAAGCCACCTCGCCAATCATCGCGCTTAAAGTTTAAAACTTACTAACTATTGGGTACTTAGCACGCAACATTAGTCATTAATATTTCCATGTTGCATAAACGTTCCATACCAAATACATAGCTGCGTGACGAATTTTAGTGGAGGCATAACCTATTATATCACTTAGACTTGGCTCTATACTACGACACCCTGTGCCAAAGGCGTGAGTCTTAATCGTAGTATCTCAAGTTGTTAGGCTCGTCCTTTGTGTAGTGACACTTTCGACCCACGTGTCAGTTATCCCTTCAATCCCCGTATTATTAAGTATCTCACTTTCCTGGAGCTTTGTATAGATATCTCTCATTTTTCTAGAGCTTTGTTCAGATATCCCTCATTTTTCTAGAGCTTCGTCTAGATATCTCACTTTTCTAGAGCTTCATCCAAATAACTCTCATTTTTCTAAAGCTTCATCCAAATATCTCTTATTTTTCCGGAGCTTCATCTAAATATCTCACTTTCATGGAGATTCGTCCATATATCTCTCATTTTTCTGGAGCTTCGGTCAGTTGTCTCTTGTTAGAACAAGATTTGTTCTGATCAATATTCTTAGTTTTGATGATAACAATGTATATGAATTTTGTATAAGACAATGTGGTACTCTAATCCTATGCATTTTCCATTTCATGAAATATATGAAGAGTATGCACAATTCAGCGTAAGAAGCACTCACTCAGAAGGTTCAAGTATGCAACATCAGAACATGCTCTTGCAAGACATCAGAAGATGGTCAAGCAAAATCAGGACATGGTTTATTGAAGCATCAGAAGAACTTGAGATCAGAAGCAGAAGCACTGAAGTTCTTATGGTATCACGCTAAGAAGCACTTCAAGGTCAGAAGACAAGAAGATGCTCTGCACCAAGCTGTTTGACTCTGATTAATTCAAACAATGTATATACAAAGATCATATCAGAAGCAAGTACAAGATGGCAGGCTATGTTGACTGACAAAAGGAATGTTAGAAGCTATCAAAGGCAAAGTTAGTTAAAGCAGGAAAAGCAATGCTCGAGGTAGTTGACAAAAGAGTGAAACATTAAATGCAATGTTGTACGGATCACGCAACGCATTAAATGCTCCCAACGGTCATCTTCTCAAACGCCTATAAATAGAAGTTCTGATGAGAAGCTGAATACAACACTTACGCAAAAATACAGAAACGCTGTCAAAGTGAAAAGCTCTCAAACTTCATCTTCAACCTCACTTCATTACTGTTGTAATATCTTAGTGAGATTAAGCTTAAACTTAAGAGAAATATCACAGTTGTGATTATAGCTTTTTTAAGAAGCATTGTATAACTCTTATAAGAATTTGTTTACATTCATTTGTAAAGGTACTAGAGGAGATCAAGTTGTGATCGGATTCTCTAGAACTCTTAGAGGGTATCTAAGCATTGTGTTCCAAGAGTGATCAAGTTGTGATCATAATACTCTAGAAGACTTATAGGGTATCTAAGTGGAAAACCATTGTAATCAAGATTGATTAGTGGATTAAATCCTCAAGTGAGGTAAATCACTCTAAGGGGGTGGACTGGAGTAGTTTCGTTAACAACGAACCAGGATAAAAATCATTGTGCAATTGTTTTTATCTTAAGAGTTTTTAAAGTCACACTTATTCAAACCCCCCCCCCCCTTTCTAAGTGTTTTTCTATCCTTCAATTGGCATCAGAGCACCGGTTCTAAGGTGCAAGCACTTACCCGTGTTTAGAAAAGATTCAGGAAGAGAAAAACGCTAAGTCAAGATGGTTGAAACTCCACCACCTACATCTACATGGTGACTTATGGGATCTTCGTAATCCTAATCAATCAGATTACTAGCCTTAGATCTACGTAGTAACAATTAGATACCGGTAGATCGATTCTTAGTCCTTTGGGATTCGATGATCTTTAAAGCTACGCGATAAGACTGTACACTTGCAGTCAAATTCATTAGACATACTAAGTCATACGCGATCTCTGTTACCCTTGGATTTTTTGGCATCTAAGGTGTAAACCATACCATCTCCACATGATCCTCTTTAAGATGCTCCTTGATTGGGACAGTACTTTGCTATGTAGCATATCTCATGACAGCGATAGCATTTCCACAATCCACGCATGCACTCCCCAAAGTGAAATTTCTTGTAGTTATTGCATTTTGAGGGTTGTATTAGTCTTGTTCCCCGAACTTTTTTCCTTTGGACATCTATCCTTTTGGCTTCAATTTCTAATTAAGTCTATCGAAATTCCTCTGAAGTTGACTAGTTTTCTTTCTTTCAGCTCGAATCTTCAAACTATTTTCGGCGACATAACACAACAGCAACAACTCTGCATAAGTGTCAAACCGCTGGTGAACTATGATATTCTCAATCTCTCCCTTGAGACCAAATTTGAATTGATTTATTTTCCACATCTTATCTGGTGCATACAAATCCTGACTAGAGTAAGCAGACATATTATCAAATTTCTCTTCGAACTCAACCACTAAGATAGTCCCTTGACAAAGTTGTTGAAACTCAAACTCCTTCTAAGCCCATAGACTATCTGGTAAGTACTAGTCCAAAAACATTTCTTTGAAATGCTCTCAATCTTTCGGAATTCCCTGAGTAGTCATACGAGCTGACGCACTAGTCCACCACCTAGCTGCTGGTCCTCTCATCATATGAATATCGAAGGTAACTTTCTCCTCAATGCTAGTAAGCTATCCATGCTCAAATAAAGGATTAAGGCTTCCTTTAACTTCAGGTGGATTCATCTAGTAGAAATCCTGGAAGCTCCATTTACTTGCTCCGTGTTGAGTAGGTTGATATGTGAGGAACCTTGTATCTGCCATATCATTTGTATCATAAACTCTTATGGTTTTTATTGTATCTAAAATTTGTGGTGTTATTGTTGGTACATCATATGTGCCCCACGATCCTCATCATTTCCTCTTACCAGTTTGGATCTGACATTATGAGCACGGGCTCTCACATTCTGAGCACAAGCTCCTCTCAACCTCCCATGTCCTTATGGTGGCTAAGTCGTAGTCCTATCTATCACATAAATATATACGAAGTTGATCAAGATGAATATCTCATATAAATTAGGCCAGTAATACACACATATAAGGAAGAAAGATTTGACTTTATATGTTTCATGGTCAGGTCGAGGATTAACCTGCTCTTATACCAATAATAACACCCCGAATAAAATACGTCTAAAATTATAATATCTAAAATGTTATACATCAGTACAAGTACATTCAGTAGTGTCTAAATGACATACAATACATAATAGGCACAAAGTCATAATATAATGCATATACACATATGATATGTATAATACAATACTGAAATAGAATACACAACGGAAATCAAAATGAACCACATGATCTTCAACTATTCTTTATGATATATTGCCTTTACACTTGGCACAAAGTTACTCATATGATAATATACAACAATAATGCGTTAGGATATTACTATCTCATTAGAGCCCTACTAAACAATAAGTTCACTCGGCCAATAGGTTTCTAGCACTGATTTAATCCTATTAGGGCTTCGCTTGCGTAGCATATAACAAATAAAAGGGAATAAGGCTCATTTAGCTTCATACGATATGTGAATGTTGATACAATATCTACACGAGCCATGTAGAACTCAAGAGGTGGTTAACTTCATAAACCGTCCACTGCCCACTGGTACTCCTTATTTCTAAGTCTATTTTTATGGAATTGGGGACTTTCTGCTAAACCTTTCCACTAAGGCGGGTTTTATAGTGTGACCTACCCCCTTTACCTAGATAACTCTCCTAGTCATAACTACATTCATAACATGCTCTATGAGTCTGTTTACGGTGATTTCCGGTAAACAACCGCTAGTCTTCCAAACTATAATAAATATGATTTGGTTACTCGCAGGATCGACTAGATTGATCCTAGGACATTGTCAAAAAGGTTGTTATTCATGATAGTTCGAATTATGTCTATGATTGATGTGTCTCAAAATAAGAAATACTTAAACAAAGAAATAAAGATTAGCAATCACCTTGTTATACACGTAAATATAACACCAGTGAAAGGTGAGTTAAAGATAAAATATAAGACAAAACTGTAAAAGTGCAAGAATCTTAAAGTGCAGAAAAGTTAAATGCTTCGAAGATAAATGACATGAAAATAAAGAGTGCAGGAATGTAAATGACAGAAAGTAAATGAAACGTAGTAATATCGAAAGATACTTGAATAAAGGAAAATACACATGTATTTAAAATGGTGTTGGTGTCATACGTACATTTCTCAGCGAACTCTTTCTCTTAACACTTGATACTTGAGCAATATGTGAGTGATTTGTACAAAATGAACACACGGAATCCTAATACTAAGACCCTTATTTATACTAAATTTGACCCTAACGGTCCTACACTAATCTGATGCCACGTTACTTTCGAGAATCCCTGGGATGCCATCTGTCTTTGTGCAGTTATATAAACTACTTCGAAATTCAAATCCTCCCGCCTGAATCCTCTTTCGACGCGTGGCAACGTAATTTAAAATCGAGAATGCCACGAAAACACACCAAGCTTCAGTACTTCGCATATTTCGCAAAAACGTCTAAGTCCCAAAGACCATTCTTCTCGAATTTAGCTTCGGCGCTCACTATATTTGTTCCAACTTAAACATCATTCTCGAAGCATGGCCATCAGTAGCCATTTTCTATCTTCAAAGATGGTCATCAGTAACCATCTCCTTCGAATTTCAGACCTTCGAAGGACATTCTTCCCAAACGAAATCATCAGCTAACAAATTGCCCCCAATAAATGCCTGTTTCGAAAAACAAGAGAAATAGGCGTTTCTTGTTATAATAAGATTTCGTTTTAGAGTTCCGAGACTATTGATTAACGTCATAATCATTTATGACTCTGTTTCCAAAACGTCTTGTCATTTTCAAAGATGTCTACTCATAACTTACATTCCCACGTTCTGGTCTTACTTCATGATCATTACTCCTATATACTAGGAGTAAAGCTAATAACTATTCGACCGCCGTTGGATTAAATCAACGCCTGCCGCGTGTCTCTTGGCTTTTACCCAAAAGATTTGAAAGGGTTTCCGTTAAACCTTAAATACTTGAACTCCTACCCTCATATAACTTTCACCTCTATTTCCTCATTATTTCCACAGCAAAGAACATCTCAGGTTACACTCAAACCCATTTCCCCAAATCAAACTTACTCATGGCGTCTTCTTCAAACGTTCTTCAACCCGTTTTGAAACTTCAGAAACCTACACAGATAGGGGATCAAGAGCACATACCAAACCCAAATACTGCAGAAGTGCGCGCCATTTATGCTTCTCAGGTAATCATTCCCTTTGAACTTTCTGGAAAAACTCATGCCTTCATGGGTCCTTTACCAGGAGAAACTAACTCCTCTTTGAATAAATTCTTTCCTGCTTATTATAAAACTAGGCCTCTAGTTAGCAAGAATAGGATAGATGAAGATGGTCATCCAATCTTAGCAGATCCTGACCATGCAGAGGAAACTTCGACTGCGACCCTTTCAACCTTAGAGAAAATTAGGTTAAACTATGTAACCAATTTTGTGAAAGTCTTTAGGTCCATTCCTTTAGCAAAAGACCCTGAATTGTACTATGCCTGGATGCGTCAGTCCACTTCTGGGATGCTTCCCATAATACTTTCCATCTTCCGTGTGGAATGGTCACTCCCACCCTTTTCGACATAGCCGCTATCACAGGGCTTCTACCAACCGGAGAAACCTTTGACCCCAATGTCCTGGATACTGATACCATCAACTTTAACGAAGCGATAGTTACCTATACTGCTTTTATCCAAAAATATCATGACGAAGCAAATGCAGTAGTTTCGGATGAAGAACATATTGCTTTTCTAGCGCTATGGCTTTCGAGGTGTGTTTTCTGTTCTAGGTCTATGCAGGTAGAAAAGAGGTATCTCTGTATGGCTAATCAACTACATGCTGGGAAAAGATTGAACCTGAGTCAGTTAATCCTCAGATTTCTCTACGAAAACCTTGGTGAAGCAACATACCTTGTCAAGAGTTATAAAATAGGATCTCTGCTTTTTGTTGGTCCCTTCTGGTTTTTGCCACTGTGGCTCAATGCTACTTTCGAAGCTTACCTCCCATTTCGAGGTGTTGTCAACGAAGAAGATCCGAACATAAAAAATCGAACTGTAGAAGGAACACGGTTGGCTCTGGTTACTCCAAAAGAAGAAACTGGGAAGCTTCGTGAACATTTTTTAGCATATACAATGATGTTTGCCAAACGTTATCAATTCAGCCCTTCGATGACTCCATTCATAAACAGGACAGTGGGTCCTGAATGGTTCACTCAAAAGTTTCCAGCAATGTCTCAGGATCAAGAGGTTGAATCCATGACTATTTGGGAAGCTTTTCTCACCCCCAAGGTTATTCTATCACCGACTTCGACCCTCCAAGGGTCAGTGTGTTCTCCTTGGCTACCAACCAAACCTTGTATCGAGACAGTTTGGATTAGTCCAGATGAAACCCAAATGCTTATATGACAAGAGGAACCACATGTGTCTATACACTTTACATCTAACTGAAGAAGAGTGTGAATCCAAAATTGCCAGATACGTTGGCGTTACCAATCTTTCTCCTATTTCTTTCGAACCTGCCCTTTATTCTACTTCAGATTTCCATCAATGGTGGACAGATTACTACAATTTAATTTCTTTCATATATATTTTCTTGATCAATAAAATTAATAATAAACGAAGAAACAAAGTTGTCCCAATTTATTTTCTATTGGAGGCTAAAAATTGTTTTCTTTTTCTCAAATATTTAATTGAATTTCACAAGTTTTCTTAATAATTTAAATTAATATTCATTCTATTTTTAACAAATTTAAATTTGAAAAGTGACAGAGATATATTTTGGTAGAGGTGGTAAAACGGATTTATCTCGTCTAACATGTTCATTATGCCCATATTTTTTTAAGGATTAGGCCATCGTTTTATGCTTATACTTTCTAATATGCATGTTTTGCTTTATTATTTTGCAAACCTTTGCGAACGAGACATGAATACAAATTTTATGAATTTTTGCTTTGTGTAACACCCCATTTCTACCCGGCAGTTATATGCAAGAATCAGAGTTTCAAAATTTCTCAACAAATAAATGAGGCGTCACATATTCATTTCAAAACAAGTCACTTCATCGCATTTAGCGGATACATAGCACTTTATTTAACCAACTAAACAAATACTCAGCATATAATACTTTTCAAAACGGAATAACTTCATTTATAAAAACATGGCGGAATCATAGTTCTCAATCTTTGAATCAATAACATCCTATTCAAATAAGATAAAACAATAAACACCAACAATCATAAATATCATAAATCATTCCCCCGAGTGCTATGTATCAGAGCGACAACCGACTCGATTAACGGCAACTAAATCTTCATACTTGAATACCTGCACGTTACCAATATAAAGGCAACAGCGAACAAGAGAAAAGGGTGAGATAACGAATCATATAAGTGAGCGCGTGATAAATTGTATATTAGGAGTCAGACATATAAAATCATTACATGGCAAGTATCAACAGTCACCATACACATCATACTTTCACGATTCATAGATCTCACATACTTTTCATCGCACAACAAGTCACAATAATTCACATTCGCGTTATTCATATATCTCATTCATTTACTTCGCAAGCCAAATCATAACACTTCACAACATCACAAAACATCACGTATAAGTCACCCATGTATTCACAAACACCGCATATAAGTCATACATATATTCACAAGCATCGCATATAAGTCATACATGTATTCACAGACATCGCATCATAAATGTCGCAAATCAATTCACTAAACATCACAACATATACATCACAAAAGACATCATGAGACACGACTCGTGCATATGCATGTGGTACCAATCGGAGCTTCATCCCCCGTCACCAATTGCCATTTGGCCCGTCATGTTTGCCATAGTTTTCAGGCCATCATGTTTGCCATAGTTTTCAGGCCGTCACAGAGTATGCATATGAAATGTGACTCGACAAACAAGGCATACACGACATACTCATCACAATCTCACATCATCACTAGGCATACGCCCACGTCACTTATAATTACCAATTATTAGATGTAATTCAACGTCACAATTAATCATTCATCTTCACATAGAAATAAACCCATCACGACATCATCATCATCATCATCATCATCATCATCATCATGTTTCGGCATATCACGACAAACATATAACTTCACATATTAACTAAATCATCACAACAATCATCATTTATCATTTACTTCACAAAATATTCGCCACAAGGCACACACCTATATCACAATCATCAATTCATAAAAGATATTAACACTTCACACATAATAAAACAAATTCATATAAACAACGGGGCAATTCCAAGAATTCACATAATCAGCGGTCGATACCATTAATAAACAATCACATAGATATTCATAACAATTCATAAGGTATGATCACAATTCGATACTGGTTAATCAGACACAATTCAATTAATTCGCCGATTATCCAATTCATTCGGTTAAATTCACTACTTACTATCATACCATAGTTCCTAAATTATTTACTAAATCCCAAAGTATAATTACGGTCAAATTCTCAAGATACCATTATTTACCGACCAACCGAACATTTAATCTAAATTCGAGTTTATTCTAATTAAATAGGTTCATTGAAGATTAATTCAACCATTAATTAATCGATCGATTAATATCACAATTCTGACAAAATAACACCACCACGTTAACGTACTAATTAAACTTAGCTACCACGTAAATTTTCATCAAATTCCGGACAACTAATTATACCGCTTAATTCGGCTATTTTGATCAAACGGGGTGTCGCACGCTCGCGAAAATGTGAACAGAGTCGCCACTAATATATTTATCCCAAAGAGGGAAAGGAATATCAGAAAACCTGGAATAAAGAAAGGATAAGAAAAAGGTCTTTCGACCAGAGATCAAGGTACGGGAGTCGGTTACGCGAGGGGAAGGTGCTAGCACCCCTCACGCCCATCGTACTCGATGGTATCCACCTATGTTTGTTGCTATCTAAAGGGTGTATAAATCTAAAGCTTAATTACTAAGGGAATGCATGCAAATGAAAGAAAAGAAACACGGGGAAAATAAGGTTTATAAATAGTTGTGCTCGCTTAGGCCCCGCGACCTAATGCCTACGTATCCTTTTCAGGAATCAGAGCGCCGTAGTTCGGCTCTTTAGTTTTTGTTTGTTTTTGTGTTTTTTAGTTGAACAGTTACATTCGCACTCCGCTGCTCGACCTCTGGAGTCTTAAGCTGGGAATGGAGCGGAAATAACGTGTCCGATTAGGAGAAAGAATGCCCTGAAGGCAAGAGAAAGAATGCCTCGGAGGCGAGAGAGAGAAGAGAGAAAATTGGTTTGTGTCTTTTAGGGTAATTCCATGATGAACAAAACCCAATACAAGGTTCCGCACCACTTCATTACTTTGATTTAGGTCTGAGCCTTTATTAGATGTTTTAGATGTTTTTGGTTGAGTGTTTTTTAAGGGAATTTACTTTGCGATTCGAATCACATAAAAATGTATAATGATCGAGAAGCAGATTAGGGAATGAATCCCACTCACTTCTATCCCATTATGTAATGTTCGAGAAACAGATTAGGGAATGAATCCCACTCATTTCTATCCCATTAGTTAATGTTCGAGAAACAGATTAGGGAATGAATCCCACTCATTTCTCTCCCATTAAGTAGTGACCGAGAAACAGATTAGGGAATGAATCCCACTCATTTCTATGCCACTAAGTGATTGAGAAACAGATTAGGGAATGAATCCCACTCATTTCTCTATCACTTTCTTAATGTGATTCGCATCTCTATTTGTTAATGTTTTAATGTTGAAAGAGAAAAAGGAGAAGAAAACTAGCTTAAAATGAATAACTATCCTAATGTCATGATTATACCTAAGTGTTAGGATTTTAAGGGGAAGACTAACTTAAAGGTTATGGAGATTATAGGTTCTATATCTTAAAGGAAACATACAAGTGAAGTCACAAAATTATAAGTCAAAATAATCAATGTAAACAAATGATACAAAATAGTACAAAATGATTTAAAGATGACTTGAAATATAGTACAAAGCATGGAAGCAAAAGATGCGAAATATAGTACAAAAATCGAATTAAAAGGACTATTACTTCTATGGTTTTTATATGAAGGAAATTGAATTACAAGTCAAGTAAAAGAAATAAAATAAAAGCCTAAACTAATATTTTTATGATCATTTTTATGCGAAAAAATGTATTAAGGTCTAAGAACTAATAGGAGAAAAATTAGCATTTATCATCTAAAGAAAATTGGTAGAAATCTAATTAAGCCTAAACTAAGAAATAATAGAAACAGGGGGTGTCTGACTAAAATGATGGGTGTGAAAAGTAGTGCAGGCGCTGGGCCCAACAGAGCCCAGAAGGCGTTTTTTTTGTTATAAATTTCTTGTGTCAAAAAAGTGGTGCTATGGGCCGAAAGATGGGGTGTGAACAACAATTTCGTGGCAGGCCCAAGGACAGTGATCCAGATTATTATTACTCAGTTTTTAACATCGGATCTTAATTCGATTAAAGTCACTTAGCTTAATTAATTAGGAACTAAACCCTACATTATTATTAATATACGAGTTAAACTTTATAATAATTCTAACTAATTCTTAATTAGCATTAATCAGACACAGAATTACAAAAGGGGAATTAGGGTTACGAACTCGTACCGATTGGAATTCTGAAGAGTGCAATCTCTCACCCTCGTGGACGACGACGGCGCGACGCCGAAGTTGGCTTATCGACCTGCCTTCTGCCGTGAACAGCCGCGATGGAGCTAGCAATACTCGTCTCTCTTCTCCCGCTATGGTTCTCTTTACTTTGCGATCTTCGTTCGATCTCGCCACCGCTTTCGTTCTTGATATTAGTTGAAGAAGATGAACGTAATGAGTGGAGAGTTGATGAACGAAGTCCCTGCGATTGTGAAGATGAGGAAGATTGGAGCGGTCTTTCTTGAGTGACGAGTCGGAGATGGAAGTGATTGGAGCGGCGAACCTCCGATTAGAGGTGAGTTTCCTTCTGTTCCATTCTTCTTCTCTTCTGTTTCTTCTCCTTTCTTGTGCCTTTGATTGTTGAATGTTATCGCTCCATGTTTCAGTGAAGGTGAAGATGGAGGGAGTGATGATGACGAAATATTGCGTATCGTGGAGCTGTGGGTGAAGATGATGGTTATAGGTGAAGTTTGGAGTTTGTGATGTGTGAGGAGAAGAAGATGAAGCTGGTGGCTCGAAGAGAAGGTTGAAGTGGTGATGAAGAGATATATGGATTCTTGAAGAATGGAGACTTGAAGGTAAATGAAGTGAAGAATGTGAAGGTGGGAGAATCGTCCAGAAGAGCTGGATTGTGAAGAAGAATGGTTATATAGGTTCACTCGTTCATCTCTATCTCTGATTTTCCTTTTGAATTGAGCTGTTTTCGAATCCGTTCTCCTCTTTCCTTGAATGTAATAACTGAATCGGTTATATGGTTCTGTTAGGGTTGTTAGAAAGTGGTTAGGAAGTTTGAAAACAGTTAGGGATTGGTTATGACAGTTAGAAGAAATTTGAGGGTTAGTTATGTAACTGTTGGTTAGTTAGTTTGAATGAAAGTGTTAATGGTTGTTGATTAATAATCACCTGGTTTTATGACTGTTTTGGTTTTGGTTTTATGCAGGGGATTGGTGCAGGTCTTTTTGGTCATGAAGGGTTCAACATGGGCTGTTTTGGAGTTTATGGCTCAAGGTTAAAGATTTATGAACAAGACTCAAAGCATGATGTGGAAGCATGGAGATTTAAGAATAAACTTAGGGTGAATTTGGAATGTATACTCTGTACCAGATTTGTGATGGCAATGTTCTTTTGAATGCATAGTATTTTTTTGTAAAGGATTTTGAATGTATATTGTAATAGATAGAAACCTTATTTTGCTCCATGATCCTTAATCCCATGCCTCAATGTTATTTCATCATGAATGAATGTTATGCTATGTACATGACCTATTGAAATATATACAATATATACAGATGAATGAGAATTATAAGCCAGTTAGAAATAAATTAGATGGGCAAATTTTGGGGTGCAACAGCTGCCCCTATTTAATCGTCTTAAACCTGAATGTAAGATTGGCGCTAGCCTTTCGATCATTCGAGGTAGAAGAAGATTAAATACCAAGTGAACCTGAAAATTTGCTTGATGAGAGATAGGATCCACTGGGAAAAAGACGGTGTCAACTCTACTGAGGAAGAATGTATCAATTCTGGATTGAACAAATTAATTCTGGGTTAGAAATGAAATGGAATTCAACTCTGGGTTGAAGAAGGATAGCGGGTCAACTCTGGGTCGAAGAATAAAGGGGAAGTCAACTCCGGGTTGGACAAGATGTAAACGTCAACTCTGGGTTGAGAATAGAAAGGGAAATCAGTATTAATAGGACAAGATATAGGCATCAACTCTGGGTTGAGAAAGAAGGAAAGAAAATCAACTCTGGGTTGAAAGCAAGAGATAGACATCAACTCTGGGTTGAGAGAGAGTAATTCAACTCTGGGTTGAAAGGGGAAGGATGAACAATTAGAAATAACCGTCAACTCTGGGTTGAGTGGGAAAGAGAAATCAATTCTGGATGAACAAGGGATAACCATCAACTCTGGGTTGAGAGGGAAAGGAATCAATTCTGGATTGAACAAAGGATAACCGTCAACTCTGGGTTGAGAAAGATGTTACCGTCAACTCTGGGTTGAATGGGAAAGAGAAATAATCAATTCTGGATTGAACAAAGGATAACCGTCAACTCTGGGTTGAGTGGGAAAGGACAAAAGATAACCGTCAACTCTGGGTTGATTGGGAAAGGACAAAAGATAACCGTCAACTCTGGGTTGAGTGGGAAAGGACAAAAGGTGATCGTCAGCTTTGGGTTGAGTGGGAAAAGGAATCAATTCTGGATTGAATAAAAGATAGCCGTCAACTCTGGGTTGAGTGGGAAAGAAAGACAGGGATCAACTCTGGGTTGAATAAAAGATAACCGTCAACTCTGGGTTGAGCGGGAAAAGAAAAGAGATAACCGTCAACTCTGGGTTGAATGGGAAAAATATAAGGATCAACTCTGGGTTGACTAAAAGGTAACCGTCAACTATGGGTTGAGCGGGAAAAGGCAAGAGATAACCATCAACTCTGGGTTGAGTGGGAAGAGACAAGGATCAACTCTGGGTTGAATAAAAGATAACCGTCAACTCTGGGTTGAGTGGGGAAGAGAAATCAATTCTGGATTGAATAAGGGATAACCATCAACTCTAGGTTGAGAGGGGAAGAGAAATCAATTCTGGATTGAATAAGGGATAATCATCAACTCTGGGTTGAGAGGGGAAGAGAAATCAATTCTGGATTGAATAAGGGATAACCATCAACTCTGGGTTGAGAGGGGAAAAGGATAAAGAATAACCATCAACTCTGGGTTGAGTGGGAAAAGACAAGGAATCAACTCTGGGTTGAGTAAAAGATAAGCGTCAACTCTGGGTTGAGCGGGAAAAGAAAAGAGACAACCGTCAACTCTGGGTTGAGTGGGAGGAGATAATTAACTCGGTTAAAAGATGGAGGGAAAGTCAACTCTGGGTTGAACTCAAAAACATCAACTCTGGGTTGAAGAAAAATGACCATGATTGGCTTTGGGAGATGACACCACAATGGTAACTCTGAGTGATCCAGTGGAATATCGATTGATTGCTTGTAGGGACCTCATCTGATGAGTAACTTGGCTTATGCTTCATATGCAATGTATGATTTATTTGTGCTCTTCTAGAGATGCAATGTTATGGATTCTATATGTAGTGTATTGATTGATTTGTCAGGGTTTTTGCTTTGTGTGGAATAGATTAGGTGGAGTTCTGAAACTCTGCTTGAGAATCAAGGTGGGGTGGATGCCCCTGATTTGTTGATGATTGGATCATGCGGGAGAAATGTCATGAGAATGCAATGATATGCATGATGTATGTGTGATTATGAATGGAATGATTGTTTCCAAGATACAGGGATCGATGGAGAGTGCCTTTGTAGAAATGTCATAGCTTGAAGGATAGCCCTTGTGAAGGTGAGGTGTTTAGCTTAACTCCTCGACACTTGTCTTGATATCCAACACTTGATTGAAGATGAAGAGATAAATTGTTACTAGCTTGCCCCAGCGTGTATGATCTCTTGAGATAGTACTTTGATAATGCTTGAATCATGGAGATTTGTGATGGTCTGCCCTAGTGTAGATCATGGATGAATGCCCCATATTGAAAGGAACTCTTCCACCAAATGGATTCTTCACATATTTGCTTAGTGGATGACCAACCTTTACCTTTGTAAGATTACTCGATGGGATTTCAATGTTGAACTTTCCTTGGTATCAAGTACTTGCTTTCGGATTAGAGACAATTCTGTTTTGAAAAAGATACTGAGAATGCAATGCACATGTTAATCTCAAAGAAAAGTTTTATTTGTCAAAATGTTGTACTGATACTAACACAAATGACACAGCAACATTAGGGGTCAGTTTGACATGATTTTACAGTTTGTATGCTTTCGGAACGAACCCTACTTCAATTAGGACTTTTGAGGGTTGTAACGTGGCCTAGTTCACGGTTTAAGAAACAAAGGATAAAGGCTCAAGTTCTACTTAACCCAACCCTCTTCGTGATGTTCTCCAGTCCTACGTTCAGTTAGCTTGACACGAATGTTCACCTTTCAGGAAGGATTGTAATGGATGAGGATCTTTTGCAACTTTGATGGAGGTGGCAGCCACCCTTTGGTGCTTTCGTTGATGATCATGACAACTTGTCCCTTGGAGGATTTTTGTTCTTTTGCTTTCCCTAATTTTTGCCTGGACAGAAAGTTTCTTTTGATTTTGGTTTTTGTTGTCCAGCGGGATATGCCCTAATTTTTGCCTAAGTCAATTGCTTCAAAGTTTTTTTCTTTTTTTCTTTTGACTTAGCGGGCTATTGTTTTTTTTTTATCATGATTCATAACTTTCTTTTCATTCTCTTTTTTTCTTCGTTCGGGAACAAGTTGTATGACTTTGTTGATTAACTTGACGAAAAGGTTGTGACTGCCTTCTTCTTAGTGGATGAGAGACATCCATTGTGGATTGTGCTCTGCCTTTTTTTTGTTGTGAGATCTGAGATATGATTGATCCTCTGATGGAATACCTGAAAGTTGAGCGCTCGGTCGCACTAACTGAGGACTACCCTGCCCCTGGTTAAGATTGAGGGTTTTGTATTTTTGAAAAAGAAACTACTACGCCTTAGGCTCAAATGGGTTGACGAGGGTTTCACTCCCTTATAACACCGGTGTTTAGGAATTGAAACAATGCCTGTACATCGTCAGCAGGATCTTTGTTCCAAAAGCATACGGTTAGTAGTTCATGTGTGTTTTTGATTTTCATCATTCTCCTTTTTCAGTTGCTTAAGACAAACGAATGAAGTATCAACGAACATAATGACAAAGATGAAATGATTTGAGAAAAACATGTATATTGCATTATCTTTATTTATTTAAACAGAATGAGTTTCTTACAATGAGAAGTACTTGATAACAACAAAAGTAATACAATTGAAAGTGCTTGAGAAATCTAAACAATGGCAAGATTGGCCTTATTCTGATGCAAATGAAATGTTCTCTGACAAACATAAAGTCCTTAGGCTCCTTTGGTGGAAGGTGCTCCATGGGTTTGTTTGATAATAGCTTGATCTTGTCTGTAATTCCCCATGATTCTTTGTCTGTGAGCTCTTGTCAGATATCGGTGTGGAGGAATTGTCTTGTCTGATCTGATGGAGAGGAAGGGTGGTAAGAGTCTTGGTAACCATGGATGCATATGCATGAATGCAAAAATGTTAATGAAGATGCAAATGTATCATACATCAGGATCAAGGATCAAGGCCTCTTGGATAACAGCTTCTCATGGTCAATAAGATATGGTCGAACCCTCCAGATTCAGAGGTTCGACGTTGTTTTCTGGATAAATAGCTTGTGCATAAGTCAAAGATGGTCGAACCCTCCAGATTCAGAGGTTCGACGTTGATTCTAATAGATAACTGATGTAGAACTTCTGTATAAGTCAAAGATGGTCGAATCCTCCAGATTCAGTGGTTCGACGTTGATTCAGAATAGATAACCTTTGCATAAGTCAAATAAGGTCGAACCTTCCAGATTCAGAGGTTCGACGTTGATTATGATAGATAGTATGAATGGGCATAGGGTGGGATGGAAGTATGTTTTCCTGCAAAACAAAATTTCCCAACCCCTCTCACAGGTATGATCTAGTACAAGGTAGGTCAAAAGGTCTCCAGCGTTAACAGTTCTCCTGAGACACCATCATTGATGCAAATACATGCCAACAATGGTATCCCATTTGAACCTCAACTGGTCGTGGGTCTCATGATCATTTCCTTTCCCCAGCAGAGTCGCCAGCTGTCGCACGCTCGCGAAAATGTGAACAGAGTCGCCACTAATATATTTATCCCAAAGAGGGAAAGGAATATCAGAAAACCTGGAATAAAGAAAGGATAAGAAAAAGGTCTTTCGACCAGAGATCAAGGTATGGGAGTCGGTTACGCGAGGGGAAGGTGCTAGCACCCCTCACGCCCATCGTACTCGATGGTATCCACCTATGTTTGTTGCTATCTAAAGGGTGTATAAATCTAAAGCTTAATTACTAAGGGAATGCATGCAAATGAAAGAAAAGAAACACGGGGAAAATAAGGTTTATAAATAGTTGTGCTCGCTTAGGCCCCGCGACCTAATGCCTACGTATCCTTTTCAGGAATCAGAGCGCCGTAGTTCGGCTCTTTAGTTTTTGTTTGTTTTTGTGTTTTTTAGTTGAACAGTTACATTCGCACTCCGCTGCTCGACCTCTGGAGTCTTAAGCTGGGAATGGAGCGGAAATAACGTGTCCGATTAGGAGAAAGAATGCCCTGAAGGCAAGAGAAAGAATGCCTCGGAGGCGAGAGAGAGAAGAGAGAAAATTGGTTTGTGTCTTTTAGGGTAATTCCATGATGAACAAAACCCAATACAAGGTTCCGCACCACTTCATTACTTTGATTTAGGTCTGAGCCTTTATTAGATGTTTTAGATGTTTTTGGTTGAGTGTTTTTTAAGGGAATTTACTTTGCGATTCGAATCACATAAAAATGTATAATGATCGAGAAGCAGATTAGGGAATGAATCCCACTCACTTCTATCCCATTATGTAATGTTCGAGAAACAGATTAGGGAATGAATCCCACTCATTTCTATCCCATTAGTTAATGTTCGAGAAACAGATTAGGGAATGAATCCCACTCATTTCTCTCCCATTAAGTAGTGACCGAGAAACAGATTAGGGAATGAATCCCACTCATTTCTATGCCACTAAGTGATTGAGAAACAGATTAGGGAATGAATCCCACTCATTTCTCTATCACTTTCTTAATGTGATTCGCATCTCTATTTGTTAATGTTTTAATGTTGAAAGAGAAAAAGGAGAAGAAAACTAGCTTAAAATGAATAACTATCCTAATGTCATGATTATACCTAAGTGTTAGGATTTTAAGGGGAAGACTAACTTAAAGGTTATGGAGATTATAGGTTCTATATCTTAAAGGAAACATACAAGTGAAGTCACAAAATTATAAGTCAAAATAATCAATGTAAACAAATGATACAAAATAGTACAAAATGATTTAAAGATGACTTGAAATATAGTACAAAGCATGGAAGCAAAAGATGCGAAATATAGTACAAAAATCGAATTAAAAGGACTATTACTTCTATGGTTTTTATATGAAGGAAATTGAATTACAAGTCAAGTAAAAGAAATAAAATAAAAGCCTAAACTAATATTTTTATGATCATTTTTATGCGAAAAAATGTATTAAGGTCTAAGAACTAATAGGAGAAAAATTAGCATTTATCATCTAAAGAAAATTGGTAGAAATCTAATTAAGCCTAAACTAAGAAATAATAGAAACAGGGGGTGTCTGACTAAAATGATGGGTGTGAAAAGTAGTGCAGGCGCTGGGCCCAACAGAGCCCAGAAGGCGTTTTTTTTGTTATAAATTTCTTGTGTCAAAAAAGTGGTGCTATGGGCCGAAAGATGGGGTGTGAACAACAATTTCGTGGCAGGCCCAAGGACAGTGATCCAGATTATTATTACTCAGTTTTTAACATCGGATCTTAATTCGATTAAAGTCACTTAGCTTAATTAATTAGGAACTAAACCCTACATTATTATTAATATACGAGTTAAACTTTATAATAATTCTAACTAATTCTTAATTAGCATTAATCAGACACAGAATTACAAAAGGGGAATTAGGGTTACGAACTCGTACCGATTGGAATTCTGAAGAGTGCAATCTCTCACCCTCGTGGACGAAGACGGCGCGACGCCGAAGTTGGCTTATCGACCTGCCTTCTGCCGTGAACAACCGCGATGGAGCTAGCAATACTCGTCTCTCTTCTCCCGCTATGGTTCTCTTTACTTTGCGATCTTCGTTCGATCTCGCCACCGCTTTCGTTCTTGATATTAGTTGAAGAAGATGAACGTAATGAGTGGAGAGTTGATGAACGAAGTCCCTGCGATTGTGAAGATGAGGAAGATTGGAGCGGTCTTTCTTGAGTGACGAGTCGGAGATGGAAGTGATTGGAGCGGCGAACCTCCGATTAGAGGTGAGTTTCCTTCTGTTCCATTCTTCTTCTCTTCTGTTTCTTCTCCTTTCTTGTGCCTTTGATTGTTGAATGTTATCGCTCCATGTTTCAGTGAAGGTGAAGATGGAGGGAGTGATGATGACGAAATATTGCGTATCGTGGAGCTGTGGGTGAAGATGATGGTTATAGGTGAAGTTTGGAGTTTGTGATGTGTGAGGAGAAGAAGATGAAGCTGGTGGCTCGAAGAGAAGGTTGAAGTGGTGATGAAGAGATATATGGATTCTTGAAGAATGGAGACTTGAAGGTAAATGAAGTGAAGAATGTGAAGGTGGGAGAATCGTCCAGAAGAGCTGGATTGTGAAGAAGAATGGTTATATAGGTTCACTCGTTCATCTCTATCTCTGATTTTCCTTTTGAATTGAGCTGTTTTCGAATCCGTTCTCCTCTTTCCTTGAATGTAATAACTGAATCGGTTATATGGTTCTGTTAGGGTTGTTAGAAAGTGGTTAGGAAGTTTGAAAACAGTTAGGGATTGGTTATGACAGTTAGAAGAAATTTGAGGGT
This sequence comes from Vicia villosa, assembly GCF_029867415.1. Lineage (NCBI taxonomy): Eukaryota > Viridiplantae > Streptophyta > Magnoliopsida > Fabales > Fabaceae > Vicia > Vicia villosa. The sequence continues at coordinate 98,833,377 of NC_081181.1, read as the reverse complement.
TAGTTATGTAACTGTTGGTTAGTTAGTTTGAATGAAAGTGTTAATGGTTGTTGATTAATAATCACCTGGTTTTATGACTGTTTTGGTTTTGGTTTTATGCAGGGGATTGGTGCAGGTCTTTTTGGTCATGAAGGGTTCAACATGGGCTGTTTTGGAGTTTATGGCTCAAGGTTAAAGATTTATGAACAAGACTCAAAGCATGATGTGGAAGCATGGAGATTTAAGAATAAACTTAGGGTGAATTTGGAATGTATACTCTGTACCAGATTTGTGATGGCAATGTTCTTTTGAATGCATAGTATTTTTTTGTAAAGGATTTTGAATGTATATTGTAATAGATAGAAACCTTATTTTGCTCCATGATCCTTAATCCCATGCCTCAATGTTATTTCATCATGAATGAATGTTATGCTATGTACATGACCTATTGAAATATATACAATATATACAGATGAATGAGAATTATAAGCCAGTTAGAAATAAATTAGATGGGCAAATTTTGGGGTGCAACACGGGGCAATTTGGAATACCTTAGTCCTATAATCCCTACTGTTTCACCATTACATTATTCTACTATTTCCATTGCATTCTATTTTATATTATAGTTCATTGCCTTCATACATTTCTTTACATAATAATATAAAAAAATGTGAAATAGAATGAAAACTCAGTATGGGCACCTTTCTTTTTATCTTTATTATTATTCTATAGAAACAATTTTAATGTTCTTAAAATGTTTCATAAACATTTGCAATAAAGTGAACATGAAGTTTGAACTACTACAAGCATAGCATGATTTCCAATCATTTAGAATGAGGTATACTACATAGTTAAGTGGTTTGGTCGCTGTTTATGAATATCACATCCGTCTTGGCACATTGTGGAATGAAACAGAAACAGAGGTGCTGTCCGCCGATGGTTCACACGCAATTTCGCAACAATACAACAATTAAGGAAAAACATTGTCTTATAATTTCTAATTTTTCAGCAACAATCAACACAAGCAAGGCAATAAATCTACACATTTAATCCCCACATACAATTGTTCATGAGCCCCATTATAGGAAGAGAAACCCCACCATTACCTTATTCAATGTGAAGCTTCCGATTGCACTTTCGGTTGGGCACCATGAATGGACATCTTCAAGCTCATTCTTCTTCTCCAAGACTTGCCTCTTTCTCTTCAAATTTGTTTTCTCCCAAATGACAACACTACTCTTCCTCATCTCTAAAACCCTAGTTTATTCTTTGCAATTGGGCTTGGCCTTCACACTATTTTTCACAAACCAACTTAGGCCCAATAAAATATATAACTCAAATAATCAACTATATCACCTTTAATTAATATTCCAACAATATAATAAATTCTGACTTGTAAATAATATTATTCTTAATATTATTTTCCGACTTCAATTTAATAATTCCAAATGTGCCCTTAAATAACACCGACAATCCAAATTCGACCAATATATCATATTTCCGGTATAATCTTAATTACTCAGAAAATTCCTAAAACTTCAAATATTATTCCAATAATATTTCTAATACTGAAAATATCAAAACTCATGATTAAATATCAATCCGCTATCCCGAATTAATACCGACTAAATCGTCTCAAAATACGAAAACTTCACTAAACACTCCGAACGTCTAGATTAAGAGAATAATCAAATTTCTGGGCGTTACAACTCTCCCCCACTTAGAATATTTTCGTCCTCGAAAATCTACTTTACAACACCATCGTAACCAAATCTCATATCCAATTCTCAAATATCCAAATCGCGTTTGGTAACACTTCAATCACTACTTCTTCGGCACAACAACGATTCCACAAGAACACAAACACATTACTATTCTTACCAGATTCACAATAATCTACGACCCAATGCAGCATCTGGCTCATCGCAATTATTCCAACAGTCTATCAATCCAAACATCAAGATAACTCCACATCCCCGACTTCTGACATATAATCCTTCACTTCTTACAAGTCATATAACAACAGTGCAACGGAATGCTTCCGCTGCGCAACCCTGATAATTCTTCTTTAAGTCACTTCCTTGTTAAAACTTCGTCAACTGTATGGTTCACAAATTTTTAATCCAACGCAGACTTTCCTTAATACTCATTTTCACATCGTTGTTTCACTGTTACTTCCAAATCTTTCCCTTGCGACATCCGCTTGTAAAATACTCTCTACTCCGAATTGTTCATTTCGTCAAACTCTTACTCAACCATTCCTCTTATCAAGTTACACAAACTCGTGAGCGACTACCTTCACGACGTAACATCAATACTCTTTCTCTACTATTAAGATAGCAAGACATATCTATAACATTCAGTAAGATTGTCATCTACCATTAACAATGGATTGAGGGTGATCAGTTCCCCAATTTGTCAATTAGTATTCGACAACCATAGTGGAGTATAACATGTCGTTACTTCGTAATAGTGTCATTTCCGAATTTTCACTCAAATCCATTAATACGTCATAATCCAATAATTCACTCTGGGTTCTTACAATTCCCACAACTTCCTACTCATTACATCTTGTCGATGAGACACCAACGTCCAAGCATATCACAAAATCTGTTTCACAGTCACTTAGCATCACACAATCGTCAAATGTCTTTCCATCTCCAAAATTAGTTCTATACTTGTGTTTCATAATTCATCTCGTCTCAACCAAAGTCTTCCTCACGTCAAATTGGTTATATAAATTCTCTACAATCCTTCTTATAATACAATTCATCTCGTTATCTTTCTGACGCTTCAAACGGAGCTCAATTCGGATATCCGGGACTCAAGTTATGAATTTTTAAAGTTTCACAATGATTCTGAATTTCATGCGACTCGCCTACAGAGATCCCACTCTGAAACTCACTTTTCTTCGACTTAAGCATGTTCCAAACATTCTCTAGCATAATTCATCATCTTTAAACTCTTTTTAACTCGAGAGGTGCATTCTTTCATCGAAATTCCAGTCTTGATATCATCGTGACAACAATTCTTTTCATAAGCTACGCGCATCTTCGAGTTTCCAACATAAAGTCTATCGTAAAATCATTACTCAATCACTTTTCAAACATCGGTATTTTACGTAAAGGTTACTCGCACCGACAAATTCACATTCCTCAGCCGTACTAAATATCGTAACTCTCTAACTTATGCTTCCCAAAACCGTTCTTAACTTCACGTCGCCTTCGAATCCAGATAACATCCAAAACTCTCAACACCGCTTGCACCGTCGCTTGTCGACAGCATACCAGACTATCTCTTACAACAGAAACCTCTTCGATAAGAAAGGCTTCTCCCCCACTTGTCGTCAAACTACTCCCTACAACAAAACAAATAAGTACTAACAGTGTTTCACACACATGTCATGTACCAAGGGATAGACAACAATTAGACAACATTGGCCGGACAGACCGACCTGCTCTGATACCACTAATGTAACACCCCATTTCTACCCGGCAGTTATATGCAAGAATCAGAGTTTCAAAATTTCTCAACAAATAAATGAGGCGTCACATATTCATTTCAAAACAAATCACTTCATCGCATTTAGCGGATACATAGCACTTTATTTAACCAACTAAACAAATACTCAGCATATAATACTTTTCAAAACGGAATAACTTCATTTATAAAAACATGGCGGAATCATAGTTCTCAATCTTTGAATCAATAACATCCTATTCAACTAAGATAAAACAATAAACACCAACAATCATAAATATCATAAATCATTCCCCCGAGTGCTACGTATCAGAGCGACAACCGACTCGATTAACGGCAACTAAATCTTCATACTTGAATACCTGCATGTTACCAATATAAAGGCAACGACGAACAAGAGAAAAGGGTGAGATATCAAGTCATATAAGTGAGCGCATGATATATTGTATATTAGGAGTCAGACATATAAAATCATTACATCGCAAGTATCAATAGTCACCATACACATCATACTTTCACGATTCATAGATCTCACATACTTTTCATCGCACAACAAGTCACAATAATTCACATTCGCTTCATTCATATATCTCATTCATTTACTTCGCAAGCCAAATCATAACACTTCACAACATCACAAAACATCACGTATAAGTCACCCATGTATTCACAAACACCGCATATAAGTCATACATATATTCACAAGCATCGCATATAAGTCATACATGTATTCACAGACATCGCATCATAAACGTCGCAAATCAATTCACCAAACATCACAACATATACATCACAAAATACATCATGAGACACGACTCGTGCATATGCATGTGGTACCAATCGGAGCTTCAGCCCCCGTCACCAATTGCCATTTGGCCCGTCATGTTTGCCATAGTTTTCAGGCCGTCATGTTTTCCATAGTTTTCAGGCCGTCACAGAGTATGCATATGAAATGTGACTCGACAAACAAGGTGTCGTCCTCGGTTTTTTTCTCGTGAGATACGAACTAACTCTACTTTTATTTTTGAGCTTTTGAAAATCAGAGAGTCGCCACCGACTTTTATTTTATCCAATTAAGGAAAGGTTTATAAAAGAAACAAAAAAAGACCTTTAAGAGATTTTGGGTTCGGGGGTAGGTTATACAAAGGGAAGGTATTAGCACCCCTTTGTATCCATGGTTATCCATGGGCTCTTAATTGCTTAGCTCACTTGTTTGAATCATTTGTCTTGCTTTGAAATGCTTGTATGTGGTTTTAAAATACCTTTTGTAAATTAACTTTGTAATGATCCTTGTGCGGACGTATACAAAGTGTTTTATCTTTCGAAAGATATTTTGAAAAAAAGATCTTTAACTTCGTAATAATCCTTGTTTGGATATATACAAAGTATTGTCCTTTTTTTTTGAAAGTTTTGTTTTGAAAAACACAGTGATATGTGAAACATTTGTTGTTTTGATTTGAGCAAGCAATTAGGAGATCTACCCTAAATTTATAAGGTCCTTTCCCATTTCTTTTAGAAAATTCTCCTTTGACCGGATGTAAACAAAAGTTTGGATTTGTATTTGAAACAGTAGAATGGATTTTGAAAAGAGTAACAGAGGGATTACCCTAAGAGGTGCAAGTGTGATTGTGTTCTGATTCAGATATTTTTGTCTTTTGAGATTAGTGACCTAGCGCTTTATTTTTATCTTTGACATACACGCAGTTTTATATGTACATAAATTTAAAGTGCGGGAATGTAAAATGCGGGAAATAAATCTACGCTATTACATCGATTGTGCGAGAAATGTAAACTACGCTATTTACATGAATTTTGACAACCTATACACTTATCTATAAATTTAAATTGCAATAAGATAAAGGGAAGTATTTTTGGATTTTTCGGATGGTTGATTTTAATTAGAATTAATGCATAGTTAATTTAATTAAAAGGCTAAGAATTAGAAATAAAATTTAAACCTAAAAAATTAAGTCTAAAATATGTCCAATTGTTTGTTAATTAATTTTAAAATAAAACTAATTTTTTTGGGATTTTTGAAGTTATTTTGGATATTATTAAGCTAATTAATTAATAATTATACAAATAATTATACAAATAATTTAAACTTAAAGGGAAATATATTCTAAATATGCACAAAATTAGTTTATAATATATAAACTTGGTTAAATAAAAAGAAAATATTTTTTCTGATTTTTTGATAGGTTAGAAACAATTAAAAGATAAATATAACAATATTATCTAATTAACTAAACAAAATATTTTAGTTATTAAGAAAAATAAAATATTTTTATATCAAAAAATAATATATTATTTTATGAACCTAAAAATATTTTTATTATATTTTTTTGATTTTTTAAACTATTTTAAATTAATTTTGCAAAGTAAATAAAATAAAATGGAAAATATATAATTAATGATCTGGTGTGGTTGATAAGAAGGTCTATGGTAAGGATGAGCATTCAAGCACGTTGGATCTTGAATTAATGAAATCTGATGGCTGAGATCATAAGGCACATGATATGATAGTGGAACGCAAAGCATATGATTGGTCTGAACTTCAAAATACATGCGCGCGCAAACCAACCAATCAGAACAAGCCACGTCTTCGTCTTCTTCATTTCAAATACCTGCAACTGTAGGTAAAGGTTTTACCTACGGTTTTTTCCGTCACTAAAGCTCCTGCAAATTCAAAAATCTCACACAAGCATGATAATTCTAATATGAGACCATGGTTGAGCTCGTATGGACCCCACGAACTCATTAGAACCATTAGTTTCCTGAAATTTTGCTTAAAACAAAGACCCCTCTTTTTGAACTCAAAAACCCTAAAATGGTGTATACTTCGTTTTGCACTTAAACTTTAATTAAACCACCCAGAAAGCATCTATACTTCATTATAAGCACAAATACAAGGTTAAATTCAATTAAATAAACATGTAAGTATGCGTTAGAACTTGATTTAGTTCTTGACAAACCGTGGCTTGTATGGCTCGATTTGTGAGGCTTTGAGGCTTGAAATTGATTTAGATATGTTCAATGATGTTCAGGGATGATGTTTGAATGTTTAGTTTGGATTGAAACTTGCTTGAACTCAAAATTCGAAATTTAGTTTTCTTTGAAATTTTCAAGTTGCTACAAGTATGATACAAGCATAGGATTGGCTCTGAATTCGTGTGTGTCTTCCTACTGAAGTATGCTAAGCATTATATGAGCAACAAGAGTGCTTAAATCTTAAGCTAACAATTATTGATGGCTTTTGATTTTTTGAATTTTTTAATATATAAAGCTTTGAATTATTTACTATGGCTTCATTTTTCTTCAACCTCTTGCTCTAGGCCTGCTGTACCATCTCTTGGTTGCAGAAATTAAGCCACCTTGGTGACTCATACTAAGGACAAGAGCCTTGGATAATTGTCTTGAACCATTTCTTTCTTAATTTAATTTTAAATGTAATAAAATTAAATTAAAAAGAAACAAAAATGTCATGGGCCTAATGTTGATCATGGGAGCCCTTTAGTATCATTAGAAACATGTTTGGATCATGAATGCTTGGCCTCTTTTGGAAGAAAAACATTTTTGATCAATGTTGGTTTCATGCATTTTCCCAAAAAATAGCCAACTTCAACAAGGCATATCTCCCTCAATTTTGATCATATGAAGGAGTTCTTGTACTTTTTAGAAACCTCAAGATGTCCTCTACAAGCTACCTTGGAAACTTTTTTTTATTTGGAGAAGTTATCTTGACGTTATGGCCTTTGACAAAAAACCACTTTTTGTTGACTTTGAAAATGACCTGTAATGTCTGAGCTCATATTTTTCAAATGGTGAATCCAATGACCATGGGATCAATTGCATTTGAAAGATAATTGAATTTCCTTCAAAACAAGCTTTGGTTGGAATTTTTTGAATGAACGAGGAGAGAGTTATGGCCGGTCAAAGTTCAGTTGACTTTTTAGGAGAAAACCCTAATTTTGAAACTTAGGGTTTTGTTGATTTTTGATCTTTTCTTGATGAATTATGATCAACCATTGATCAAATGATGAATCTTTTGACAAAATATAGATGTTGACAAAAAAATTCATTTTTGACTGTCTGTTGACTTTTCGGTCAAACTGGTCGTCTGTTGACTGTTTGAGCTGCTGACTGCGCGTCTGAGTGAATTGAAGTTTGAAATTTTGTATGGTGGTACTTTCAGACATATGGAGGTCCATGAAATCCATTTGAGGTCTCAATAAACTTGTTCTCCTGAAAAAAACAAAAACCCTAGTTAGGGACTGTTCGTGTAGGAGACAATTAAGCGTACCTGATTTTTGTGCAGTGTTGAGTCTCTGCTGATCGTGTGATATTCAGAAGACTTCTAGAACAAAAATCTTGGAATTTTGAAATGCAAAAAGATTGACTTGATTGATGGTACAAAACACGGAGAATTGCGCTGTTAGCGGGTTTGACTGTCAACTGGCTGTCTGGGCATTAACGTAACAGTTAAAGTGAAAATTCAACAGTTCAAGTTAATTTTTTCTTTTTGTTTTTTTTGTTGTGTTAATGGTGAAAATTTATTTACATGAGTTGTTAGAAAAACACAAACATATTAAATAAACAAAAAATACTGTACGCGAACAAAATTACCGATAATAACCTTGAAAAATATTTAATGCACAGAAAAATAAATATTTAACTGGTAGAAAACACACATAATATTATTTTGATAATTTAAACGATAGTGCGACAGATAGTACGACATTTAATATTGACAGTACAAATATTACATAATATAATGAACAGTACGACAAATATAATGAACAGTACATTATTTGAAAGCGAAAGATACGACAAACTTTAAAAATGACGATTAAAAACCCATGCTATAAATAACAACATATAGATGATCGGGAGTGTAAGCAACCCAGGTCCGCATTTTTCAGGACTATGCAGACAGAAAAAGGACATGATTACCACCAAAACAGTGATGACCATAAGAAAACACGTATCCATCCACTTTGCCATTTTTGCCGGGGAAGAAGAGAAAATAATTATGAGATAGAAATTTGAGAAATGAGTTTAAATTTGATGTGAGAATTTATGGAAAAAATGAGAGGTATTTATAGAGTGAAAAGAAGGATAGAGACGTTGGGGAATGAAGTGATTCCGTACAAAAAAGGAAAATTTGAGTGGTAGTAGGATTTGAAAGAAAGTGTATGGTAGGGTTTGAAAAGAAAGATGTGTGGAATAAAGTTAGGATTTGATTTGAAAGAAAGAGATTTGAAAATGAAAGGAAGAGATTTTGAAAATAATAGTATAGTACAAAAATTAGTGGGAAATAAAAACTAATAATAACTTACTTGTTACCAGTACAGTCTGAATCCCGGACTCTGCGCCTGCAAAATTTAATTCTGTACCAATTGCGTCAGTACTATTTATCTGCAAATAAATCTCAAATAAACAGCGTGTGTGAAGTGATAAACAGTACTTGGCGTTTGTGTAAGAATAAATTCAACAGCGAACCAAAATACCGTATAAGAAAAATTCTAAAAACCGAGTATTCATAAAATCAGGATTTTTATGAAATAAAATCCAAGATTATATGAAACTCCCAATTTTTAGACAGAAGTCTGTTGCCTTCTTTCTGAAAAAGATGCGGGCAAATTTTGGGGTATAACACAAGGCATACACAACATACTCATCACAATCTCACATCATCACTAGGCATACGCCCACGTCACTTATAGTTACCAATTATTAGATGTAATTCAACGTCACAATTAATCATTCATCTTCACATAGAAATAAACCCATCACGACATCATCATCATCATCATCATCATCATCATGTTTCGGCATATCACGACAAACATATAACTTCACATATTAACTAAATCATCACAACAATCATCATTTATCATTTACTTCACAAAATATTCGCCACAAGGCACACGCGTATATCACAATCATCAATTCATAAAAGATATTAACACTTCACACATAATAAAACAACTTCATATAAACAACGGGGCAATTCCAAGAATTCACATAATCAGCGGTCGATACCATTAATAAACAATCACATAGATATTCATAACAATTCATAAGGTATGATCACAATTCGATATCGGTTAATCAGACACAATTCAATTAATTCGCCGATTATCCAATTCATTCGGTTAAATTCACTACTTACTATCATACCATAGTTCCTAAATTATTTACTAAATCCCAAAGTATAATTACGGTCAAATTCTCAAGATACCATTATTTACCGACCAACCGAACATTTAATCTAAATTCGAGTTTATTCTAATTAAATAGGTTCATTGAAGATTAATTCAACCATTAATTAATCGATCGATTAATATCACAATTCCAACAAAATAACACCACCACGTTAACGTACTAATTAAACTTAGCTACCACGTAAGTTTTCATCAAATTCTGGACAACTAATTATATCGCTTAATTCGGATATTTCGATCAAACAGGACTATACCTTAGTCCTATAATCCCTACTGTTTCACCATTACATTATTCTACTATTTCCATTACATTCTATTTTATATTATAGTTCATTGCCTTCATACATTTCTTTACATAATAATATAAAAAAATGTGAAATAGAATGAAAACTCAGTATGGGCACCTTTCTTTTTATCTTTATTATTATTCTATAGAAACAATTTTAATGTTCTTAAAATGTTTCATAAACATTTGCAATAAAGTGAACATGAAGTTTGAACTACTACAAGCATAGCATGATTTCCAATCATTTAGAATGAGGTATACTACATAGTTAAGTGGTTTGGTCGCTGTTTATGAATATCACATCCGTCTTGGCACATTGTGGAATGAAACAGAAACAGAGGTGCTGTCCGCCGATGGTTCACACGCAATTTCGCAACAATACAACAATTAAGGAAAAACATTATCTTATAATTTCTAATTTTTCAGCAACAATCAACACAAGCAAGGCAATAAATCTACACATTTAATCCCCACGTACAATTGTTCATGAGCCCCATTATAGAAAGAGAAACCCCACCCTTACCTTATTCAATGTGAAGCTTCTGATTGCACTTTCGGTTGGGCACCATGAATGGACATCTTCAAGCTCATTCCTCTTCTCCAAGACTTGCCTCTTTCTCTTCAAATTTGTTTTCTCCCAAATGACAACACTACTCTTCCTCATCTCTAAAACCCTAGTTTATTCTTTGCAATTGGGCTTGGCCTTCACACTATTTTTCACAAACCAACTTAGGCCCAATAAAATATATAACTCATATAATCAATTATATCACCTTTAATTAATATTCCAACAATATAATAAATTCTGACTTGTAAATAATATTATTCTTAATATTATTTTCCGACTTCAATTTAATAATTCCAAATGTGCCCTTAAATAACACCGACAATCCAAATTCGACCAATATATCATATTTCCGGTCTAACCTTAATTACTCAGAAAATTCCCAAAACTTCAAATATTATTCCAATAATATTTCTAATACTGAAAAATATCAAAACTCATGATTAAATATCAATCCGCTATCCCGAATTAATACCGACTAAATCGTCTCAAAATACGAAAACTTCACTAAACACTCTGAACGTCTAGATTAAGAGAATAATCAAATTTCCGGGCGTTACAACTCTCCCCCACTTAGAATATTTTCGTCCTCGAAAATCTACTTGACAACACCATCGTAACCAAATCTCATATCCAATTCTCAAATATCCAAATTGCGTTTGGTAACACTTCAATTACTACTTCTTCGGCACGACAACGATTCCACAAGAACACAAACACATTACTATTCTTACCAGATTCACAATAATCTACGACCCAATGCAGCATCTGGCTCATCGCAATTATTCCAACAGTCTATCAATCCAAACATCAAGATAACTCCACATCCCCGACTTCTGACATATAATCCTTCACTTCTTACAAGTCATATAACAACAGTGCAACGGAATGCTTCCGCTGCGCAACTCTGATAATTCTTCTTTAAGTCACTGCCTTATTAAAACTTCGTCAACTGTATGGTTCACAAATTTTTAATCCAACGCAGACTTTCCTTAATACTCATTTTCACATCGTTGTTTCACTGTTACTTCCAAATCTTTCCCTTGCGATATCCGCTTGTAAAATACTCAGTACTCCGAATTGTTCATTTCGTCAAACTCTTACTCAACCACTCTTCTTATCAAGTTACACAAACTCGTGAGCGACTACCTTCACGACGTAACATCAATACTCTTTCTCTACTATTAAGATAGCAAGACAGATCTATAACATTCAGTGCGATTGTCATCTACCATTAACAATGGATTGAGGGTGATCAATTCCCCAATTTATCAATTAGTATTCGACAACCATAGTGGAGTATAACATGTCGTTACTTCGTAATAGTGTCATTTCTGAATTTTCACTCAAATCCATTAATACGTCATAATCCAATAATTCACTTTGGTTTCTTACAATTCCCACAACTTCCTACTCATTACATCTTGTCGATGAGACACCAACGTCCAAGCATATTACAAAATCCGTTTCATAGTCACTTAGCATCACACAATCGTCAAATGTCTTTCCATCTCCAAAATTAGTTCTATACTCGTTTTTCATAATTCATCTCGTCTCAACCAAAGTCTTCCTCACGTCAAATTGGTTATATAAATTCTCTACAATCCTTCTTATAATACAATTCATCTCGTTATCTTTCCGACGCTTCAAACGGAGCTCAATTCGGATATCCGGGACTCAAGTTGTGAATTTTTAAAGTTTCACAATGATTCTGAATTTCATGCGACTCGCCTACAGAGATCCCACTCCGAAACTCACTTTTCTTCGACTTAAGCATGTTCCAAACATTCTCTAGCATAATTCATCATCTTTAAACTCTTTATAACTCGAGAGGTGCATTCTTTCATCGAAATTCCAGTCTTGATATCATCGTGACAACAATTCTTTTCATAAGCTACGCGCAACATTTTTTATGAAACATAGAGATAAAGAAATAAATTAAACATAACACCCTAGAAACATAATGAAACAGAACTGTTTTTTTTATAATTATCAATGTTTTTCAGAATCACAACACTACTAAATAATATTACAAACATGCATATAAAAAAAACTAAAGTTGTACACATCCACTTTAAAGAATGAGCAAGCAACAAGTTTAACTTAACACACAATCAGTTTAAAAAGAACCAAAATAAACAAAAATAACATAAATTGAAGTTAAATACGAAAACACAATAGTTTTGCAAATATCATATAATAGAATTTGAGTTTTAAGAGCCTTTCTCAAAGCTATTCTCCACTTCTGCACCTTTCTCTTCACACTTTTGGACCTAAAATATACACACACATAAAACTATTATCAAATAATGTCTTTTAGTAAATTTGTACCATATGTTATCATTTTAAATATACACACACAAAAAACTATTACATGTCATGTTTCTACTTACCACCAAATGCAATATTTTGTTGGGCTCATGAAGTTGATGCTTTTTAAATGTCACCATGTTTCTTTTTCTTTTGACTTTTCTTCTTTGAACCACTGCATCAATTGCACATAGTTAATGAAAAATCAATTTCTAGTGTGTTAAAATAATTAACTTATATTTGTGTAAATTGATTATACCTTGCACTTGGTGATGGCATAATATCGTCACGTTTTGCCATACTACTTAAAGTTTCCAATTGGGTCATATATTCTATGCTATCATCAGTGTTGTATTTAATCTGCATCCATGTGATTGTCAAACAACTACTTAGTACTCAATCCGACAATGACACATATGATTATACTAAATTATGTTATTTTTTGAAATTATTATAAATGTCAAATGTGTCAGTATATGTAATGTGTCTTGTACATGTGTTTGTATCAATCATATTGAAGAGTGTAATCAACATTTCAAATAATTATTTTATCAACTAAAAGTTAAATAAAAACATACTATGAGCTTGTTCTTTTCAGGACAATAGCCAATAACAATTCCAAGGGATCTGATTCCATTAAGTTCTTTGCAGATATAGAGTCCTCTGAATTGATAAGGCTCATAAGGTTCTTTTTCCGTTGCATTTTCTCGCTTAGCGTGCCATGGTTTGTGCTTTCTTTTCGATTCTTTTTTCATCTATAAAAAATATATATCAATTTTCATCAAAATTCAAATAAAAATATACTAGTTTTATTTTAAATCCATGATAAAAATAAAAATATACTAATTAAAATCAAGAAGATGCAATGACATACAAATTTGAGAGCAGATTTTGAATTTTCAATCTTTTTGCTCTTAGCACTCTGTTTTGGTTGTGGGATTACTTCAGTTTGTTCAATGTTGATAGTTTTGCTTGAAGAAGAACCACCTTTATAAATAAGAAATAAAATTTAGAAATTAGTATAATTTAATTTACATAGTAAAAATTTAAAAATTTACACAAATAGTGTATGTTGTTATTATGATTCAAATATTGTTGAAAACTAAATTATGTCCTGTCTAATAGTCAAATGGATATATATGTTTTAACACAATTTTTTTATTCAAATAAATATTTTTGAAATTGTGAAAGGTTTCTTAAAAGTAATTTCACGATGCTATTTGACATATAAAATATTTTACGATCCACAACGAATCAAAACTTTCTCTTACTTGATGTTTTTCCTTTCTTGCTTGAGCCTTTTCCCTCAATTATTGAACTACCTTCCATCTTCCTTTTTGAAGCGAAAAACCTTTTAATTGCAGCTCTTTGCCTAGCTACTCGCCTAGCTAATTCAATTCTCTCCTGTATCCTACTTCTACAATAAAAAAAGGTTTCATATATAATTAATATAGATATCGATAAAGATTTAAAAAGTATAATTATGAATAAGTTGGTAGACATTCAATATGAAAAAGATATTTCGTTATATATTTTACTATACTTTTGCGGTTTTGTTAGGATAACCTCGTAAATCTTATCCTTTTCTGCCAAACGACTCAAAACTTCATTATAATATAAACCCTCCATGCGCCCATCATTTTGGTACACAACCTACATATTCAAAAAATCAATGTTAATAAACAAGTTAATTAATAATTAGATTATAGAAAAACCAACATTTTGTAGAAGTTTAAAAAAATTATAAAGGGTTATAGTTTATCAAGGTTAAAGATAACACACTTCAAACAATTGGACAGAACTCAGGTAACGAGTAACAGTTCCAAGGGATTTAATTCCTTCGAATTCTTTGTAGACCTCACATCCTATAAATTTTTTATAGTCTATAATAGCCTTCTTTTCTTCATTGATTTTAAACTCGTTTAGATTGACTTCTTTTAATTTTTTCTCTTCTTCAACGAAGTCATACTCATATGGGTTGACTTCTTTTAAATTCTGTGAAAAGAAAACATAAAAATATAAGATTTAAGTCATTGAACTAAATATTTCTTACAAATAGATTAAGTTTGTATATAGTTTAGGACTAACCTCTGTTTTTCCAACAATATCATATGTTTTTTCACTTGAAGTAATGTTTTGGTCAACTCCACCAGAAGAAGAAGAAGATGATGATTCATCTTCATCTATGATTTATATAAAAATTAGAAATTATTAAAATGAAAATACATAATATATACACTCATGACATATTTGTTTATATACATAGACCTTAAGAGTACGATTTTTAAACAATTGTAACCATAGATTGTTTATATTATCCCGGTATTTATCTTTACACAATTGTAATCTTAGATTGTTTATATTATTATAAAGTTCACAGTCATAATACTTACTTGAACTATTTTTCATCGAACTTGAAATCATTGTGATTGTCCTTTCTGAAGCTGTTGGCTCAGTAGGTGTAGATATTTCGATATTATTTTCAGTAGGCTTCTCTAAATTACTGTCACAGTTATATTAACATTTTATTACAAATTGATAAATTGTAAACATAAACAAAAGATTAGAAAAAGTAAAATAAACTAATAAATAAATTAAAAGGCATTCAAATCAAACAAAAAATCATAAAATTAATTCAAAACCATAGATTAACATCAACACCACCAAATGAAGTCAAACTAAAATGAAAAATAAAAAATAAATCAAAACTGTTCAAATCAAACATATAACTTTTACTATAAAATAAATATATATAAAAATACTAATATTTATCATATATATTCATACAATTGTCAATAAAGTTGTTTTTTCTATAGATTTCTTTTTAATAAAGTCTTAAAATTTTCACCTAAGACCAATTCAAATCTAAATGACAACATTTCTAGCTGGGAATATAAACTCCATACAACAATATAGTAGACATCAAATGAAGGGTACGATTTGGTGAAAATACCTTGGTGGTGCTCTTTGTTCAGAATTGTCATTCAGATGAACTCCATTTGAATTCTATGCAAAGATAACATAAAAGTTATAAGATTTATAAAATATATTGTACTAAAAATAAAAATAAAGATCTATAAAATTCAATTTAATTGTTGATCTAATAATACTTAGTTTTCATTGACAATAAAACTCAAGGCAAATAATATTTGTGCCTAATTTCAGGGTTAACCTCAATTATGTTAATAACACGTCCCTCAGCAGAAGATCCACCTTCAACAACAATAAAAAAAATTGTTAAAATAACAAATAATAAGAAGTTAAGAAATAACAAATTTTCAACACGTCCTAATGCATTGTAGAAACCAAGTTTTTATTAGAGTTCAACATTTTTAATTGTCTTAAAGACAGGTTTTTTTTTAGATTTGGTGAATTTAGATAAATGAATTTACATCTAAATATTGATTTTACTTTGTCTCCAACGGAATAAAATGAAATCAAATTAAATAAAACTTTAATTTAATATGTAGTACAAATATTTACGGTTTAATCGAACACAAGAATCAAATCAACTAATGTAATTTCAGCCGACAAGAAACATGTATGAGATGCAGACGATTTCATTACAAATGTAATTTCAGCCGAACAATCTTACACTATGCTTCTGTTAACTCGAGAGTCTCTTAGAAAAGTGAATGTCTTTCTACGACCAACACTCATCATTCGTGTAATAACCTACTAATATGCGTCTAGAATCATATTAGTAAAATATTAATAAACAGGTAATGAGTACATACAAAGCTAAAAAATGACATTCCATTATGCATACATTGCAAAAACAACACTAGTATGTATATAACATGAATATCTAAAGAATAAACACAACAAAAGATGATCAAGTATGGTCTTTACACAATCGGATCACAAACTTCTGATCCAAACTTCCTAGAGAAACCTCAAGCTTTTGTATAGTACTTTAAAAATAATAAGATGGATAGGGTTAGATTACTAAATATCATTGAATTCCCCTATCTTAGGGTTCACTTGCCTCTACAAGGTAAATTATAGTTTATTTAAGCCACCTCGCCAATCATCGCGCTTAAAGTTTAAAACTTACTAACTATTGGGTACTTAGCACGCAACATTAGTCATTAATATTTCCATGTTGCATAAACGTTCCATACCAAATACATAGTTGTGTGACGAATTTTAGTGGAGGCATAACCTATTATATCACTTAGACTTGGCTCTATACTACGACACCCTGTGCCCAAGGCGTGATTCTTAATCGTAGTATCTCAAGTTGTTAGGCTCGTCCTTTGTGTAGTGACACTTTCGACCCACGTGTCAGTTATCCCTTCAATCCCCGTATTATTAAGTATCTCACTTTCCTGGAGCTTTGTATAGATATCTCTCATTTTTCTAGAGCTTTGTTCAGATATCCCTCATTTTTCTAGAGCTTCGTCTAGATATCTCACTTTTCTAGAGCTTCATCCAAATAACTCTCATTTTTCTAAAGCTTCATCCAAATATCTCTTATTTTTTCCGGAGCTTCATCTAAATATCTCACTTTCATGGAGATTCGTCCATATATCTCTCATTTTTCTGGAGCTTCGGTCAGTTGTCTCTTGTTAGAACAAGATTTGTTTCTGATCAATATTCTTAGTTTTGATGATAACAATGTATATGAATTTTGTATAAGACAATGTGGTACTCTAATCCTATGCATTTTCCATTTCATGAAATATATGAAGAGTATGCACAATTCAGCGTAAGAAGCACTCACTCAGAAGGTTCAAGTATGCAACATCAGAACATGCTCTTGCAAGACATCAGAAGATGGTCAAGCAGAATCAGAACATGGTTTATTGAAGCATCAGAAGAACTTGAGATCAGAAGCAGAAGCACTGAAGTTCTTATGGTATCACGCTAAGAAGCACTTCAAGGTCAGAAGACAAGAAGATGCTCTGCACCAAGCTGTTTGACTCTGATTAATTCAAACATTGTATATACAAAGATCATATCAGAAGCAAGTACAAGATGGCAGGCTATGTTGACTGACAAAAGGAATGTTAGAAGCTATCAAAGGCAAAGTCAGTTAAAGCAGGAAAAGCAATGCTCGAGGTAGTTGACAAAAGAGTGAAACATTAAATGCAATGCTGTACGGATCACGCAACGCATTAAATGCTCCCAATGGTCATCTTCTCAAACGCCCTATAAATAGAAGTTCTGATGAGAAGCTGAATACAACACTTACGCAAAAATACAGAAACGCTGTCAAAGTGAAAAGCTCTCACTCTTCGTCTTCAACCTCACTTCATTACTGTTGTAATATCTTAGTGAGATTAAGCTTAAAAAACCTTAAGAGAAATATCACAGTTGTGATTATAGCTTTTTTAAGAAGCATTGTATAACTCTTATAAGAATTTGTTTACATTCATTTGTAAAGGTACTAGAGGAGATCAAGTTGTGATCGGATTCTCTAGAACTCTTAGAGGGTATCTAAGCATTGTGTTCCAAGAGTGATCAAGTTGTGATCATAATACTCTAGAAGGACTTATAGGGTATCTAAGTGGAAAACCATTGTAATCAAGATTGATTAGTGGATTAAATCCTCAAGTGAGGTAAATCACTCTAAGGGGGTGGACTGGAGTAGTTTCGTTAACAACGAACCAGGATAAAAATCATTGTGCAATTGTTTTTATCTTAAGAGTTTTTAAAGTCACACTTATTCAAACCCCCCCTTTCTAAGTGTTTTTCTATCCTTCAATTGGCATCAGAGCACCGGTTCTAAGGTGCAAGCACTTAACCGTGTTTAGAAAAGATTCAGGAAGAGAAAAACGCTAAGTCAAGATGGTTGAAACTCCACCACCTACATCTACATCTGGCTCTGCTGAGTGTTAAGTGCCAAAATGTAGTTATTTTGTGTTTGTAAATAGTGGCACTTATCGATACTTTTTGTTAATACCGTTTGAATAATTCCCCGTTTTTGTGTATATTTGTATCGTTTGTGTTTTGTTACATTTTCGTGTAAATGTATATCGTTTGATAGTTTTGTTGTCTTTTTGTAGGTATTTATGTGTGTTCGAAGCTTTGAGGAATAAAGTGTCGAAGACACGGCGGCGAGCACGCGATTTTTACCAATTCATCGATGGGCAAGGCTCAAAATAAGGATGATCAAATTCATCAATTTGGTTGCAATTTGTTCATTGTTAGATAGAGCATGGAATAAGCTTTCCAACGCTTCGAACCGGGCGCAAATCGGAGTTACGGTTCTCAAGATATGACCAAAACAAGATTTGCTGTTCTGTTGAGCGCGCTAAGCGGGCTTGACCGCGCTAAGCGGGCTCTGGGAGCATTTTTGACCCATTTGGCAGAAAGTTGGGGCGCTTAGCGCGGGTTTTTGGCGCTAAGCGCGGTCTGGCGGTCTAAGAAAAATAAAAAGCAGCCCGCTTAGCGCGCTGGGCGCGCTTAGCGCGGTCTGCAACTTTCAGACTTGTATATATGTTGTAAAATCACATTTTTAGGGTTTTTTTATCACCTCTTTCCCCCATGGAAGAGCTCTGATCCATTTTTGATATTTTAGAGGCTTAGGAAACACCATTGGATGCTACACCATGTGGATTGATCATGGATCTGTCTTGATTTCATTGTACCGGTGAGATCTTTCCGGTTCATCTTCTCTCTTCCCTTTGTTTCATTCCAATGGTGGGTGTTGTATGTATATTTCTACTCTTCTTGTATGTACATTTGTCGATCTTGGGATCGTTTATATATTCGCTTTACAAATCATCATTGTTGTTGTTCTTGATCTTTTTGCTTAAATGCTCTGGATTTGTGTTGTTGCAGACATGGACACCATAGATCTTGATTAGGAATGATAACTGTTAGTTTCTGGGTTGCAGACATGGATTTAGGACTAACAATCGTAGTGGGTATCGAGTCTAATGCCTCCGTGTTGTTTGTGTCGGTGGAGAAATCGCTGATGTGAATAGTACGGTTGAGCTTTCGTCGGTGTTGCAGACATGGACACCGATGTGGCATCTCGAGTGATGCCCGGTGATGTTGATGCGTATTGTGAGTGTCGAGCGATAGATCTTCAGATTTAAGTATTCGACG